>NC_079161.1:68052242-68387659 GCF_947563725.1 Argiope bruennichi
TAAAATTATTTCAATCCAAAGGAAGCTGCATCATTATTTTCACCTCCTATCATATGTAAAAGACGGTACATAGTGTAACAATATATTTCAAAGCCTTTTAAGTAAAATAATAAAACTTATGGCTTACTCTAGTGTAGGTAATTCTCATTAAAAGACCTTATTCAAATACGGAAAACCTTGACAGAGTTAAATCTCTCTGGTAATTAAAATATTGTAGAATTATGTGAAATTTAATGAAGCTTCTAAATGAATTTTTAAGTGATTTCAAACTCACAAAGCACTTATTGAAATGAAAATCACCCCTGTTATCTCGGAATCCACCATTCTCGAATTAAATTATCTTCCCTAATTAAGGGATGCAGCGCTTTCAGTCATTAAGGCTTTCATACCCCTCGTTATGGAAGCTTTCCCCAACTTCATACTGACTCAGGGCTTCACGTCTGATCCTACTTAAATGTTACTAGAATTTTATAAAAAGTGTCTCAAAATTAACCCACGATTTGAATTTGCCACCCTTCGTGCAGTAAAATATTGGCAACTCTGTTTAAAAAATCATTTGACAGTTGATAGACTAGGGTTCGTAAAAATGGATCGTTACACGACAGAACAACGCTCTTTCATTGTTGAACCATATTTCAAAAATAATGTAAGTCTGGCGGTCACAGATCTGAAATTTGAGAACTGACCCCCTGGATCTTGTGATTTAACACCATTGGATTCCTTTTTACGGGGCTATTTAAAGTCATATTGAATTATGGGGTTATCAAAGATTTGAATGAAATAAAAAACACAGCTTTTTCCCTATATATTGTTACATTTTTATTGAATAATAAAGCAATACACAAGATACGGTTATGTATGGAATACCCCATAGGGCAAATGGCCTCCACAGCTTTTCTGGCACATACGCACTCATTTGTAGAAATTTTCTGTGACCATTTTGCATAAATGTGGCTGAATTTCATTGATGGAGCGTTGAATTTCTTCCTTCAATGTACGCGTGCTTGTTGGCATAGACCTTTGACTTCAAATAACCCCGTAAAAAGGAATCCAATGATGTTAAATCACACGATCTTGGAGGCCAATTCACAAATTTTTGAACTGTGGCCGCCAGCCTTTCATTATTTTTGAAATATTGTTCAACATTGAATACACACTGTTCTATCGTGTAACACTTCATTTTTACAAACCTTGAATTATCAGCTATGAAATGTTTTTTTAATAGGGTTGCCAACACTTCACTGCATGAATGGTGGTAGATTCAAATATTGTGTTCATTTTGACACATCCTTTATATTCAAGGTATCTATGTTGCACAAATATTTCATTCAACAATGCGGAGAATAGAGCATTTAGACGAAATACGCATTTTGAATCCATGTCGAATGATTCGGTCTAAAATTTGAAATATGTCTACAATTTTGGAATCAAAATTTTAAATAAAATTTCATTTCTTTCACTCTCAGTTATTTTTGAGTTATTTATTGAACAAAACCAACATGGATATACTAGAAAACCAGTGAAAGCAGTCTTCACAAAACTCTCTCGCATACTCTCAAATAAAGAGTTTATGCCAAAAAATCCATTGCGTGGTATTGGCGCCCGAAATATTAACCCTTGGCGTGAATTTAGAATTTTTTACTGAATCTATTGCGCCATCCTTGATATTTTTGACGATTAATAAGTGGCATACGGTTAATAGCGTCTGAAAAACGAATTTGTATTTTAGATTTGTATTTATTCTCCCAATAGATCGAATTCAAAACATGACACAAAACTATACATGAAACCACAAATTCACATGCAAAATTTGATATATTTAAGTCATATTTTTTAAACTTATGACGTTTACATGCTTTTAAAAACGCATACCGTCAGATGGTCAATCCCTTGTAGGATTGGCTCTCATTTTTTCAGGCGTCTATAAATGTTAAAGCACCGCATTTTATCCATTTATTCTCTCTTCGTTCTATAATTATATTTGAATAGCCGGATAGACAGATTTCCTTTGAAATCATTTGGCTCAAAATTTGATGTAAAGACAGTATACTAAATTTCATCAATCTAGCACAAAAGCGTTTTTTACATAGACAGACAGAATGGGCAGACATTTTACAAAAAAATAAAAAATAATAATGTGTATCATTTTTGGAAAAATAAGCTAATTTTTTGATGAATTTATTTCAAAATTAAGATAAATATTTACAGGAAAAATGTAAATATGATGCATTAAAATTAATATCTAACTTGATTCAATTTTTATTTATTCGTATACAAATTATACAAAGTCTTGTAATCGTCAAAATATTTTGACAACTCACCACGTTTCAGATCTCTCTAAATGTGAAAAACCTATTTTTATAATCATAGGTCTGTCGCCCTATTTGTAAACAAGTTAACTCTAAAACACTTTGAATTAGACAGATGGAATGTGGTGCATGGTCTTCATATCGAATTTGTAGATTTAATGTCAAATTTTAAATGAAACCTGTTCAGAGAACATCTGGCTCTCCAGGAAAGAGCTAGATGGATAAAATTTGGCATTGAGATTTAGTATTTTTTGTGAAGATCGTTATGAAATTTGGAATGAAATACGACATAGAATTGACTCTCTGTCGGCCTGTATTTTTGTGTGCATGTATAAATGCATGTATAAATTGTGTGCATGACTTAAATAATTTTAAGTTGGTATGCGATCTGGTGACTGCAGTTATAATGTCAAATTTAGGTTTTAATAGATAGGAAAAAAGGAGTAAAAAAATTCAAATTACAGATACAAAAATACATATCAAGAATGCAAATTAAACATAATTAAATAAACATTATTTTCCGGAGGTCTAAAACATAGAGATTTGTCTAATCCTGGTGTCAATTTTTTAAAGACTGCAATATTTTCTATACTTCGTATAAGAGGAAATATATAAAAAAAATTCTGCACATTGCTAAAAATAAAGTAACAAAGAATATATTATCCAGTAAAAACAGTTTTTCACCGTTTTTAAGTACCTCGTTTTTTAGTTATTCATCCATCAGAAAAAAAAAAAAAGAAAATATATTCTCTGAGATAATTGAAACTCTTACGCGAGATAAAAAAAAGACCTAAGTAGACGCCATTTTCAATTTCCAGCAGACGAGAAATACATCCGCCGAAATGCGAAAGTGAAAAAAAAAAAAAAAAAAAAAAAAAGCGATAAGTCCAAAATAAACGACGATCTTTAGAGAGTTAATGAAATCATAAGGATCAAGGCAAAACATTATCGTCTGCCACCGGAAGATACGAACGATCACAGAAAAAAAAATAAAACGAATAATCCAGCGATAAAAAAAAATAATAAAAAGAAGTTCTGGAAAAGTAAATGGCAACATCAGAGGAGCTAACAAGAGCATGAAAGCGATTGGCCTACTTTATGAAAGTTGGGATGGATGTCGGTTCTGGAAAAAGTCCAAAATTGGCCGGAGAAAGTTGGTTAATTATTTAGTTCTATTAATAGAACACTAAACTTTGATTTGTATTACATTGTAGGTAAGTGTATTACGCGAAAAAAGGGGTAAAAAATCGTTTGGGATATCGCGTGGCAAAGTTCCATTTCTTCCCGTGGAATGTTGTATTTTATTCTTTAATGCAAAAGAGTGCACTTTGGATGACAGTAAAAGCCATTAGGTTTTTCTATAAAATAAAAATCATTTGAACATTTTCAGTATCTGATTCAGTAAGTAAGTAATAGAGTAATTTTAGAATAAATTGTAATAATCACTATTCAAAATTTTGAATAATCAATCGAAATAAAATTTAAAAATGTATTTAATATTTTTATAGAGAATAAAAGAATTTAATTCTTTAATTTCATTCGAATATTTGCATTTGAAGCTCATATTTTTAAATAACATTCAATTTTTAAAAATAAATTTTGATCCAAGCGCTGTATAGTTTATTATAAATATTTCTTTAGTCACTATTATTGTTACAATTTCGAAAACCAAAGCATTGAATTGTGTGTCGTTTATAAGTGAAATATTTTTAATATTCCACTTACAGAATTTTCAAAATTCAAATCCGAACGATAGTATTTACTTTCTGTATATAAACGTGAAAAAGGTTTTCAAGAAAGTTGTATACGAGGGCAATGAACTAATTATAAAGATGACCGAACCGATCTGAAAGTAATATGCAAACACTTTGCGGTAGTGGTCTCCTGAAACTTTCTCGTACACTTTCTAATAATATTATTAACCCATTAATACACTCTATAAAATTGTGGATCGAGTGCTGAGAATTTTATTTTCATTGTACCACACATGAGTGTTTTCTGCTTGGTAATATAACGGTTTTATGTTTTTAGAATATGCATTTCGGAGTCTTTTTTCCGAAAGTTTGAAATGAAAACTGGATACAGAAATAAATTTTTTAATAACATACCAACTTTTACTTCTTGCATTTTTGTGTGATCATGTTTTTATGCAAGTGAAATACAGATAGGCATATAGTCGATTTCATGAGGGATTAAATTCAAATTTTGGTAAATATCTACACTTTAGATGTTTAAATGTATACAATATTTCTTTTATTTCATTTTCAGTTTTGGAGTAATTACGCAATTATGCATGAGAAAGTATAGACTATCAACACGATGACGGGTTTGATTCAAAATTTGATACCGAATAATATTTTAAATGCTAAATCTACAACCAAAATTATATCCTTTCAGTTCTTTATATGTTGTAATTGTCGTGCTCACCTACGTTTGGAAAGGCAGACAAATTTCCGATGAATGGACCTTGTTCAAAACATGATAGATGTAGACAAATTTGGTATTAAAATCACAGACTGAATTTCATCCATCGAACTCGAAACATTTTGGAGCTAGACGTCCACAGACTGACAGATAGGCAGAAATAATACCAAAAAATGTGCTTTTGAGTCTCTAGGAGGTCTGAAATGTGGATATTATTCAAAACTTGGAGTTTGAATATTTTGATATTTACAATATTTTAACACATGTGACTTCTTTTCTCTATCTGTTTGTTCAGTGCAATTTTTGCAATCGATTTTAAATTAACTTCCCGATAAGCTAGAGACTGGAAACTTTAAATATAGCTCAGAACTGAATAGAATTGCAATATTAACCCATTTTATGTCTGTCATTTTGTTTCCTTGTTCATTACAACTATTTCAATCGATTAAAGACTTTCGTTAACAACAGATGGCGCCATCACAAATCGTTAGTTCATAGGGAAGTTAGTTTAAAATCGGTCACAAAATTTCACCCGCACAAAATAAGCAAACAGAAAATAATTATTAAAATAAAAATAATAATTATGCCACGTGGCATTAAAGTTATTATTTAAAAAATTAATCTGTTATACACTTGATAAAAGAAAAAATAAAATAAGTAGTTTTAAAATGGCGCGAAAAGTTAGCTGAAAATGCAACATCAAATATACTTTATAAAGAATTTACTTTAAATCGGTATCAAAAGTTAGCTTAAAATGCAACAGCGAATATATTATAGAAGCAAGTAAATATTCAAGCCTTACTGACTTTGATTTACGAAATCGTCTGTTTGGCCGCAAGAAATAACTTTTAAGCTAACAAAACAAAACGAGGCTTAATGCATTTCAGCCTTTTAATCCAAAGCATCTTAGTTAACAGATTGCTGGCTTTGTGTTACTTGTTCACGGAACATTAACTATTATTCCTTGGGTTAACTTTCATGGTGAAGATCTTTTCGGTTACACGAACTTTTGTTATTCAGATTACGTTTTCACGCTACAGTGCTTACTGAGTGTAGTTACTTAACAATTCATTTCAGTTTATTCTATTTTTTAGATGTTGATTAATCATTTATCATATTTTGTTGTGTTGTTTTGATTTGATTTATGTAGCTAATTATTCGTTTTTTTTTTATGCAGAAAAAGAATTTCGCATTTTTAAAAATGTTGTTTAAATAGATGTTGTCAAAAAATTATTTAAAACTATGGAGTTAAAAATGCAATGTTACATTTATAATTATATTTATATAGATTACATTTAAAAAAGATTTAAACTTATAGAGTACTAGCCGCCTTTGGCAACCAGCCGGTTCGCCAATCTTAATGCTCGTTAAAATTTTCATAATTAAATATTTTATGCAATTCCTACTTTAATAGCTTCTTCATCAAAATATTTTAAAACTTCAAATTTTTATAGGCATATAATTCACTCATAATATTATAAACGCCTTCAGTCATAACGTAATATGTATCTCTCCCATTTTCTGTTGGCTCCCATAGAATTTATACTTTAAATTAAAGTGGAAAGGATTAATCTGCAATTAATATAATAATATTTTTTACTGAAACAAAGTATTTTTTTTGTAGTATGATTATTGAAAACAGTCACTGAGTGTTTAAACTTTATGGGCACTAAAGAATATCTTTCTTAATCTATGTAATATTTCAAAAATTTGTCAACAAAATTTTCTCAGATTCATCATGACCAGATTGATTCATTAACAATGTTTAATTTTAAATGCATCAAACACTAAAAAAAAAAAAAAAAAACAAAAAAAAAAACCGAATCGTTTAAAATAATCGGTTGAAAACAGGTTAAAAAAAACTACTTAAAAGACGACGGTCTTAAAATTATAAGCATACACAAAAAATATATAACTAACATAAATACACTTTAATTACAAAAGCATGCAACTAATCTAAAAATAATTTAAATCGTCCGTTGATATTGGTTGTCATGTCAACAATCAGAACACAATGCGCATGCGTGAATTTACAACGTTAGTTACGGTAACGCAAATGCGTGAGTTTTTCTAAGCCAGTTGGGGTAACGCTATGCAGATTAGAAATTTTTATTTCCTTTATTCTGTTTTATTTTAATTCAAAAGTATTGCAGAATTAATCTGAAAGATCGAATAATTAACAATGTTTAATTTTAAATGCATCAAACATTACGAAAATAAACAGAATCCTTTGAAATAATCAGCCGAAAAATCTTAAGCCTAGCCTCATTACTGTCGAGAAAAAAAACTGAACTCTTACTCATTTGGTGGTAGGGAAAATGAATAATTTTTTGTCGAGAAAGTTAGCTTTTAATTAATAATTAAAATTCTAATTAAAAATTCAAAAAAAGGGACCCCAGGTGCACATTCCTGACCTCTAAGGTATACATGTACCAAATTTGGTAGCTGTAGGTCAAATGGTCTTTTCTGTGGAGCGCCAACACACACACACATTGAACTTTATATATAAGTATAGATGTTTTTTTAAAGCAAGCGAAGAGGGAAAAAAAACTATTCTAAAAAATTGGGTAAAGCAGGTGTTTTTATTAAATAAGTAATTTTTAAAAAAAAATGAAACGAAAAAGGGGAAAAGTTATTCTATAAAATTGTGTAAAGCAGTTGTTCTGTGTTAGAAACTTCTTTTCCCTTTCCAGCTGTGTTGCCATAGAAACCAGCGCACAGCTGTTTACACGTTTATGTTTATCTATTCAGATTTTATAACATCTAATCAGAGTAACGGTGAATATCAGTGTGTCCGTGTTCGTCAATAAATGTTAATTTTTTTAATAACATGATTAACGAAAACAGAGTCATTGAGCATTTAAACCTTATGGGAACTAAAAAATATCTTTCTTAATTTATGTAATATCTCACGAATTTGTCGACCAGCCGGTTCGCCAATCTTAATGCTCGTTAAAATTTTTATATTTAAATATTTTATGCAATTCCTACTTTAATAGCTTCTTCATCAAAATATTTTAAAACTTCAAATTTTGATAGTCATATAATTCACTCATAATATTATAAAGGCCTTCAGTCATAACGTAATATGTATCTCTCTAATTTTCTGTTAGCACCCGTAGAATTGATGCTTTAAATTAAGGTGGAAAGAATTAATCTGCAATTAATATAATAATATTTTTTACTGAAACAAAGAATTTTTTTATAATCTGATTAATGAAAATAGAGTCACTCAGCGTTTAAACTTTATGGGCACTAAAGAATATCTTTTTCAATTTACGTATTATCTCAAGAATTTGTCAACAAAATTTTCTTAGATTCATCATGAGCAGATTGATTCATTAACAATGTTTACTTTTAAATGCATCAAACACTAAGAAAATGAAACGAATCGTTTAAAATAGACGGTTTAAAACAGGTTTTTAAAAAACTACTTAAAAACGATGCACTTAAAACTATAAGCATATACAAAAAATATATAACTAACATAAATACATTTTACTTACAAAAGCATGCAACTAACCTAAAAATAATTTAAATCGTCCGTTGGTTGTCATGCCAACAATCAGAACAATGCGCATGCGTGGATTTTAACCGCCAGTTACGTTAACGCAAATGCGTAAATTTTTCTACGCCAGTTGGGGTAACGCTATGCAGATTATACATTTTTAATTTCCTTTATTCTGTGTTATTTTAATTCAAAAGTACTTCAGAATGAATCTGAAACATGGATTAATTAACAATGTTTAATTTTAAATGCATAAAACATTAAGAAAATAAACAGAATCGTTTGAAATAATCCGCCGAAAAATTCTAACCCTAGCCTCATTACTGTCGGGAGAAAAAAAACAACGGAAGTCTTACTCATTTGGCGATGGTGAAAATGGAAGATTTTTTTGGCGGAAAAGTTGGCGGTGGGGAAAATGGAAGATTTTTTTGGCGGGAAAGTTAGTTTTTAATTAATAATTAAAATTCTAATTAAAATTTCAAAAAAAGGGACCCTAGGTGCACATTCCCGACCTCTAAGGTATACATGTACCAAATTTGATAGCTGTATGTCAAATGACCTGGCCTGTAGAGCGCCAACACACACACACACACACACACACATTGAGCTTTATTATAAGTATAGATTATTATAACACATATTTTGGAATACATATAAAGAAATATGTATATAATTATTTGTATTTATCAGTTTACATTATATATAAATATTATAATAATATAATTTTTCTTTAAATTTACATTTTCAATTTTTCTAGCTGGCAAAAAAAAAAAAAAGTTTAGAGTTTTAGCGATTTTAAGATGGGAGGGGAGGGGAAAACACTCGTTTTTTTTAAAAGTCTCCGATTGTGTAATATAATAGTCACGTTATCACTCCAAACAAGTTTAAACTGAATTTCAGCAAAAAAAAAAAAAAAAAAAAATCTGGCTTTGAGAAAAAAATTTTGGTGTTCGACGAACGATTTTGAAATAGGGGAAAAAACTATCGTTTTTCTAAATATCGATTCATGCGTAATCTGATAGTCACGTGATTGTTTGAAACCGGTTTAAACTGATTTTTTACAAAAAAAAAAAAAAAAAAAAAAAAAATCTGACCACGAGAAAATTTTTTTTGTACTTGATTGATTTTGAGATGGTAAAAAACCATCGCTTTTCGAAATGTTGGTAATTGCGAAATATGAGTGATTTTTCTGTCGGATTGATACCACGTAATTAAAAAAAAAAAAAAAAAAAAAAATGTTTTCACATAAGAGCTTGAAATTTGCGAAAGCCAATTTTCTATTTTACACTTATTTTTATTGTTTCAAATAAAAACATAAATTTGGTAATAAAGTGTTATAAAATTGAGCATTCCAGTGAAAAATATTTCTTATAACTTTATAAAACAACAATTTAATACGTGCCGTAGTTTAATTTAATTTTAAATCTAGTTTCTTTATTTTTCCTCAAACAAGACAAAGAAATAAAAAAAATTATATACATGTGTGTAATAATTTTTACATTGAACTAGAAGCTTACGCGATAATTAAGCTGATTTATTTTAAATGTAATTTTCTAAAAAATAATCCTCACTAATTACATTCTAATTAACAGACAAGACGGATCACATAAGAAAATCTTTTCAATTAAGAAACTAAGCATTATTTTAGATGTACTTTTTTTTTCAATTTTAAGCATTACGGTTCTTACCGGAATTTTGCAGACGATAAATTCAAAAAGAAAAGAAATTAATTAATTTTTTACGTCGCTATTGAATTTGGATTATGTTCGCTTAAAACAGAACAAAATTTTAAAAGTATTAATTAGTCGTTCTAAACTTTCTCCGTTGGAAATAAAATAAATAAAATTTCGAGTATCAATTTTATTTGGAATGTCAAAAACAAAAATTGATCCATTTTTCTAAGATTGCGAAGTTTTGATGAAATTCTAAATTGCTTGAAGAATTAATAATGTTTTTCTCTTAAGTAATTTTCCTAAAATATTACATTCTTTTAATTTCTTGAAGGAACAATTATCATCTTCAGAAAAAATCTTATTTTCTAAAAACTTTTTTTAGAATTTTTTTTTTTTTATCAAACCATTATTAGATACGAAGAAAGCCAAATGTGTTCTTTCTTAATTTTTGATAATACGCTTGTTTTTACTAAAAGTCTGAACATCATTCTTCCGCGATGAAAAAAAGTATATTTTGACTTATCAGAGAGAACATGGTGATGTTAATATTTTACATAAAAAACAACTTTGGAAAAAGAGAAAACAGAACTTTTTGAAAATATCTTTTGCAGAATTCCTGTAAGAAATAGTTTAATGAATTCTGTATATTCCTAAAAAGAATTTAAAATAAAGAAACAATAATTTTTAAAAAAATATTATTTAATTCATAAAAACATTTCTTTAGATTATAAAACTATTTGTGTTACTATAGAGATTATGAGAGATACAATAGCATGATTTAAATACAGAAAATCTTTTAATTTTTCTTTCTTTTTTTTTTGGTTAAATATTTACACTTCTATCTTCTAACATTGAAAATGGGACTTTAAAGAGATACATTGAAAGCCATGGACAATATTTCATTAAGTAATATGACCTGTCTTTACGAATTCACAAATTTTGATTAATAACAGTTTCATAGAATGACATCATTATCAATTTCCGATATATAGTTTTAATTTAAAATTTAGAAATACATATAGAAAACGCAGTGAATCGTCTGGTAATCTGAAGTCTAACCAGTCATGTGATACATGAAAATCAAAGCAATGCAAAAACTGTTTTAGATATATAATTTGAGACTTGTATACCTCAGTTTTCAGGTAGAAAAATACTGCTTCACTAGAGCTAGATGGTGAAATCGTAGTCACAATTTTTCTTTCATTTTATTCACGTGACTAAAATGAAGATAACTATTTTTAAGACCAATTATTTGTAAAAATGCCATCTGATTATCTTCAGAGATTTTTTTATAAATATTTTCATTTTTGCCGAGAAAATACACAAGCTGGTAATCGTAACAAAAGCTAATTTTGCTTCCAACGCTAAGTCTTTTTTTTTTTAATCAAATCCAATCAAGATTGGTGAAAGCAAATTTTTTATGACCATAATTTTCATGTAATATTCTTTTGCAAAAAATATTTATAAAGTATTAATATTTTTGTATCAAATATTGTATAAAAATTTAAGTATTTATTTAAAACTTACATTTTTAATAACATTGCGCGACTCTATGTCCACGCTCTTTCTTTGATGGATACTTTTATATTTATTACTTTATTTATAGTGAAATATAGCATTTTAAAATTTAGATATAGTGAATTTAGACTTTTTCAGATTATAAAAATGAATATTTTAAAGTAAAGAATGCATAAAAGCATTATCATATCTAAGAAAAAGTCTTTAAAGTAATTTCTTTTTAGATTTTTAAAGAAAATTTCAGAAGGGTTTGTACGCTTCGTTTACATCCATTTTTATTCTCTCCCTCAAAGACGAATAAATAGTATTCTTCCGTATAACAGAAAAGCAATAAATCATTTTTTTTTTTTTTTAAAAAAAGCAAACTAGTAAAGAAACTTTAAAACTTAAAAGTCTGCTTCCTCGCTCTATCAGATTCCATCTTCCAGACAACTTGACCTAAAACAGAATGATCGATCAGTTCAGTTCACTTTAATAATGGAATAAACCAGAAAACGATTTTTTTTATACGTCGCCAAATATTATGTCCTCGATCCTATGCAATTTAATCGTCTGTTATAAAAGAATTGAAAATGATTATGATATTATTAACGTTAAAAAATGATTAAAAAATATTTTTAAACACGATTTTATCATTGTATAAAAAATGCAAAAAGAGTTTAAAAAATACCTCCTGAAATGTAAGAAAAGTAGCTGAATTTTGATATGAATATTCTGTGTACACTGTTGTGAATTTTGATTATATTTTAATTTTTCATGAAATTTTAGAAAGTAGCTGTTTCACCTTAATGAATATTTTATAGCAATGCATCGAAAAACAATACTTAAGTTTTAAAGTATTGAAAAAACGTTAAATAAAACATAAATTGGTTTGTAATTACCTAATATCAATACATTTGAAATAATATTAAAAAATCTTTAGTACTCCAGCCTCAATCACTGATCAGATTTCGCCAATTTGTACTCCATTTGAAAGTTCACGATGTTTAGATATCTCATCAATGGCCACCTGACATGTTTCATTTCCAAGAATCCAAAAACACTATTCCTTTAAACATTCTTTATAAATACATGCAAACAAAATTTTGCAGATGCGTGGCCGAAAGGAAGAATCTTTCTTTGAAATTTTAACTTCGATTTTTTTCACCACGGGTGTCATAATTTGTACAAAGAAGAAGCGGTGCTAAAAGACTTCTGTTTATTTCACGATCTAAATGAAAAGTGGCAGAATTTTTTCCATTTAGTGATTTTACTGCAGGAATCTGAAAGGGATTTCTTTGCCGCCGTGTCGATTTAGGCAAGGGAATCATAGGTATCTTTGAAAAGTGTGTGTGAATGCTAGGAATTTTTATCCCTTTGTTCCTGCTTTGGAAAACGCAGAATCAGTGATTTTATAAAGCGCGTGTGTATATTAATTAAACAAAAAAAAACAGGTGCCATATTAAGAAATAAGAGAACATATTAGAATAAAATTAACATGGCGAATTTTAGATAAAAATTAGGAAATGAATTAATATTTAATTTTTATTTTAAAATATCATTACATACACACATACATATGACAGAATATTCCAGCCACAATTATTTACACCGATTTCACCAATTTTGAATTTTTTTTTTTTACTTTATATGAAAGTTCGTGATGTTTTATAATAATCTATTAATTTTCGCCATCTATTTTCTAGAGATATTGGGGGGTAAAACATTTGTAGAGTTTCCAGATTCAACAACTAGAATGATTTACCTAATTAATTTCCCCATTTTGCTCACTTAGATAATCAGTCTGAATGTTCCATGTTTGTTCTGAAAGTAGAATACAAAATAGCATTTTTCTTCATTGTGATTTGTAGTTCTCAAAAGTTTGTTGGCATTACTAAATTAGTGCTATTAATAATATGATGACGAAACAGCTATTTAACGAATGCAGCTAGTTCTGTAATAATAGGAAAATTAATCCTTTTATACTTATATAAAGCTCAATGTGTGTGTGTATGTGTGTTGGCGCTCTATAGGACAGATCGTTCGACCTACAGCTACCAAATTTGGCACATGCATATCTTGGAGGTCGGGAATGTGCACCTGGAGTTCCTTTTTTGAATTTTTAATTAGAATTTTAATTATTAATTAAAAACTAACTTTCCCGCCAAAAGACCTTTATTTCCCCACCGCCAAATGAGTAAGACTTCAGTTTTTTTTTTCCACGCTAATAAGGATAGGCTTAACTTATTTTTGGCCGATTATTTCAAACGATTCTGATTTTTTTCTTATGTTTGATGCATTTAAAATTAAACATTGTTAATTAATCGATCTTTCAGATTCATTCTGAATTACTTTTGAATTAAAATAAAACAGAATAAAGGAAATTAAAAATTTCTAATCTGCGTAGCGTTACCCAAACTGGCTTAGAAAATTCGCGCAATTGCGTTACCATAATTGGCGTTGAAAATTCACGCATGCGCATTGTTCTGATTGTTGACAACTCTATTTTCAACGGATACGGACTTGGTATTGAAGGCTAAACACGTTTCTGACCTAATTTTTTAAACGATTCTGTTTGTTTTCTTAGAGTTGCATGCATATAAAATTAAACATTGTTAATTAATTGATCTGTTCATGATGATTCTGAGAAAATTTTGTAGAAAACTTCTTGATATATTATATAAATTAAGAAAGATATTCTTTAGTGCCCATAAGGTTTAAATACTTAGCGACTCTATTTTCAGTACTCAAATTTAAAAAAAAAAAAAAAAAAAAAAAAAACGCTTTGTTTTAGTAAAAAATGTTCTTATATTAATTGCAATTTAACCATTTCCATTTTAATTTAAAGCATAAATTTTACGGGAGCTAATAGAAAATGAGAGTGATACATATAACGTTATGGCTGAAGGCCTTTATAATATTATGAGTGAGTTATATGACTATCAAAATTTGAAGCTTTAAAACATTTTGATAAAGAAGCTATTAAAATAGGAGTTACATAAAATATTTAATTATTACAATTTTAACGAGCATTAAGATTGGCGAACAGACTGGTCGCCAAATTTGGCTAGTTTACTAATATAATAAAGAAATAATTTCATAGCATATTTGAAAATCATTTAATAATCCAAATATTTACATTTTATCCAAAAAAGCCAGTTTTAAAACTGTTTATAATCCCCTGCTATATTTCAATTTTTTTTGTGCAAAAATGGAAACAAAGCAACGTCAAAGTATTAAACAATTTTATACAAAGTGAAACATATTTCAGGATACCGAAACTAGACAACTGAATAAAAACAACCAATGATACAGAGACATTTCTCCTATAATAAATATGAATCAAAGTAACTCTAGTACAGGTAAAAAGCAAGATTAGATTTGACATAAAATTCGATTTCTCGAGCAATTTTATCATCTTTCTTCGGAAAATATTCAATATGACGAAAAAAGAAAGAAAAAAAAATATCGAAATCGCTATGGGAAAGATATTGCGGCTTTTAAAGAGGAAACAGAAACACGCAGACGATTTTTTTTGCTATTTAGATTTATTTCATAAGTTTTGGCATTATCATCAAGCAAGATGGTCGGCAGTTATGCAAAGAACTCGGAACTCGCACTGTTGCCATTCCACATGGAGAAATACCGGAAATCAAAAGGATGTTCATGTCCAAAGAAATCCAGTGGGGCGAGGTGGATTTCTTTAGAATTTTTTCTTCGAGATATTTCAAAGAGTCTACAAAACCGTGAGGATGTCATCTCCAATTTTTTTTATCCGGTTGAATGTGTTACAAAGCTTTCTCTTTGGATAAATATTTTTTTTGTGTGTATATTTGTTTATTTATTTATTTTTTGAAATGTAGAAAGTTTTGTTTTTGCCGTGACTTCATCTGACGTAAAGCCAAAACAAGATATGAAAAGTCTTTTCGGGTTCGAAAGTTTCAAATCTATAGAAAAATAAGATTTCACTGCTGTATAAGAGTGTATCATTCAGCTAGAAAAATGAAAAAATAAAAATAAATAAAATTAAAAAAAAATATGAATATTAGATATTTTAAAACGGATTTATTTTTCTGCACGAATACAGGATTATTTTTAAAGAAAAGAAATAGGAAATGGTATTTATGGAAATTCCGTACGTATTTAAGACTATTTTATCACTTTTACGCATCAAAATATTGTAAGATATAATCTTCATTAAAAATATATCAAGATGCCAAAATATTTAGGTCAGAAATCTTTAGTTAAATTACATCAAGATACCAAGTCTTTTGCGTTTAAAAGTTTTAAATTCATATTTAAAAGGGTTTCACTGTCATTTGGAAAAAAATTGAAGATTAATGAATATTGGACAGTTTGAAACATTTATTTTTCTGAGCAAACACTGGAATTATTTTATTTTAAAAATGGAATAGAAATATGAATTTATGATTAATTTTTTCACTTATAAAGAACAAAACGTAGTCACGTACAATCTTGGAAAAAAATATTAAGAAGCCAAATAAAATCTTGAATAAAATTATTGAATAAATAAAATAAAATTATATCAATATTGATAATAAATAAAATTCTGTCTGGAGCACTGCTTCATAATAGGATCAGTAAACGGGATGATATTTCGGGCCCCAAGTTTTAGCGCCATCTGCTAAGCCTTGTTTATAACTGTGACACTAACAGGGAGATGCGGTCTTAGAGACCGCGCTCGAAGAAATAACTGAATTATTTTAAAAAGCATCTGCTGAAATCGGCTGAAAAAGTGCACGTGTATTGAAGGTCACAAAACAGGAAGCTACAGGGTCAATCCATTCAGTTGAGCTAAAAATAGAATAGGGGTGATAGAAAATCCATCGCTAGCGGTCTCACAGACCGCACGTCCCCAGTTACGGGTTAAGAAGCCAAATAAAATCTTGAATAAAATTATTGAATAAATAAAAAAAAAATTATATCAATATTGATAATAAATAAAATTATATCAATATACCAAATCTTTTGAGTTCAAAAGGTTCAAACTTATATAAAAAAATTTATAGACAGCTCGGGAAAAAAATTTGAAGAATAGACATTTTAAAATATTCATTTTTCTGCGCAAGCGTAAAAATTTATCTTTAAAAAGAAGTATAAATTGGAATTTAGAGAAACTTTTGTATTTTTTTCTGCCTAATTTGATCGTTTGCGAATGTAAAAATATGGAAAGATGTAATTTTGAATAATTTTCCAGGAATTAATAATTTACATAAATTTAATTATTCTTAAATTATCCATAATTTTATTTGTTCTATTTCTAATTCAAAATACATGTTCAATGTATTAGTTGAAATTCACTTTAATTTGCACCTTCGTATCGCCAAAGATGCCAACAGTGTCAAGTTACCAAATTCAAAAATCGAGATGATTTGAAAGATAAACAACACTATCGATAAAATTGTTAGATAAACTATTCCGTATGCTTGTTTGGGTTACCATATTGGCGACAAAACTGAAGGAGTACATTAAAGTAGATTTCTACAAACATTCGTTTCTTTTTTTAGTAACGACAGTTTTCAATTAATCTGAATTATTTTTAATTTTATATTAAATAATTACAGTCATTCAAAAAATTTCTTATAAAAGAAATATAAATTAGAATTTAGGGAAAATTTTGTACATTTTTCTGCCTAATTCGATTGTCAAAATATGATGAGATGCTATTTTGAATAATTTTTCAGGAATTCATAGTTTACATAATGGTAATTATTCTTAAATTGCTCATGTTTTCATTTATTCTAACACACTTTTTTGTCTACATATGTATATAATATTTTGGTTGAAATCTACTTTAACGTGCCTCTTCTCTGTACCCCCGCCCCCATTTCTGTATGCTTGTTTCTACTATATAAAGCCCAAAATATAAAATGTGAAGTTTATTGTAAAAAGTTAAACAATTCGATCTCATGATTTGGATATATACATGTAATTTTTTGACTTCGAGGTTAATGAAATATGTTGTGCGAAAAAGTAAAATTCTATGTTAAAATCACATGGAAATGATAGTACATCTTTAAAATTTACAAAGACGAATTTTAATCACTTGACCTTTTACTGAAAAGAAGTTTTGATAAATTTGAAATTGTTCAAAAGAAATGTTGCTGTTTGAAACACTGCGGAAGTTAAATTTTATTTCTTAATTCATACATAAATAGTGAAAATTTCCGGCTTCTGTTGCAAACGACTTCGCATTACACGAGCTAAAAAAAAAAAAAAAATTCGTTTTCATTCTTTTTCTTTAATAAAAATAACTCTTATCAAATAAAAACTTTAAAAAACTTAATTAAGCATGACGACGGAAAAATTCCAGATTGCTTCTGTGTTTATTTGATTTGGTTCCGGGTTGTTTACACATCAGAATGTTTTTCCCTCTTTTTTTCAAGTCAGTAAAGAAAAAAAGTAAAAAAAATTGCTTTTAAATTTCTAGGCGCGTCTGCTTCGCAAAGAATTCTAAAGAAAACAGAATCTGTTTTGACAACTTTCCAAGTCCTAAAACTCTTGCGAGTACTGTATACTGAATTCGCATAAATGAATTTAGTTGACTAGAATAAAGTTGATTTTCCTTGAAACCGATAGAGGGAAAAGTCTAAGAAAAGTTTGGTGAATTTTTGTTGAAGTTAGTTAATTGAGTGTAAACTTTGCAGTGTTTTATAATCTGATTCAATGAGTTTCGTGTTTTCTTTGGAGTTTGCGAGTAAATTTTCAGAATCTAAATATCATCTAAAAACGTATTCTGTATTCTTAGATTACAATTTGCGATATTTTTAATGTATAAAATATTAACTTATGTATAAAATATTAACGTACAATTGTCAGATATAGCAGTCGTATTATTTTAAATATCTTACATACGCTCTGTTCATTCTGTACGTGCTGTTGTTGTTTCTTACGGCACTTGCCATGGACAAGCCCGCTGTTCGAAGACAGCCGATTTTAGCCTGAGGAGGAGCGCCTCTTGTTTCTATAGTAGCGCCACTTAGGGCCAAGAGAACGACTTTAGCTACACACACGTCACAACCTTTTCTACGGGGGGGGGGCTTCATTCACGCAAATTTCATTCACTCAACCACAGATCGTAATTTAGACCTGAATCAGAGAACGATCACCCCTGATCCAGTACCCCCAGTGGTATTACTCTCGACATGGAGGACTTTGTGACCACGACTGATTTAACGCGCGTCAGCCACCAAGCACGCGGGGAATCTTTGGCCGGCGGGGTTCGAACTCGCAACCTAAGGGACGCGAATCCGACGCTCTACCAACCAGGCTATCCCTTCTCTGATTAAGCATTGCTTTGTACTTAAATGCCACTTATCATATTTGAGTTTCCTTTAAAAGAAGGTCAATAATATTAGTCACTTTTATGAACATTTAGGCCGGCGTCCTGGCATAGGGGTAGCGCGTCTTCCCCGTGATCTGGGCGTCCCGGGTTCGAGTCCCGGTTTGGGCATGGTTGTTCTTCTGTTGTTCTATCTGTGAGATGTGTGAATGTGCCCTCCTGTAAAAAGGGGTTGCGCAAGCGAATGAGTGATGTGTGAGTGGCAAAGTCGTACTCTTGGCCCTAGTTGGCGCTGCTATAAAAAATAAGAGACGTCCCCTTCAGGCTTAAATCGCTGTCTTCGTAACAGTGGGCTTGTCAGTGGCAAGTGCCATAAGAAACAAACAATGAACATTTAGGCTTAGAGAAAGTTTATGTATATGTATTGAAATATATGAATTTAAAAGCCTAAATTCTGTACGTAAATCACTCTAATGAAGATTAGTAATACGACATCACAGAATTATTAGAAATTTATACATGCGGTCCACCTGTCTTCTAACTTTGATGGAATTGTAATTTAACTTTTTTAATCGTATTGTAAGTAGAATCCATCTTCTGTAGTTTTCATAAATAGAAGTATATCGCGCGATAAAATATTTGGTGAAACATGAAAGGGATTTAAATTTCAGGGAAACAATGTATTGTTGGATATTAGGCCGAAATTAATTATATTAATAAAAAAAATGTCAAAATGCCGAAAAATTTCACTGCATTATTAAATTGATGTCATTATTAATGTTTAAGTGTCAATTCATTTAATGTTTAATTAATGTTTAAGTGTCAAATATTCTCCAGATATTTACTGCAGTCAGTTTCGTTAATTATTTTGTTCAATGAAAAATTTTCATTCTTCTACCAATTTTTTTTTTTTTTTATCAAACAGAACTGAAAAGTAATGAGTCAATCAAAAAAAAAATCTATCATTTTTTTTCTTTATGTCTTTATTTTGCTGAATAAGTAGTCATAAATGAAAACAAGAGGTTGTTGTTTCCACAAAACTTTATCGAATACTCTATCATAAAAGTTCTATTCCTCTCCTACCGCTTAAAATAAGGGACTTTGGATAAGACTGCAATTATATATCTTTACTATAAAATATAGATCTTTGGCGTGAATTCAGCATTTTTACTGAAATTATCGCCAAAATATGTATTTTGCACCCTTTTTCACGTCCGTTTGACGCCAAAATTTGGCATAAAATTGCAATTGTAGTCGTAAGATAACATGCTGAATTTGATTGATTTAAGCCATTTCATTTATGAATGACTGCTTTTACATGTATGCGAAAACATAGACCGATGGACGGTCCATTGTTTGACAGATTTGGCTTAACTTTTGATATCCATATATTAGATGATTACTCTGTGCGTAGAATATTATATATCAGATGCTTAATCGCTGTTAGATTATTATGTATTGGATGCTTACTCTATGCGTAGATAATTATGTATCAGATGCTTAATCTGTGCATAGATTATTATATAATAGATGCCTATTCGGTACCTAAATTATTATGTATTAGGTGCTTAATCTGTGCACAGATTATTATGTATTTGATGCTTAATCTGTGCATATATTATTATATATTAAATATTTCTTATGCATCTAATATATAGATATCAAATTTTAATATCTGTATATTAGATGTTTATTATGTGTACCAAATGGTATATGCCTAGCTCTTTGCATTTTGTATTTATCGAATCCACTTGCACTTTAACAATCAGCCTGATATTACTTTGTGACCACGCCTGATTTATATGTGCGCCAGCCACCATACACACGGAAAGCATTCGACCGGCGATGTTCAAACTCGCAGCTCAAGGGACGCAAATCCAACGCCCTACCATTAGAAATAAGTAAAAGCGATGATTCAAAAATGCAGTAACTTAAATAATGAAATGAAATAAGGGATTTTGTGACTACAAGTGCAGTTTTGGGTCAAATTTTTGTTTCAATCGTTTGAGAAAAACTTGCCTAAAACACAAATTCGATTTTTGGTCGCTCTTAATCGCCAATCAGAGTTTAATCACTAAATTAATTCGCCGAGGATCACACGATAGATACAATAAAAATGCCATATTCACGCCAAAAGTTAATATTTCGTAACTATTGTACACCGGTGCCATGTAAGGCGTTCACTGTCTTGCTAAGTTCTTTAAAGAGTATGCAAGAAAGTTTTAACTTATTCTGCCAAATACACATTAAATTTAATTGATTTAGGCTTTTGCTTTTACATGCAAACGAATGTATGGACCTACAGAAATTCAAATTTTTGACAAATTCGTTTCAGAATTTGATTAAATTATGAATTTTAGAAGCTAAAAATGTAAACAAAATTTCATTCTCATAAGACATTATATATATATATATATATATATATATATATATATATATATATATATATATATATATATATATATATATATATATATATATATATTTTCAATTACGTGTTTTGATGCCTCTAAAAGTACAAACCGTCAATTCCTTGACAAATTTAATTTTAAATTTGACGTGAATCAACATTTTACATGTTAAATCTGTGCACTAAATTTTATTTTTGTAATTTTCTTCATTTTGTAGTTTTTGTCTTCCCTTACATTTGGACAGTCAGACAGATAAACTTTCTCCGAATGGATTTCGTTCAACATTTAACAAAAATCAGCAAATTGAGCTTAAATGCCGTAACAAATTTTATCAGTCTAGCTTAAAACGGTTTTGTACTGTTTTTATCATAGACAGACAGCCCAACAGACAGACATAATGTCGAAAATGTGTTTTTTGAACTCGGAGCGATGTAAAACATGAAAATTTGTCAAAATCTCGATTTTCAATTCTTTGGCGATTACAGTATTTTTTCTATACTTCATATACAAGAATGTAAAAATAAATAAATAAACAAAAAAATATTGATCCCAAGTTTTGATTTATATTTATATCAGTCTCCCCCATTTATTTCATAATTTTTTTGCGATGCAACACTGGGCTCCATCGACATAAAATCAGAGAAACAACATCCCAAACGGCACCCAGATTTACCATCAGCATTCCGGACAATTCTTCACTTTTACGACCCTCTCCGAACACCTTGCTCCCCATAAAAGTGAAAACTGCCTTCCGCCGAACCCCCAGAAATATCACTCCGGATTCATGAAGAGGGGGTTGTCACGGCACCGGTGGTGATTCTTCCAGTACATGGGGACCGGTGATAAAAACAACAGCTGGGGAGTGCAAGGTGGGCGATTTTGTAAGGGGAAGGGGCTGACTTCTAGTGATTCGATCTGATGTGAATGAAGTTGAGTGTGAGGTTGATGTTCTTCGTCAAAGTGGCGGAAAATTGATGGATATTGTGTGGAAGAATGGGTTTATGTATTATTGTTTGTTCCGTTGAAGTTCGAAAATAGAGATTGCCTTTGCCGATTTTATGAGCCTTGCACTTGCTCGCGAAGCAAGGCAATAATAAATCAACGAGAGTCTATTTCTTTGGAATTTTGCTTATATACTGGGGTCTAAACAAGTTAGAAGAGACCAACTAGCCAAATCAGCTCTTTTATAACAAATAGATCTATTGTTTATATTAGAAATGGAAGCAGAAATAGAATTAGGATGTTGAGTGCCATGGCACACATTATCGAGGAACCAGCAGAAAGTCTCATTTATTGTAGAATTTCATACTCTTCACTTTTATTGATTAAAATCTGAAATTTTGGTATCACTGGTCTCTTCTTTTCCAAATTTGGTGCAGTTTGAATCTTTTTCTGGTTAATTCAAAATTTCGAAAACGATAAAAAAAAAGTTTTGTTATCAATGAAATTTATTTTCCAAATTTGGCGAAATGTAAACAACTTCTATTATATTAATTAAGTAAAAAAAATTTAAAAAATTTATAAAATTCTTTTACTTAATAATAATAATTAAGTAAAAATTCGACGTTGTTGCTTATAGCACTTGTCACAGACAAGCCCGCTGACAAATTCGGGGATTTAAAGCCGAGTTTTAGCGTCTCTTGTTTCAGTAGCGCCATCTAGGGCCAAGAGTACGTCTCATCTACTCATGCGTCACAGCACTTTTCACGGGGCGGATTTCATTCGCCCAGAGACAAATCGTAATTCAGACCTGAATCAGAGAACGATCATCTCTGATCCGGTATCCACAGTGGTATTACACTCGCCATGGCAGACTTTTAGCTACATGCACCAGCCACCATATACACGGAGAGTTTTCGGGTGGCGGGGTTCGAGCTTACAACTCGTGGACGCGAATCTATCGCCCTACCAACCAGGCTATCTCGGCTCTCTTTTGGAGTCAACACCAAATACCAAATGCCATTTATCTAACTTAGTGCGATTAACTTATTTTGAATTAATTTCTTTGCAGATACTCTAACAGATAAACCGACCGATTGTCAGTTTATTATTTATTTAATCAAAAATTCGATACAGAACTATGGGGATAACAACTATTTGCCGAATATTATTCATTCAAATCATTGCTTTCTTATGTTACCATACATGCAGTCCGACGGACAGACAGACAGATATTATGGACATGGATTGATTTCGCCCAAAATTTGAAGCGGATGTATTATTTTTATGAAAAAGTAATATATCAAATTCAATGAATCGTTCTGTTTTAAATTATAAAATTCACGGAGAGACAAAGAGACGGACATAATACAACTATTCGTTTACCTGATCGAAACTTTTTTTGTAAATTTTTTAATAAATTAAAGCCTTTTAAAAAATTCCGCCTGCTTTGTCATCCGGTCTCGTAATTATATTATCCACTTTGCAAAATAATTTCTTGTGTCAACGCTTGTGACTTGTGCTGCGGCAGCTGGCGTTAGCGCCATTATTTTTGTTAGTTTATTGTGTTTAATATTTCTGCAAAGAAATAATAAAATGTGAATGCAAATAGTAATGTGTGGAAAAAAAATACAAAAATTTAATTTTCGCATGCTAATTCTATCCAGATCGCACTTCAATTTAGGTATGTTTTTCATCCTTTTAGATTTTTTCTCACTTTTTTAAATTTGTTTTTCAATTATTTATTTATTTATTACTTTCTTGAAATACATTGTTTTCATCTTTTTTTACTTTTTTTTAGTTCTGTTTGAAAGATTGTGTATTGTAAATTATTGATGATGATGTCGTGTCCGCGTTTCCACGGAAAGGGGGTGCAGTAGCTTCTGAGGGTAAAGACCCCTGAACACCTGAGGGCAGAAGTCTGACTTTTAGCTTATATGAAGATGACACTCACACAACCCCTTTTTACAGGGGGGCTCTTTCACACATCTCACAGATAGAACACAGGGTAAAGAACAACCATGCCCAAATCGGGACTCGAATCCGGGATGCCCAGACCACGGGGAATACATGCTACCCCTAAGCCAGGACGCCAGCATTGGAAATTATTAAACATAAGAAACATTTTTTTTCTAAAAAGATGACCCCTTTCAGCAATTTCTATTCTTTTCATCAGTACAGTTTCAATACCTTTTTAAAAGGATTCAGTGACTGAAATTTTTATTCTCTTTTTCATTTTTGTTACTGCAAATAAAAAAAGGAATACAAATTTCTGATTTATTTTTATTTCGATCAAGGCATTTATATCACAGTTTTATGACGATACAATACTGCTTTCCCATCGACATAAAATCGAAGAAATAATGTCCCAAACGGCACAGGCACCCTCCAAGATTTACCGTCAGCATTCAAAACAATTCTTCACTTTTACGATCTGCTCCAAACACCTTGTCTCCTATCAAATAAAAAAACTCTCCTTCTCCTAACCCCTTGGAAAGTAATACGCACGATCCAAGAGATAGAGGTGGTCAAGGCAATACACTGATTCTTCCAGTGAAGGGGACCGGTTTTGAAATGCAGAATTGAAAGAAAGTTGGGGGATTTTGTGAGCAGAGAGACATATTTTGCAGATATAACCTAACAAAAAAGTAGATTCAAAAGAAATAGAATATTGGGTGATTTTGTGAACGGAGGAACAGATTCTGCAGCTACAGTCATGACGACAAACTAGGTTTGAAATTATAAAAGCGAGTGGTTTTGTGAGCGGAGGGAAATGTTCTGCAGATGCAACTCCGACGATAAAATAGATTTGAAGGAAGTAGAAAGGTGGGTGATTTTGTGAATGGAGGGATATGTTCTGTAGATGTAGTTACAAATACAAAGTAGATTTGAAAGAAGTAGAAACGTGGTTTTGTGAGTGAAGGGACATGTTCTACATATACAGCCACGACGACAAAATAGATCTGGAAGAAGTAGAAAGTTGGGTGGTTTTGTGAGTGAAGGGACATATTCTGCAGATATGACCTTAACGGTAAAGTAGATTTGAAAGAAGTAGAAAGGTGCGTAATTTGTGAGCAGAGGGACAGGTTCTGCAGACACAGCCATGACGATAAAATAGATTTGAAAGAAATAGAAAGGTGGGTAGTTTTGTGAGCGGAGGGACAGACTCTGCAGATATGATCATCACTATAAAGTAGATTTGAAAGAAGTAGAAAGGTGCGTAATTTGTGAGCAGAGGGACAGGTTCTGCAGATACAATCACGACGACAAAGTAGATTTGAAAGAAGTTGAAAGGTGGGTGGTTTCGTGAGCGGAAGAACATATTCTACGGATACAGTCATGACGATAAAGTAGATTTGCAAGAAGTGGAAATGTGGTTTTGTGAGTGAAGAGACATGTTCTACAGATGCAGCAACGACGATAAAATAGATTTGAAAGAAGTTGAAACGTGGCTCATTTTGTGATTGAAAGGACAGATTCTACGAATATAGTCACGGTACAAGTAGATTTGAAAGAAGTAGGAAGGTGGGTGATTTTGTGAGCGGAATTACAGATTCTGCAGATACGATCATGACGATAAAGCAGATTTGAAAGAAGTAGGAAGGCGAATGATATTATGAGAAGTGGAACAGATTTTGCTGATACAGCCATGATGATTAAATAGATGTGAGTTTTAATTGGAATATTACTAATCAAACTAGAAAAAAATTGATGGGTGAGTTGCTTTTCAGAAAACTGCATCAATATCATGTCAGTGGAAACAGAAAATATGACCAAGTCTATATTTAAAAAAATCTGATAGTTCGATATTAAAAAGATCACTACAAAGAAAATTCCTTAAACAGAAATTTGCAAATTGTGTTCTTTAAAATGAGAAACATAATATGAAGCTCATCTATCCATTTTATTGACTTTAATACATATCCTACACACTAAAAAAAGTATGTAATTCTGCTTCGTAGAAATTTATCAAATTTTTCTATAAAAAACATTACATGCTTTTAGATATTAGAACTTATCATCTGTAGAATATTCTTAAAATTGTTATAATTTCGTTTTGTATAAGATGATATGAGCATTCCATGTTTTAAAGTTGCTGTTTTTTAATAACTGCTTCATTATCACTTCCAACGTTGACTTCAGTATTTTCAATAGGGTAGGATTATTGAAAAGGCAAAGTAGGCCTAGACCAAACCTAGAACCAAAAATTTAGGAATTCCTAAACTTTTAAGATGTTTTTGCAATATTTTGAAAAATATTTAATTTTATGATTTCATTTAATTATAAAGACAGTACAAACGAACTAACTAAAATTAAAATCAAGTATTATTTATATTAATTTCAGAGTATTATTCTAATAGCATTCTCAATTGATGATCGTTTGCAAAGTATGTTATTTTATAATTCTAAAAAAACTTAACTCTTTATAATTAAAAAAAAATGCCTGATCCTATTATAAAATATTTTTTTAGATTATGTTAAGAAAAGTACTTGTTTTACTCTTTTGTTTAAAACTACTTTTAAATTTAAGTTGAGCATTTTTTTATATGCGATATAATGAAGAATTATTTTAATTTCTTGTAAACTCAGTATAGAGAAAGTATAGGAATCGTCAATAAATTCGAACAACTCCAGATTATGACAAATCTCCACTTTTAGACCTTCTTGAGTTTGAAAATCACACTTTTGGCTTTATGTCTGTCTGTCTGTGACAAAGATAACTCAAAAAGTCTTGATGTAGGCGAATGAAATTTGGTATACTGTCTTTATATCAAATTAGCAGATTTCTATCAAATTTTGAGTAAATTCCTATTCAAAGGAAGTCTTCCTGTCTCGCTTTTCGAATATAATTGAACACCATAAGTAAAAAATAAAGAGAGTTAGATAGAAAAAATTCGAGAAATTAATTATCATCTGTATTCTAGACATCTATCACATGTTGAGCCAAATCTAAAAATAGAATGACCGCATGTCGAACTTTTAGAAATAGGAAAACGCGATAACTCAAAAACACAATGACTTAAACATATCAAATTCGGTCCATTCGTTATGTGATTTCCAGAATCATTATGTGATTCACACAATCGTTATGTGATTCTATGATTATAACTGAAGTTCTGTGTCAAATTTTTCTTTTAATCGGTTGAGAAAAACGCGCCTCAGACCAAAACTCAATTTTCGGATGCTATTGACAGCATGGAATAGATTAATCGCCAAATAACTCGCCAAGGATGACACACAGATTCAGTGAAAATATTAGATTCAGGCAAAAAGTTAATATTTCGTAACTATTGTACGCCAATGACGAGCAAGACTTTCTCTGGGATAACATCTTTATTAGAGAGATGCGAGAAAGCTTCGAGATTACTCCTGTTGGTTTATAAAATAATCTGAAATTCAAAGTTTTGCTATTTCTATTAGCCGAGATTTGCCACTGAAAACTATTTGCACAGAGATTAAATTAAAATCAATTGTCATTTTTTTTTTATCACCGCTCAAAATTCTACTCCTCGCTTCAGTTTTATTCTATTTATAGTTTCAGAGTCAGTCATAAAGTGTCTACTTATTTCTTTTCTACTAAAAATATAACTCCAAATAAAAATCATAGAATTCTGATTTATATTTATTTCCTTCGAACCCTCTTATATATTTATAACCATACTCTTATTCCTACGCAAAGCAGACCCACAGCCATATGGAGCGGGAAAAATATCGACCGAAATACACCAACACACACTATCAGATTTACAGTCAACATTCGAAACAGTTCTTCACTTTTACGATCTGCTCAGACCACCTTGCTCCCCATCAAATAAAATTTCTTCCACCCCCTACCCCCTAAGCTTTGGAAAATAATGCTCTCGGTCCACGAATTTCGTGAGATCACGGAACTGACACTGATTTCTTTCCAGTCACGTGATCGGCGATAAAATACAGGCAGCTTATTCCAAGGTAGCAGATATTGTGAGTGGTGTATGTTTATGACATACAGGTGATATGGACTACTATGTGGTAAATTGTGAAGTTAGTTGTTGCTCAAACTGTTAGAAAACTCAATGGTAGAATATTTTTTTGAAAAATATGTCCTGTTTTGTTGTTAGAGTTCGAAAATATAGGTTGTTACTGTGTTTCTTCCAGTACTGTGTCTTCCAGGTAGATTATAGGTAGACTACTTATTGCCATGGTTCTTATGTAAAGACTTCAGGAAAATTTCTTCACCAATCATGGTCCGTAGAACCTAAAATCACCCTTCGTTCAAAATCTACTACGTATGCAATGCTATCTCTTAATTAATTTTCAAAATTAATGTTTTAAATTCTTAATTTAGCCCATATTTTATTCAAAAATGTTCTCTTATTTCCTGATCCAATTCTAACTATTTCATGCAATTAATGCTACAAGAGCTCTAAAACTGCTGAAATCAGCGGGTTCCCACGCTCGGAGTGAAGGGATAAAAATTCTAATGTTTGCAACATTGTTTTAAAGATACATAAAATTCCCTTATCTAAAAAGATACGTGTCAAAAAAAAAACCTATCAGAATTTTATGGTATAAATTGCAAGATTTTGCTTTTAATTAAAATGGACTTTTTATCCTTGCAATATAGATTTGCGAATAGTTCAAGGCGCCATGATAAAAAAAAAAAAAAAAAAAAAAAAAAAAAAAAAAAAAATAACAATATTAGATCAAAATGAATCAAAACGCTACGACTGTGGCAAAAGAGAGACGGGTGATAAGTGAACTGACTGCTAAATACGATGCGCAGTGAAAAAGAAAAATTCAGAGACGACAAAACGGTAATTTATAGACAAGCATGGAATGCCTGAATCTATCTTATGAAATTGCGGCAAACATAAATTAGTTCGGTTCTGCGCATGCGCTGTCTTACTGACCGTTTTATAATTGACCGAGTGTAAACCCACCTTTACCATTTAAAAAAGACCATGTAGGTGTAATACGTGTATTGCTTAGGCATTCAGACGATTGCCAGCTGTGAGACGCAACATTTTCGGTACTGGAAAAAGATAAACAAACCGGAAGACTATTCTTTAGTGTTGCCACAAACGGTGCGTCTTAAAGTAGAATTAACAAATTTTATTGTTTAAAATTCATTTGCTGATAATTTGGTGTTCATTAAGGCTTTACTTCGGTACAGTTCTAGAGACGGGTACCATTTGGCGATTTTCCGCCAAATTTTTCTCGCCAAGCCTCGTGGACGCTGTAATCTTCAGAATTTTATATCTCAATATTATGACGATTTTCAAGAGACGCTGGCGACTTTATCTTTAAAGTTTGGCGCCAAATTTGACGGTACCCGTCCCTAGGATTTAGCCTTTACTTCTCCTTTCTTATCATCATTTCATCGTCAAGTGCAATATAAATACTTGTTACGATGTAATAAAATTGTTCATAAAATATTTCAAACAATACTGGCAAAACCAACATAAAAAAATACTAACAAATGTCATGGGTCAGGTGACTCGCTATCTACCAATCACAAAGTGAATAAAATGCAATTTTTACATAATTTTTTTAAATATATAAAATCGCATTGCACAAGTGTAATGACATAAACTACCAATATGCGACAATATTGAACTGCGCTTAGGTCTCAGCTCAATATGTCGGTATTATCTATTAAATTGAATAGTGAAATGCCATTACAGCCTGCATTAATAGGTCGCAGTGAATATATATGCGTTCTCGATATTCAAACTCTGCATGATCGTGTATTAAACTTGTGCGCAAATTATAGATTAGTTGCTCCAGTTCGGAAGCAAGCAGAGGTGAAATGGTAGTAAATAGCAGATGCCACCTACAGGTAATTATTTTGCGTGTTAAAAAAGTTGGACATTTCAATTTATTCAAATGAACGAAAATGTAAGAATGTAATTTTCGATCTAGACACATTAATATAATCGATTAATTGTCGATCTAGACACATTAATATAATCGATTAATTGTCGATCTAGACACATTAATATAATCGATTAATTGTCGATCTAGACACATTAATATAATCGATTAATTGTCGATCTAGACACATTAATATAATCGATTAATTGTCGATCTAGACACATTAATATAATCGATTAATTGTCGATCTAGACACATTAATATAATCGATTAATTGTCGATCTAGACACATTAATATAATCGATTAATTGTCGATCTAGACACATTAATATAATCGATTAATTGTCGATCTAGACACATTAATATAATCGATTAATTGTCGATCTAGACACATTAATATAATCGATTAATTGTCGATCTAGACACATTAATATAATCGATTAATTGTCGATCTAGACACATTAATATAATCGATTAATTGTCGATCTAGACACATTAATATAATCGATTAATTGTCGATCTAGACACATTAATATAATCGATTAATTGTCGATCTAGACACATTAATATAATCGATTAATTGTCGATCTAGACACATTAATATAATCGATTAATTGTCGATCTAGACACATTAATATAATCGATTAATTGTCGATCTAGACACATTAATATAATCGATTAATTGTCGATCTAGACACATTAATATAATCGATTAATTGTCGATCTAGACACATTAATATAATCGATTAATTGTCGATCTAGACACATAACATTCTAAGTAAAGTATTAGAATTTTCAATTTAAGACTGCACTTATCGGAAACTAAATCTCTAGCATAATGATTTTTACTTTCTCTTATACGAAGTATACTAAGATTGTAATTGTTTACAAAGAAGAAAGGAAAAGAAAAATTCGAAACCTCAAGTTCTTTACAAATCTCTATAATTCAGGCCTCACTGAGTCCAAAAAACATATCTTTGGCATTTTGTTAATCTGTCTTCGAACACTATAACACAAAAATGTTTTGAGCTAGACGGCTAAAATTTGGTGCACGGATTAACGAACAATTTTTGTAGATTTTATCAAATTTTGAACGAAATCTATTCGCAGAAAGCCTGCCTGTCTAGCTGTTCGTGTACGAGTGAGCTCTATAATTACAAAATGAAATGAGCGAGGTAAATCAAGTTGGGCGTACAAATTTAGTATCCAAAACATAAATTCTTGTCAAATTTTGAGTCAAAAATATGAAAAAGGTGATCATCTTTTGGTCTGCATTTATACATGCATATAAATGAAATAACTCATAAATGGACAGACTTAAATCAATGAAAATCGCTATATTACTTTGTGATTACGACTGTAGTTCCGCTTCAAATTTGGTTTTATTCGATCGCCAAAAAAATGTATTCCAAATATTTATTCCCACGATAGATTCAGTAAAAACCAAAATTTCATTCTAACCAAAGATCTATATTTCGTAACGATTATTAACTATGCAAGACTTTACAGCTTGACCCACACACTGAGGAGCATTTTAGAGCACGTGAGAAAGTTTTGGGGGGACCATTACACCTCGGTTGGAATTATGTTTGCCTGCCAGTAAACACGAAAACTCAAAAACTAACTTTGAACTAAATGGATGAAATTTGGTATATAATCTTAGCTAGATTTCTATTAATTTTCGAGTAAAATCTATTGAGACAGATCCGTCTGTCCAGTTGTTCGAATACATATTGATATAATTATTGTCAAACGTAAAGAAAGAGATTTCTAAAATATGATACATAGTGTAAAATATACGACAGCATCAAATTTTGAACCAAATTCGTCTATGGATTGCTCTATCTGTCAGTTACATTCGTAAGTATGTAAATGCGATAACTTAAAAACGTTACGACTTAGTAATATGAAATTTGGTATGTGATATTGCTACTAAAGGAATAATTATGTCTTATATTTTTCAACTATGCGAAAAAAAGAAATGCGATTGAAATGCAAGCTCGATTTTCTTCATTATGGTATGAAGCACACAGCGTTCATTGATGATAATCTGAAAATAAAAACCTAGGTGAAGGTCATTTTTGTAATACTGAAAACTAATAATAATAACTTTTGTAATACTAAATACGAACTAATAACTTTTGTACTACTAAATACTGAAAACAAAAAACTTCATGGCCTAGGTCAAGGTCATTGTTGTACTAAATACTGAAAACAAAAACTTCATGACTTAGGTCAAGGTCATTTAGGTCTAAATACTGAAAACAAAAACTTCATGACCTAGGTTGAGGTCATTTTTAGCCTGGAAAAATTTGCACCACTATTAATATTTGCACCACTATTGCACCACTATTGATATCATTAAAAAGACAGCTTTTAAATTGGGGAAACGAATTTGAATTTTGAATTTTTTTTTTTACTCAATATTATCTTAGGAAATAAACTCCGACAGGCAAAGCGTTAAAGCGTTCATTGATGATAATCTCAAAACAAAAACTTCAACGAAACTTCATGACCTAGATCAAGGTCATTTTTGTACTAAATACTGAAAACAAAAAAATTTCATGGCCTAGATCAAAATCATTTTCGTACTAATTACTGAGAGCAAAAAACTTCATAATCTAGGCCAAGGTCATTTTTGCACTAAATACGGAAAACAAAAACTTCATGACTTAGATCAAGGTCATTTAGGTCTAAATACTGAAAACAAAAACTTCATGACCTAGATTAAGGTCATTTCTATCCTGGAAAGGAGGCTGATAACACTTTTATTGGGTAGTATGAAAGAAAGTTTCGGGGATTTATTAGAAAAATCGAACTTGAATACATCTAAGATCGTAGAACCCATTTAAAATCTGATTAAATGAATACAATTCAACATGGAATTATTTTTTGGTTTTAAACATGGCTCACCAACGCAAAGAACCTCCAATCACAAAAAACGACGAATGTGATTTATTCAAGATTATATACATATATCCCAGAAATTCAAATAATAGCCCTTTTATTTAGACCCACTGGAGAGTCATTTTCTCTAGAAACTTCTCGGATGACCGTCAGAAGCCGTCCATCAAACCTCGGATTACGGCCACCGCAGCACCTCGTTAGGCCACAGAAGATTCCAGGGTCACTTATCCAGATTCTTAGATAATAAGGAATCTGCACACAGTTAGAGATTTGAACAATCGTCCGATCTTCTTGTAAAAGTCTGTTTTATTTAGTACTAGCTGCCTTGAGCGACCAGCTGGCTCGTCGGGGATATTGATTATATTTGATTTTGGATAAATAGTTTTAAATAAGTTTAGGTTTATGACACCATCAACTGTCTTACATTAAAGTCGTGTTATTATTATTATTATTATTATTCTCTTAGTTAATGCACAGTGTACATGAACCTTTCTAACGGAGAGAATCCCATTATATCATAGCGCTATTAAAAGCGTAAATACCCAGTTGATCTATTTTCTAAATTTCGCAATATTGAAAAACTTTTTTTTATCTTGATAATTACACAGATACTAAACAAAATTCTTTTTCAGATTTCAATAATGGTAGAAAATTTTGCGATTAAATATTTAATGATACAATGAAATCGGCTTGAATTTTTGGTCTACATTTTAATCTATAGTTAGAAATCAGGCAAAAGATATTTTTTTTAAAAAAATTACCGTATTCTGCAAAAATTTGCACCAGTATTAAATTGATATCATTAAAAAGACAGCTTTTAAACTGTCGAAACAAATTTGAATTTTTTAATTCAATATTATTTTAGGAAATTTACTCGAACAGACATCAATATTTGGCTTTAATTCATTTTAATTTTTAATAAATTAAAATTCTAATAAAATTTGAAAAATATAGCTCCATTGGACATTTTCCTATCGTCAAAGTATTTGTAATTCAAACGGTGTAGCCTGTAGAGCGCCAACAAACTCACACACTCACCTTTATTATTGAATTCTCCGTTTAGAGTATTGATCGTGAGGCGAGCTTTCTAGCTGAATTATTGCTATTGTTCTGTAAGAATTTTACTAGGGTATATTTTGTTGATTTTTATGATTGTGTATTCTTCGGACTTCGTTTTTCTTTTGGAATAAAGCTCGTTTTCCTTTATTCATCGAATTACACATGTCTAATATACCATTTCCGTGACACTATCTTACGAATCCAAATATAAAATAGGGTCATGTTGCAGCAGTATAAGAGAAAGTTGAGGTGAGTCTTTAACATCTTTATTTTCTTCTCGGTCGCAATATAAAGGTTAAATTTCGAGAAAATAATTCCTGGAAAAAAAAACTCATGAAGTTTAAGAGAAATTATCTGTTGTTTAAATACAAATTAAAATTTCTCTGACAAAATACTGATTTCAGCAATCGAAGTTGAAGTGTTTGCACAAATTTCTAGTCTCTTATTCACCTTAAATTATTGCACAACTATACAAAACTATTCAAACGTCAAGAAACTTTTACAGCTTGTGAACAAATTCTTTCATAAATGACATTTAATGAGGTTGAATGAGGTTGAATTTCGAAATAATATTGCTACCTCCAGCATTCCAATTATTTCTTTTATGAAATGCTTGTCTTTCTTCGTTAATTTTCTTCAAAAAAATTCATCTTCAAAACTTTCTCAAGGGACATATTTGCCTATTCAAGGACCGAATTAAAGCTTTACTGTATTTAAAAGACAAATAACACGTCATTTTTCAAGCACCTTATCTTGAGGGTACTTTGGAACTTTCAAAGTTAAAAAGAGCAAAGTACCTATCAGTAATTAACTTTTTTTTTCATTACTCGTAATTTGAATTCTTTAAAAGTATCTTTATTTGCTTTTTTTTAAATTGCTCTTTAGATTAAGACGACATAATTCAGAGATAAAAATGAAAATTGGACATTGATATCAAGTGCAATTCAGCTATTCAAAAATCGTGCTGAGATTTCAGTGTCTTTTTCGGTTTAGATTTAAAATATAGGGTGGCTACTAATTAGTTATTGATCATGATTGCACAACTAAAGTGAGTATTAACTTGAATATCTAATGTTATAAAAAGAAGTGCTTCAGTTTGCGTGTGTATGTACTTGCACTTTACAGGAGAGGCCGTTTGGCTTTGATATATATTAAAAGTTGAAACTGACCACGTCCAAGCATTTAAAAAAAATTAATTAGAATACTAATTATTAAAATTAATAGAAATTTTAATCAATTAAAAGAAAAAATTAGTCATAACTTTCGAAAAAACCAGTCGACTTTCAAAATCAGATTTTCCGTCAAGATTATTGACTTTTTACTTTCTCGTATACGTAATATAGAGAAAATAAAGTAACCTAAAAAAAAAAAAAAAAAAAAAAAAAAAAAAAAAAACGAATTCAAGATTTTAACGAATTTCCAAGTTTCAGACCTGCGTGAATTCGAAAAACACATTTTTAGAAAAGTCCTTCTCTCTGTCTGTGGCAAAGATAACTGAAAACCACAGATCTATTCAGTTGAAATTTGGTATACGGTTTTTATAACCAAATTTCCAGATTTCCGTCAAATTTAAGTAACATTAGTTCAAGGGAAGTCTGTCTGTCCGACTGTTCAAACTGAATTCACACGATAGCTGTAAAACGAAAAGAGTTAGATAGATACATTTCGTTACACAGATTTAACATCTGTACTGTGGACACCTATCAAATTTTGAGCCAAATCCAACAACGGGTTGACTGCCTGTCAGCCTGTACTTTCAAATACATGTAAACGCGATAATTCAAAAATGCAGTACTGAAATATATCAAATTTGGTAGAGGATTTTGTGAATACAAGTTTTAGGTCAAACTTTTGTTTTAATCGGTTGAAAAAAAAAACAAGTCTAAAACACAAATTCGATTTTTGGATGCCATCAACGCATGCCAGGGATAAATCGCCAAATAACTTGCCAACGATGACACATTAGCTTCAGTAAAATTCACATCAAATATTTCGTTGTTGTTGTTTCTTAAAGCACTTGCCATGGACAAGCCCGCTGTTACGAAGACAGCGATTTAAGCCTGTCGGGGGGCGTTACTTGTTTTTTTAGTAGCGCCAACTAGGGCCAAGAGTACGACTTTGCTACTCACGCATCACTCATTCTCTTGCACAACCCCTTTTTACAGGAGGGTACATTCACATATCTCACAGATAGAACAACGTAAGAACAACCATGCCCAAACCGGGACTCGAACCCAGGACGCCCAGATCACGGGGAAGACGCGCTACCCCTATGTCAGGACGCCGGCTCAAATTTTTTTGCGCAGTAGCTTCTGAGGGCAAAGACCCCTGAGCACCCGAGGGCAGAAGTCTGATTTCTAGCTCAAATGAAGATAACACACACTCGCTTGCACAACCCCTTTTTACAGGGAGGCTCATTCACGCACCTCACAGAGAGAACATAAGGAACAACCATGCAAGAACCAGGACTCGAACCCGGAACGCCTAGATCACTGGGAAGACGAGCTACCCCTAGGCCAAGATGACAGCAAATATTTTATAACTATAGTAAGCGAATGCCATGTAATACGTTCTCTGTTATGATAAGTTTATTAGAGAGTATGCTTGAAAATATCGAAAAGACCACTCCCGTTGGTTAAGCTGTTAAATTAAGAAATGCATTAAAAAAATTTCATAATACTTTTCTATACCACTTAAGGATATGAATTCAGTTGAATCAGTATACAGCAAATTTAAAAGAGTATGCACTACGAATAAAAGTGGAAATGAAAATCTTACCACCTTGAAATTGGAAATGATTGAGAAAAATGAATTTAATTGAATAGTTGTCCGTCAAAATATCGTTAGTGCAAATTAAAAAGTATATACAACACAAAATAAAAATGGGAAAGAAAAAAACCCTGTTTCGGTAACAGAATTATTTTAAAAATCTATCTGCATGCATGTAAAGACAAAAATTTATAAAAAATAATTTAAAATTCTGGAAGGATATTGTTTAATACACAAATTTATAACCAATATTATAAATCGATATCAAAATCTATATACGTAATAGGGTAACGTACGTAACACAAAAATCGATCTTATTGTCGAATGGCAACACTCAAATGTAAACAAATGATGGAACAGCAATTAATAGAACAGCAAAATTTTATTAGAAAATGCCCGGAAAAGGGCTCGCCGTGTCACCGAAACTCTCATTAAGCTGTGAAAAAGAAATGCAAACGGAATCCAGGTTCTGGCATTAAAACAGAAAGTTTCATCCAGCGAGAAGTGAGGCTTAACCATCGCCAGACAGGGAATTTCTACAACTTGTATCGCATGAAATCCATTATTTCATACAATATGATATTTCATGAAATAGCTGATAATTAATGATCCGTTATTTTAAGAAATTTCTATAAAATAACTTAATTGTACACACACACACACATCATTTGTCTGAGCAATAGTTTATTGTAGACTAATTTTAATTTATCTATATGCTTCGTCTAGCTAAATAAAAAGTGGAAATTTTAATAAATGCATTTCGTATTAATAGCTTAACAACAAGAAAAGTCAGCATTCTGAGCGAATAAACTAGTCACCAAAAGCGGCTAGTCTAACTCTTTCATCACCGATCCGGCCCAACCGGCCGTATAAATTCTAACCTGGTAGGCCAGTTTCTGTTACAAACGATGGAAGCAGAATGTAAAACGAGTTATCACCAGGAATATTCTCACCTTTCGTTTGAAACAAATTGGATCTTCATGGTAAAATGTGTACGATCGGTTGAGTCGGTTCAGTAGTGTAAGGGTTAAACTAAAACATCAATGAGCTTATCTTCTATTAGTCAGCATATTAACATATCAGAAATTTAAGTACAATAAAAATATCTGTCATTTAAATGGACTTTACATTTAATATCTCGTGAATTGTTGAGTTGTGAATTTACCTAACTTATTAATTCCTTTCTTTGAAAAATGCATTATTTCGTAAGCGCATTATAAGTTGAAAAGTTTTTTTTTTTTTTTTTTTACTTAGAAAAATCTGATTAGTTTGAAATTGCTTTTTGCCGTTTTGTTGATGTTATGAAATTGCTAACAAAAAATGTACTTAATACGCTTTATTTATAAAAGAAGATGTATATTTCATCATATAATAAATAAATAAATTACATCTTTATACTGGTATACTAAATAAAAAATCCAGTTACGATAAAAGAGATATTATTTCAAATAAATATTAATGCTATCATAAAATGTGAAACATTATTGAAGATAGGAACGTTGCATCTAATTTCAGCTGTGCAGTTCACCATAGGGATTTATTTGGCGAAAATATGTAAATACGCAAAAAAAAAAAAAAGTAATGGAAATTTAAATCTTCAATATATATTTTTTTCTAATGCGAACAAGCAGCAATATGTTTCTGTTCGTAATTTATTACGAATATAAAAGCTGTAGAAATTCGATTCTAAATTTCAATATGTTTTCGAGAAACATGTTTGTTTGTTTATACCTTGAATAAATGGGTAGAAATATGAGAAGTTATTTTAATGAAAGCATATTTCCTGCTAAAACCGAATTGCTTTAAGAGTTATTTTGTTTTGAAAAAACAAATTGAAATTCGGCGATAAAGGTAAGAAGATTTGAAAGATATTTTTAACGAACGGTGTCAGGTTTAAAAGGGATCAAATTCTTATTTTATGAAAACATGTTTTTTAGAATGCATTTCAGAAAGCTAATCCTGTACATTAAATAACGCTTAAGAGATTTTCATCAGATGTTTTAAAATGAAAATATTCCGTTTAATAAATATAATTTTGTGCGATAGACTTATCGATCTACTCGAACAGAAAAATTATTTAAAATTTACAATACCATTTTTTTTAAGTTGATCTGTTGTAGAATAAATAAATCAGTTGGCTTTGATGCTTGCATTTATCAATAATTTTCTTTAGTTTATTGTTATTGCTAATCGTACTAAAAATATCTGTATATATGAAACTCTTATGAATGTAACACAGAAATCGATCTTATTATTTATCATTGAATGGCAACAGTAGAAAGTAGACAAATCACTATATGAAAATTATTCAAACATTTTTTAATGCACGTTTTTACAGTTGCACTCCCTTCAATGTTTTGGTAATTAATTGAGTTATAAAATATTATTATAAATGATTTTTATATATATCATAATACATTTTAAATATATCATCCTTTATATATATGTAATGATATTTTAAAATCTAAATTAAATACTAATTAATTTCCAAGGTTTTATCGCAATTCAGCCCATATTAACTTCATTCTAAAATATTCTCTTATTTCCTATTCCCATTCCACTTTTTCTATTTAATTAATTCAACAGAAGCTTTGTAAATTTGCTGACATCAGCAAGTTCCCACACTCAGAGTGAAGGGATAAAATATTGCTGATATAAACAAATTCTATTAAAAGATGTCTGTATTTCCTTTACTTGTGATTGACACGTGTTAGAAATCCCTATTAAAATCTCATAGTATATATTGTTACGAATCTTTGATGCAGCTTTCCAGCATAGTTGGTTCCATAGGAGGTCTCAGAGCTTGGCGACAAACTTGGCGACTTTGGAGCCAAAATAGATTATACCCGAAACATCAAGAATTTTCCCGATCCGTTCAGTAGGAACGGAGATACGCCTCGAACGTTCCTGATTGGTTGAGAGGCTTCTAGCCCCGCCTCCTAAGACCTATAAAAGGAGCTGCAGCTGCCGGGGAAGGGTGGTGAATTGAGTCGTGGACAGTGGAGTCGAAGAGTAGTCGGAAGCGACGGTGAAGAACTCGTCTTCCAGGGACGAGCGGAGCAGCGATGGAGTAGAGCTGCTGTGTATACTGTCGTATGCTGCACATCTCGGCTGAAGATAATCGTCTTCTATGCTGTATATAGTTGTCGTCTTTGTGCTGTCCTGTGTGTCTTCGTGTAAATAAACGTCGTTGTTTCATTTTCTACTGCCGCCTGGTGATTGAGCGTTCTTCACACCATATAACTCCCACTATCCAAACGAACCCCCGGAAATTTCGTTACAATATATTCACAGGGATACAGTTTTCATCAGCTTTCCTTCATTTCGTGTTATGTCGTTATGTGTTGCGCTCATCGCTTCTGCTTGAGTAAAAAATCATGGCTCCCGGGACGGAAATAAAACGAAGCTAAAAAACCGAAAGTCTCTTCACTGTCTTCGAAATTGCCCTCTGCTTCAAAAATCATATGCTTACATATATATAATATTCAAAACCACCAAGTCATTGAAAAAAGAATGTAAAAATAAACCAAGGTAAAAAATAAATTTTTAACAACCTCTAAAATAGGTTTAATCGTCAGATGGAAATCGCTGTGATTCAACTGAGGACCATATCAATTATTTTTAAAACCCAATAATTTGCACGAACCAATTGGTCACTGAATGTGGCTAGCTGTTTTTTTTTATTTTTTTTATTTTTATATTGTTTTACACTTTTTTTTAAAAAAAAATGTATATATAGTTATCATATAACAATCATACAAATCATATAAAAATAAAACATTGCAATCGTCCAAAAATTCGACCTCGAGATTTTGACGAATCTCCACATTTCAGACCACCCTCAGTTCGGAAAAAAAAAAAAGGAAAATGTCTGTCCGTCTGTGACAAAGATAACCCATATATGCTTCGCACTAGACGATTGAAATTTGGAATAGGGCCTTCACACCAAATTTGCATCTATCTAATTTTGAGTAAAATCTATTTAGATGAAGTTCGTCTCTCCGAATATAAGTTAATACGATAACTACAAAACGAAGAGAGCTAGATAGATAAGATTTAGTACACAGATTGAATATTTGTAGTGTAGAATCGTCAAGAGTATGGTGGTAGATTTCCGTTTGGATTTCGGAGGTTATAAATTAGGTCGAGGATTGATTACGCATAAAACTTATGTACCAAAGAGCGGCGTTCCAGATTTCATCTGCATAGCTCAAAACATTTTTAGTTATCATATTTAAAGACACAATTCCAGAAAAACGTTTCTCAGACTCCAAGAGGCCTGAAAAATGTAGATCCGCCAAAATCCTAAATTACAAAATATATAATTGAATAGAAATCTAAAATTTGATTTAAAGATGATGTACCAGATTTCATCCGTCTAGCTCAAAATGTTTATAGTTATCATATTAATAAATAAGGAAAATTTCAAAAATGTGTTTTTTGGAATCTGAAGAGGTCTGGAAATTGGAGATTCATCAAAACCCCAAATTAAAAAAAAAAAAATCCTAATTTAATTTAAATCTTCAATTTAGTGTAAAGATGACGTACCAAATTTCATACGTCTAGATCAAAGTGTTTATAATTACCACATTCACACATATGAAAAAAATCCAGAAATGCGTTTTTTGAATTTGAAGAAGTCTGAAAATTGGAGATTCTTCAAAACCCCAAATTAAAAAAACACAAAAATTTATGGAAGTATACAAATTTGGTGTAAAGACGACGAACCAAATTTCATCCATGCAGCTCAATACGTTTTCTTTTATCATGTTCATAGACAGACATAATTCCAAAATGAGATTTTCAAATTCGAAGAGCTCTGAAAACTGGAGATTTTGCAAAACCTTAAATTATAAAACACATAATTCAATAGAATTATATAAATTTGGTGTAAATATGAAGTGCCAAATTTCACTCATCTAGTTCAAAACTTCTATAGTTGCTATGTTCATAGACAGATATAATTCCAGAAATGAGTTTTTCAGATTCCAAAAGGTCTGAAAAGTGGAAATTCGTCAAAATCGCGAGTTAAACTTTTTAACGATTGCAATACTTTTTCTCGAATATTCTAAAACCAACGTTAAAATAACGTTAAAGGCAGACATATTACATTACAAAACACACGTCTACACCGAAATTAGGAACTAAAGTGACAGTTAACAAGCTGGATAATCAGGAGAATTGCAGAAAGCATGCAGAACGTGCTGTTCGAACCAAACATCCTTCTCTTTAATGCAATAAATCTGGACACTCGATTCAACCTGGGCTGAGTTGTCTCAGTTTAATTTACAGAACTCCAAGATTGCGAGACGCTCTTGTCACGAGATCTGCGAGCGTGATTCCCATTTGACAACTGCAAGACACGACCAGCCAATCAGAGGGCTCGGTTTACAGACAGCATGTCAAGGCAGGTGGAATCAGTGTGGAACCATCGGACAGGAGAATTGTTGTAAATACTGAAGGGAATTATTGGTTTCTCAGAACTCGGTTCGAGTGTTTGAGTAGACATAGACACTTGTGGGCGCTTCTAATAATGCAGATGAATATTTTGTTGTAATTTACCTGATTGAAAGGAGCGATGATAAAGGGTGTGTCAATATTAACGCAATATTTGAGTTTGCTACCATTCATGAGTAAAATGTTAGCAACCTTATTAAAAAAAAAAAAAAAAAAAAAAAAAAAAAAAAAATATTTGACAGCTGATAGCTTAGAGTTCGTAAAAACGAAGCGTTACACGATAGAGCAACGAGTTTTCATTGTTGAACAATATTTAAAAAACAATGAAAGTCTGGTGGCTACAGTTCGAAAATTTGAGAATTGACCCCTTAGATCGTGTGATTCGACACCAATGGATTTCTTTTTATAGGGTTATATGAAGTCAAATTGAATTATGGAGTTATTAAAGATTTGAATTAAATAAAAAAACAGTTTTTTTCCCTTTAAACTGTTATATTTTAATTGAATCATAAAGTACACGCAATAGGGTTATATATGGAATAGGGCAAATGGCATCCACGGTTTTGCTGGCACATACGCCCTCTTTTGTCGAAATTTTCCATATCCATTTTGCATAAATGTGGCTGAATTTCGTTGAATTTCTTCCTTTATTGGACGCCTGCTTGTGGTCTTGTTGGCATAGAACTGGGGCGGTTTGCGATGAGCGAGGATAGAACCTGGGACTTTGTGGTTCGCAGCCGAGTGACAAGATCACAAGAAAAAAGCAATTGCATGTGTTTTGTAGCTTTTATATGGCTTATAAGCTTTTCACCACAGAAGTTTGACTTCAAATAATCCCATAAAAAGAAATCCAATGGTATTAAATCACACGATCTGAGGGGGGGGGGGTGGCAAATTCTCAAATTTTTGAACTGTGGCCGTCAGACTTTCATTGTTTTTTAAATATTTTTCCACAATGAAATTGCTCTATCGTGTAACGCTCCATTTTTACTAACGCTAAACTATCAGCTGCCAAATGGTTTTTTTAATAGGGTTGGCAACACTTTACTGTACGAATAGTGGAAAATTCAAATATCACTTTAATTTTGGGACACCCTTTATTTAAATTGTTATAAATGTTTGAAAAGCTCCTGAAAAAATGAATTGCAAATTTAGATTTGAATTTTCAAAACTGAAAAGTAAATTTCATTTAATTAACCCATAAACTATCCTTTTTTTTTCCTTCAAATTTTTGGTAAACTGATTTTAAGTAAAAATGAAAAACGAAGTTTCAGAAGTTTCACATCATTGAACTGGGAAAATATGAAACTCATGAATATTCACTGCTAATCGAATTACAGATGTATCAGAATTAAAAAAACTAAGAGATGTCTCAAAAAATTAAAGATATATGATTGATAGTTAATAAAATCGTTTATTGAAATACCCATACAAAATTGCACATACTGATTTATTTTCACAATTTCAAATAAACTATACTGGAAAACCTTTCAAGTGAAAAAAAATTCATGATTTGAAATTGATTTGAATCTCTATTAATCCATTAACTGCCTTTAAGAAAAAAAAAGTTGGCTAGACAAGTTATATATATGCACAACAATCTGTGCAACTATATAATTATATAGAACTATTTTGTTTCGAAAATATTTGATATTTATGAAAAACGGTTCGTTATAAGATATTCGATAAAGTCATTTCGATAAAAAAAAATTGAGTAAGTACAGATCGTTACCATAATCTCTAAATTACATATTTGCATGCGGTATTTCATTATAATATAAAAAACTAACCAAAAATACAATGCTCCAAATACGATAGTTCTTTTTCGTTCAACTTATAGCAAATTTCAAATCTGTTCGCTTTTGTAAAGAAACGAAGCACAGAACACATACTTTTTGCTACATACAATATTGACTAATATACAGGGTGTTTCAGTGATCCGTTTCAGAACTTTTAAGAGGGGTAGGGTACATCCTGACGAACCAAAATCATATACCCATGGGCAGTCAGAAATGCTTTCCTGAAGCGGTAGATGGCGTTGTGCGAAAAGTCCGAGCTTTCGTGCAGGGAATCTTCATTTCGCACAAGAACGCCAAGTTAGTAGGATGGATGATTACAAAAATCGCAGAGTTAGCCGATATGCATTTGGCGTACGGGGCTGCAAATTGTAGTGGGCCAGCCGCACAGTGTTCGTACGCGGAACGATATCCGACGAGACATATTCCCAGTCATAATGTCTTTGCAAGACTGCATCAGAGATTAGCTGAGACAGGTTCATTAGAAAGAGCTCATAGGGGCAGGGTAAGAACAACACGGACTGCAGATGCCGAACAGAATGTGCTGCAGCATGTACAGGGGAATCCAAGAACGAGTACACGAAGTGTAGCAAACGCAGTCGGGGTTTCCCATTGCAGCGTTTGGTGGATTCTTCGAGCAGAAGACATGCATCCGTTTCACGTGCAGCGTGTCCAGACACAGAAACCGGAGGATTATGTACCTCGTATTGCTTTCGAACAGTGGTACCTGGGAAAATGTGCTACAAATCCCCTTTTTCCTGCTGAAGTGTTGTTTTCCGATGAGGCGTCCTTCACAAGGGAAGAAATTTTCAACACGCATAACGACCATATCTGGGCGGTCGAGAACCCGCATGCAATACGACGTCGTGCAGCACAGAATCGATTTTCGGTCAATGTATGGGTCGGTATTGTGCGAGATCACCTCATCGAATCTTACCTGTTACCGGGTCGTCTAACCGGACCTACGTTCTTGCTCTTTCTGCAGCAAGTATTGCCACAACTTTTGCGAGATGAACAGATTTCTGCATCGACGCAACAGACAATGTGGTTCCAACACGATGGAGCCCCTGCCCATTATAGCGGAGATGTTCGTAACTACCTGGATATCACATTTGGTCAACGGTGGATCGGATGTGGGGGTCCCGTGCGTTGGCCTGCTCGGTCACCCGACTTATCATGTCTTGATTTTTATTTCTGGGGTCATATGAAATCGCTAGTTTATGACACCCCTGTTGACACTGCTGAGGAGCTCGTTGCAAGAATCGCAGTAGCTGCCGGAGAGATTCGAGATATACCTGGAGTATTCCAGGATGTTCGGATGTCCATGCGTCAGACATGTGAGGCGTGCATTGTAGCCCGTGGAAGAAACTTCGAACACTTACTTTAATCCATGTACCTTTTGCTTCTTTTCATGTATTATTAATACGATTTCTCATTTACAGTCTCTTTTCTTTATGGTGCTTCTGTGTACAACACCGCTTTAGGAAAGCATTTCCGACCCCACACTGCTCTATGATTTCGAGTTGTCAGGATGTACCCTACCACTCTTAGAAGTTCTGAAACGGTTCACTGAAACACCCTGTATATATATACAGAATGAAAATAAACTGTCTGGCGTATGAAGTATAATTTTGGCACCGAGTAGTATAAATAAAATTCCTAAATCCCCAAATAGGGACAGCGGCAGCAAATGGGTTAATTGGTTTTAAATTTAATATTTAGAAGCAGTAAACGGTTATAGCATTGATGGGCCATTTGAAGTTTCGCCAGATGAAAAGAAGGATATTTTAAAAACTACATGCAATCGAGCAGCATTTTCTAAAGCAGGAGTCAAGAAGTGCCAATTCCTACAGATTTTATTTAATTATCTTAACGTCCCATTTTAAAGTGACCTTCGGGGATACTTCGGGACAGATTTCATGATTTCGAAGCGGGGGCAGATAACGAAGACATCTGAACTGGCACGTCCCTCTCCAAGCTTCCGCACCACATTAGCGAAGGGATATTTGGCTTCTACAGAGTTTACGTGCACCAGACCCGTTTACATGGTGGTTGTTCTATGAAATAGGGTCGCTAACCTGGGACCCTCAAACACGGCAGCCGACACCAGGCCACTAGTGCCTATAGTTCCTTTTGAGGAGAGGGGGCACGGTCAACCTTTTGACAGATTTCATTCAAACGATGTTTCATGTCTATATTTCAGATGCTGAATCAGTGCACCAGATTTTATTGAACAGCTTCTTCGCGTTTTATACTTATCGTTTTAACTTGCATTCGAATAGCCGGAGTGACAGACATTCTCTGAAAGGATTTCGTCCAAAATTTGATTGAAATTCAGTATATGATCTTTACATAGAAATCTACAAATTAAATGTAAAGATCATACACTGAATAACAAAATTATTATTTTTTTGGTTGTATAGACTAGCGATATTTAAGGCTTCAAAATTAAAACACCTGAGACATGAGACACCTTCAACGATTAGCCCAGACCACTGACCTCTAAATTCTTTCAAGTGCCACTTTCGAACCCTCTCCAAGAACAAACACGATCGAAAAGCGGCGAGCCGACCGCAAACGAGATCACGCGAGAATCCCGTTTCGAAACTGGCAACTTGTGTTTGGCGACGCACTTTTATGTTTCCGAAGAATGGCAACATGCAAATGGAGAGCGGAATTCGTGCGACTCGTAAAGAGGCGCTTTTGACATTTTCAGGCAAACAGGGGGGTTTCATTAGCATCTAGTTACGGAACAAAAGGGACTCGAAGTTTAAAGAAAAATAAACTATGAATATAAGGATGGCAAATAGCGAGAATTGTGTGCACTGGTTGAGAAGTAGTGTGCATCGTCGCTCACATCGAAAGAAGAGAAAGAATGAAAAATCCAATTAGAGTTTTAGACGTCTTATTCCAGGTAAGTTTTTATGCGTTATTTTAACTAATTAGGATAAGGTTTCTTGAATGATATTTACAACCCTAAATAGAATTGACGTTCATAGGGTTAGATTACAAAAGAGACAAAAGAAAGCTCTATTTAAAGCTTGTGCAACTTTGAAGGAAGGCGAGATTTTTCCATTTAATCCTAATTTAATCGCCAATGTGGTAACCTAAAAAGACAAGCGGAAAAATTTTCCTAGTAACCCTAATACTGATTAGTTTGCAATTTTTTTTCAGTTGCCGAGTTGTGCATTTACTACAGCTATATTGTAAGAAATGAAAATTTAAAATAATCGACAAATAAACATCCATTAAAGAATTTTATTAAATTACGTTTTATAATCGAGGGCATTGTTACTCCTAATAAAATACTCAGTGTTATTTTTACAGTGAACTGTGAACGGGTAATATTTAATCTTCTGGAATTCTCACCAAATTATTTTATTCGAATTAAAATCGTCTGTTTATGAATTTTGTCAGAACATCTGCTCGAGCAATTCGAAATCGTTTATCTTGACTTCACAGTTTTCCATCTTAACATTCTAATCGAATTCTTTGCGATGTGTTGTTCTTTTCTTGGATTTCCCGTGACTATTCGATAAGTTGTGTGTTCAACAATCCGATGTCTGATGATAATCAGAAATATAATCATAAATATTATTAGAAATATTTTATTTGTGAATTCGATGTGAATATAATGAATTAGCCAAGTTACTAAGTTCCCGCCCCCGCTACTAGCAAAACCACAGCATGTTTTTTATGTTAAAAAAAACTACCCGTTGCCTTCTTCAGATGCATGGTGTGTTCGAATTTATTGTCTAAAGTACAGACTAGCGCAGGTGGTTTGCAAAAGTTCGTTATTTCAGAATTGAATTAAGATACAGCAATCGTGATCCATAAAGGCTCAGAAAGAAGTGTTCTTAGATAGAACAATCGTGATCAATAAATCTTATAATTTTAATATAAATAGTGGGTAACTGTAACTGTTTCATGGTATTTTTAATATGGTCATCCACCTTGATTGGCGACTTTTTATTGTTGGCATGTTTGGCGAAACAATTGACTAGAATTATACCGAAATTAAATATCGTTTAAATTTAATGGCACTATTCTTAGAAAATGTTTTAAAATGCGCTGACTAATGAATGATGTCCATATTTTGCAGGTATTGGGTAGACTGAACAACAGTTTTTAACAGCTTTAGTAAACTTTTTATTCGAGCGCTTAAAATAATTGAATGTTTTGTAATTTATTTGCCATTTTTTTTTAAAATGCTGCCGTTGGCCACCAACATAATCGTTCGGAATAATGGCTAACTTGGCTGTTAAATTATTAGTATGAAATGCATTTATTTAAAATTGCTTCCGTGCTGTTTGATAAGCTGAAAAAATATGAATTTTATAAATCAGTCTACTATAAATGACTACTCGCGAAAATTTAAAAAAAGTATATGTATAGTAAAACTAGCGGGCGTGGTCTTCCCAAAATTTCCTCGCATACTCTTTAATAAAGATATCTCGATGAACGCCTTGCATGGCATTGGCATACACTAGTTATGAAATATTAACATTTGGCATAAATTTAGCACTTTCATTGAATTTATCTTGTGGTTCTTGGCGAGTTATTTGGCGATTAATTCCGAAAAAGTAGTTAATTTTAAACAAAAATCGAATTAGTATTTTAGACACATTTTTACCAATCGATTGAAAGCAAAATTTGATACTTTTTGGACAATCACATATGAAACTTGATAAATTAAAATGATTGCGTATTCAAGTTATCATATTTATTTCCTTCTGAGAGTACGTTACAGACCGACAGACGGTCCATTCCTCGTTGGATTTCGTGCAAAATTTGATAGGCGTCTATATTGAAAATGCTAAATCTGTGTACCGAATTTTATTTATCTAGATTTCTTTATTTTGTAACTATCGTGTTGAATTATATATTCGGACAGCCGGTCAGACAGACCACCTCTGAATGGATCTTATTCAAAATTTGACAGAATTCTGAAGATACGGTTTTAAGTCGGTATACCAAATTTCATCCGTCAAACTCAAAGTTTTTGAGTAGACACAGGTAAATAGACAAACTTAAATTTCCCAGAAATGTGGACATTCGTCAAAATCTCGAATTCTTAACGATTATTTACTTCCTCTGTACTACGTATGAGAGAAAGTAATAAAAGCTGAAGTGAAAATCCTACGTCGGATTTAATATCCAAAAATTATTATTATTTTTTAAATATTTTGACATTGGCAAAAGAATGGATCGTATGGTTAATGAACGAACAAAGAAACTAGTTAGAATCTTAGAATTTCTAGAATAATAGTAAAAACATTGTTTCTGTAAATGCAAATAAAATAGATTCGAATTTAAAAATTCATGAATATTTGAGAAAGAATTGCAACGGGTATCCTTAAAAAGTAATGCGAAAGGTATCCTTAAAAGTGTGATCTTAAGATAGTGTAAAAATTCTACGATAATAATTTTCTAAATTAAACATCACGCCATGGATCACCTGTCCCATACATGATCTGTGAATAAAATCTGTTTTATCTGCTTATATTTCATGCATCCTTTTTGATTATTTAAAACTGCATTATCTTTCTGCTTTTGTCTATTTTTATGATTTATATATAAACATAGTTTTGAAGATGAAGATGCTTGAAAAGAAGGCAAATTTCTAATTAACATCAATTATTTCCACGGGTGAGTTTGATTTATACGTAGAGGGAAAAAGAGGAACACGTCTATTTGCACCGGAACACAAGAACAAATTGTGATAAATTTTTCCTTTATTGCTTTTCCTAATAGGTTCTTTTAGAGATTTCTTCGACATATACTGATTTAGGAAAGGGAATCTTTTGTGATTTCGGATGGTATGCCTTAGGCATTAGGGATTTCTATTTCTTCGATTGGAGCGTGGGAATTCTAGACTCAGCCATTTTTAGAGCGTGTATTAGAAATATTTAAATAAAAATGTGAGATTTGAATAAGGAAATATGAAAATTTGAGAATAAAGTAACTGGGGCTAATTTAAAATAAGAAAAATATGAGATTAACTAGGATTTAAATTACATAGTGTATGTGATGATATATTTTAAAGTTTGAAATCTAATTTAATAAATAATTTAAGTCAGAATAATCAACATCTCTCATACATACTGGGATACAATGAGTTATATTTATTCCGGTAAATTCAAAGTGGACTAATAATTCTAAAACAAAAGAAAGCGATATTAAATTATATATAAATTAGGGACTAATGATACATATAAAAAAATTTAAGTTCTAATACACAATCCTGAAATATATTTTTTAGAGAATATGATGTAAAATATAAGCAATTATAACTATTTAGTGATAAAACTATATGCAGTCGACTTAAAATTTCAAAAAGACTCAAGCCGTTGACTTGTATCGTGTAAACACGTATTAATTCTATCGAAACCGTTTATTTAATATTAATCGAAGCGTTATTGCCCTATTCATTATTTTCGAATACAACAATCTATTACACATTTTTTAGATCTTCAAAAAAATTTCTAGCAAAGCGTTAGAAAACCGACACCTTTCTCAAAACGATTTTCTTTGTTTATCTTCTTCCGAGAGCGAGGGAAAGAGAACCTCTACCCTCTATTATTTGCGCATTAGGCAACTTAGTTTCGAATCAGATTTCCTTCTATTTTCTTTTTGTTATATCACCGGAAAGAAAGAAAAACTTCCCAATTGGCACTCTAAAACTTTTGCAAAAAGAGAATTACAGTAAGACGAACTATTGGGTAAACCTTGTTTACAGAAGAGTATATCAACATCGATTCGGAAAACATGATCATTACTCCTTTTCCATTTTTTTTTCAATTGTTTACTTTAATCCAGGAAGTGGATCCGCAGGTGTCGACTGATCCCCCCTTCCCCAGGAGTTGTTCGAAAGCGGCTTTCATCTGCAAGCCGAGCGGGAATTATTTTTCTGTCGAGAGGGAATTATTTGTTTGTAATAAATAAATATTGAGGTTATTGTATAAATAATTTTGTTCAAAGGTTCAAAAACCATTTAAAAATATTTTAATCAACCAGTTATTTCAAAAAGACCTTTGAATGTTAATAGTCAAAGAGTGACATGGTGACATTTGCCGCTGGAAAATTCATACTCATAATAACAAATAATAATAAAACTAGAATATAACCGATAATCTATAATTATATAAAGCTCAATGTTTGTGTGTGTTGGCGCTCTACGGGCCAGACCGTTCGACCTACAGCAACGAAATTTGGCACATGCATATCTTGGAGGTCGGGAATGTGCACCTGGGGTCCCTTTTTGAATTTTTAATTGGAATTTTAATTATTAATTAAAAACTAACTTTCCCACCAAAAAATCTTTTCATTTCCCCATCGCCAAATGAGTAAGGATAAAGTTTTTTCTCCCCACGCTAACAAGGATAGGCTTAACATATTTTCGGCCGATTATTTGAAACGATTCTGTTTATTTTCTTAGTGTTTGATACATTAAAATTTAACATTGTTAATGAATCGATCTTTCAGATTCATTCTGAAGTACTTTTGAATTAAAATAAAACAGAGTAAAGGAAATTAAAAATTTCTTATCTGCGTAACGTTACCCGAACTGGTGTAGAAAATTCCCCCATTTGCGTTACTATAACTGGCGTTGAAAATTCACGCATGCGCATTGTGATCTGATTGTTGACAACTATTTTCAAAGAATGCGGACTTGATTTCAATTATTTTTAGGTTAGTTGCATGCTTTTGTAATTAAATTTTATTTATTTTAGTCATATATTTTTTGTACATGCTTATAGTTTTAAGTACATCGTTTTTTAAGTAGTTTTTTTTACCTGTTTTCGACCGATTATTTTAAAGATTCTGTTTATTTTCTTAGTGTTTGACGCATTTAAAATCAAACATTGATAATTAATCGATCTGCTCATGATGAATATGAGAAAATTTTGTTGACAACTTCCTGAGATATTACATAAATTAAGAAATATATTCTTTAGTAAGGTTTAAATACTCAGTGACTCTGTTTTCAGTAATCATATTATTAAAAACTTTGTTTCAGTAAAAAAATATTAATATATTAATTGCAGATAAATCATTTCCACTTTAATTTAAAGTATAAATTCTGCGGGAGCTAACAGAAAATGAGAGAGATACATATTACGTTATGACTGAAGGCCTTTATAATATTATGAGTGAATTATATGACTATCAAAATTTGAAGTTTTAAAATATTTTAATGAAAAGGCTATTAAAGTAAGAATTACATAAAATATTTAATTATTAAAATTTTAACGAGCATTAAGATTGGCGAACCGGCTGGTCGCCAAAGGCGGCTAGTAATAGATATAACTAGGAAATAAATACAATTTTAATAATAAGAAAAAAAATTCAAAATGTTTCGATTTAAAAGGTAAACATGGCTTAAGTAAGCTTAATTTTCAATGGATAGCAAGAAAAAATAAAATAAAAACCCTGCTGAAGTGTTTGACCAAAAATTTTCTCGCATACCCTCTAATTGAGATATTATTCCCCATTCTCATTTAAAATAGTGGACCTTGGTCAAGACTATGAATGAGTGTTCATGAGTGTCCAGATTCTTATTTTCACAAGCATGAAAACTGTATGCTTCATGATATGGTATAGAAAATTTGTACTTGCGTATTAACTGCAGGCCATTGGTGAATACTAGCTACAAAAGATGGACTTTTGTCGTAAATTTTGAAACATTTCAACTTCCGCATTGTTCAAATGATTTTTTAAACGAAAATGTAGAAGACCGCTATTGAAGTTGAATAGTACGAAAAATCAAGCGTAAATCACACAGTTTCGAATCGAAATCGTCGAAACGCAAATGAAAGCATTGCAGAATCATTCATAAGAAAATTCAGTCTGAGCGAACAAAATAGAGATGCATAGGTTTTAATCAATAGAACGAAGTTTGAGTTACAGGAGCATTGCCATTTAATTTCCAGAATTTGGAGTATAGTTAACCACTCAAAATGATTTATCATTTACACAAATATAATTTAAAATAATATGGATCTTTTTGCAATAAGATATAATTCAACAAAATTGATTAATTAAATATGTACATGCTTGGCTTTTGTGCCATTAAAATCAATTTCTAGGTAACTAATTAATACTCTCCGTTTTGAACGTCAAGCTATTAACATTATGTCGACCCATTTTGATGAAATACATCTTATGAAAATAGGAAAAAGAAAGTAAATTCTATTTTGATTTTTAAAGATCTTATAATTATGCATTTTTGATTTTTCTAATATATACGTAAGAAGTGATATTGGCTGTAAACTTGTTTCGGGGATGGTGATTAATTGAAGTATTTAATTGGTTTCGTTTGTAAGAGAGGGCGACGCCAATCAAGTCAAGTCGGATTTGGACGGGTTTTGGCATCCAATAGCAGAGGCTCGCGGGCATGACGTCAGGACGCCTTGCAGGCTCCAAAAGGAGTAGTAATACTCGATTTTTCGGGTGGCGGTGATGTACGAGTGAGATCTGACGCTGTTTACGTGTTGCCTTTACTTATCCTTTTTAGGTTTAGCGATTTCTCCATTTCTGATGAACCCTGCTCCTAGTTAAATCTTATCTCGCAACTGTAAATAGTGTAAATATTGATATGTTTTATCATATGTCGTCTTAATAAATTGTTTTTTTTAAATTCGGAAATTATGATTCCCATTTTTCTAAAAGTTCCTTTCACCCCCAGATACCGTCCTACATATATAAATATGTTATCAAAAGATTTTAATTTTAGAAACTGATGATTTAGTTTTTAGTACTTCAGGCCACGTAATTTAATAATAATTAACAATTAATCAGTAGTTAGAAGTTCATGGAATTTAAATAATTTAACTTAACATTTAGTAATGAATAGATTTATAATTATTTTACTGCTAGAGGAAATACATAGTACATAACACGTGAGAAAAGTGAGCTGAGATTATGCAATGATCCCAAAAAAATCATAATGGGATTCTTGGGGTGGGTGTACGGAGCAGGCGGAAATGGATAACTCTTTGATACAATTTTAAAAAAAAAGCTTTAAAAACTCTTTTAGTATTTTAAAAATAAATTTAAGTTATTTATTTTGAATTCTACATATTCAAACAAATATTATTTTTAAAGTATTACATGAAATCCTATAAATAAATTTGAATTTTAATCATGTTTGTGCATGTAGAAGCTGTAGTGACAGTCTCGAAACTCCTCACGAGATGGCGCAGGCGGCGCCAGGGGTAACGCTAAGAACTATAATGAATCTTAAATAAGACTTGAGATCCCGTGCTGTGCTGTACTGTTCGGCGTTGATCGGCTGTGAGCCATGGTACTGTGGTGGTACGAGGAGATGCCCAAACCATTGTTTGACCTTAAAACTGTAAATATGTACCATGGAATATAATATTTAACCCTTAGATACCGTTTCGAAGTGAATGCATTCTTAGGATAGACGCATTCGCTCCCACATACATTATTTCACATTTTTCATTTTTTTTCCTTCCAGATTTTCTTTTTTATGGCAATTACTGTGGTTTCATTTCCCCCTGTATTCTTTCCAATATTTCATGACTTTGCGAAATTCTTATCATCGTCAGAAAAAAAAAAGAAATTCACTTTTTAGTACATAAATAAAAGCACGCTTTTACTTTCTAACTTTTAGTTTGCAATTAGTTTTAGTTACACTGCAAATATTATGAAATCTTGCAATCGATATTTTTCTAAAATACACCAGTAGATGGCGCCTTCCAAATAGTATCGAAAATTAATTAACATTAATGGATCAACTGATAGATAAGTTAAGTAAATATTAATACATAGTGTTTGTTGCCTTTGAATACTGGATGGAACTAGATTACAAATTTCCCTCTTAACAAACAAGAAAGCTTCAACAACAAAGCTTCAAAGTCATCTTTAATCGAGCGATCTAATCGAAATCTTTCATTAAAAGTTAATCAAAGTGCAGTCGGTGTTATTGTTCCATTCATCCACTCAAGCTTTCAAAATCTATACTTTGTTTCGATCTTAAACAACCCCAAATAAAAATTCTAAAGGGTTCGTTCCAGAAAGTGCTTTGTTTTCACTCCCAACTATTCAAACACAAGATTCTTCTCTCCCCCCTCCCTTTTGTGCATAGTTACTTACTTTGGGATTTCCTTCTATTTCTTCGTTCTTATTTTTTTGCGCGCAGGGGGAAAAACTTTCCAATTGGCGCTCTAAAACTTTTGCAGAAAGAGAATTGCAGGGAGGCAAACTATTGGACAAAACTTATTTTGTGAGTAGAAGCATAAACATCGATGTTGGAAAAACCCGATCATTACTTCTGTTCCTTTATCTTCAATTGTTTACTTTTATTTGAGATAAAGTTAAGCAGGTGTAAATTGGTGAATGTTTCGATTCTCCGTTAAAAATTGTTTTTGTGGGACTTTTGTTATAAAAATGAAGTAGTGAAGCATGAATGCATCTGTTAGTTACTAAGAAACAACAAACAGATACAACAACGGTTTGCTAATAATATATTGTACTTTTGTATATACCATGATATTCTTCTGACGGTTACGATTATTGAACGGATTCTAAAACCCTCCGCGCGTTTGCGCATGCGTTAGGGTGGATTTAATTCGTCAAAATAGGGGTGAGAGGAAAGATGGAAGGAGGGGAGATTTACATTTAACAATAAAATAAACTCGGATTACTCGCAGACTGAATTAAAATAATGCGATCAAAAACGACACGATATTCAGATACACGTGAAAAAAATTGTACCAAAAAGTATCTAATAGGGCGAAAATCAAGGTCAAAGAAGGACGAAGAATTCCGGAAATGTGTTCATCCTTTAATGAGATAGAATCGTCAAAAGTAGTTCTCTCAAAATACTTAAACGAACAGTAGTAGAGATTTTTTCAGGTTTGAGTTATTCAGAGAACTAATATCGAATGCGAGATATATTCAGAAAATAATTCAATTGTTATAAAAAAATACATTGAAAATTCTGTTTTTGTCAGATGAGAATTATTCGTTTTGTTATAGAAATGGACTTGCATCTGTTAGTTGTTCCTGTCAGGAAGTTCTAAAATCGTTTGCTAATAACATTCTGAACTTTTGTGTACATTATGATACGCTATTGATGGGTATAATTTGGAGTGATTCATTCAGGTTTTATTTATTCAGAGAACTTCAAATGATAAGAACTAATGAAATATATTCAGAAAATAATTCATTTATTATAAAAATACATTGAAAAATGTTTTTGATAAATAAGAATGATTCGTTTGTTATAAAAATGAAGTTACATGTGTATATTTGCTTTGATTTTCGTGTTCTAAAATCGTTTGCAAATAATATTCCATGATTCCAATATATCATTACGATATGGCGGTTATTGTGACAGTAATGCATTCAGGTTTGAATTATTCAATGAACTAATAATATCAAACATGAATTATATTCAGAAAATAATTCATTTGTTATTAAAATACATTGGAAATTCTGTTTTTGTTTGTGTATACTTTGAATAGTCTTCATTTATACTCAGTGTAGATTCGTATCTTTTCATTTGAACAGCCCTTGTATTTTCGAAGATCTGTGATGTTTTTTTTTTGGTCGGTTGACACCAAAATTTAGCACAGATTTTCAGTTTTAGTCACAAGGTAACATACAGAGATTCATTGATTTAAGTTTGCACTAATGAATGTATACAGACAAACAGCACCGACGAACACCTTTCGACCGTTTTGATTAAAACTTGAAAATCAATATTTTAGATGCCAAACCTATATATTGTTACGAACCTGCGATGCGGCTTCCCAGTATAGCTGGTTCCATAGGAGGACCCAGAGCTTGGCGACAAACTTGGCGACCATTTGGCGACTTGGCGACGAATTTGGCGACTTTGGCGCCAAAATAGATTATACCCGAACCATCGAGAATTTTCTCGATCCGTCGAGTAGGAACGGAGATACGCCTCGAACGTTTCTGATTGGTTGAGAGGCGTCTAGCCCCGCCTCCTGTGACCTATAAAAGGAAGCAGCCGCAGCTGCCGGGCAGTCGTGAACCGGGACGGTGAATTGAGAAGTCGGAAGCGGCCGAGCAGAGCAGAATTGAGTGGTCGGAAGCAACAGAGAAGAGTGGTCGTGGACCAGTGGAGTCGTCGTAGTGGTGAACGGACGGTGAATTGAGTCGTGGACCAGTGGAGTTGAAGAGTAGTCGGAAGCGACGGCGAAGAACTCGTCTTCCAGGGACTAGCGGAGCAGCGACGGAGTAGATCTGCTGTGTATACTGTTGTATGCTGCTGTGTATACTGTTGTATGCTGCTGTGTATACTGTTGTATGCTGCTGTGTATACTGTTGTATGCTGCACGTCTCGGCTGAAGATAATCGTCTTCTGTGCTGTATATAGTTGTCGTCTTTGTGCTGTCCTGTGTGTCTTCGTGTAAATAAACGTCGTTGTTTTATTTTCTACTGCCGCCTGCTGATTGAGTGTTCTCCACACCATATAACATCCACTATCCAAACGAACCCCGGAAATTTCGTAACAATATTAAGCTTTATCTACATAGGTTTTTGTGTTTGAGTTACCGAGTTTCTTTGTATTCGAACAACCAGCCAGATAGTTTTTTTTAATGGATTTCATTCAAAATATAATAGAAAATCTACAAATTTGGTCATAAATCCATATATCAAATTTCACATGTCTCGCTCAAAGTGTTTGTGTGCTATCGTGTTTACAAGCAGACATAATGCCAAAAATAGATTTTTCGGATGTCTGAAATGTGGTGATTCATCAAAATCTCGAGTTTGAATTTTTTTAACTATTAGTCAAAAAATTACTTTCTCATTATTTCATATAAGAGAATAACAAAGGAGTCTAGAGATTTGATTGAAAATAAATATAATCAATAAACTCGTCGACCCTGTCTCAGTTAAATAATCTTTAAAATTAAATCCAACTAATATAATTCAATTAGCTAATCTTTGCGAGTCTGGTATTCAAATGATAAGACTGAATTATCTCTGAAACAGTTTTCTGGTATCTGGAAAGGAAACATCAAAGCCATCTTTAATTGAACGATCAAATAAGCTTTCAATTAGAGGCAGCGGCATTGTTCTGTTCATTCTGTCCTCCGACTTCCTTACAATTCTCGAAACTTCGAAGAAAAATTCCAAAAAGCTACAAAGTTTCTGTCCCATTTTCCCACCAATCAAACAAAGAGAATCCGTACCTTCCATCTTTTGTGCACCGAGTTACTTATTTTCAAATCACATTCCCTATTTGTTATGTCTCGCAGTAGAGAAAAACTTTCCAATTGGCGTTCTAAAAATTTTTTACAGAAAGAGAATTATAGTGAGACAAACTATTGGGCATTGGGTGTATTAATATCGATTCGAAAATGATCATTATTTCTATTTCTTCTGCAATTGTTTACTTTTGTGCAGGAAGTGGATATGCAGGTGTCAATTGGTTTCACCCCCCCCCCCCCCCCTCCTGGAGAGCATCGAATTCGGTTTTCACCTGCAGGGAATTCTTTTTGTTTAGAGAAGAATAGTTCTTTTATTATAAAAGTTAGAACTACTTTATTTACGTGTCTATATACAATTTGTTTTGAAACTTTAAGTGTTTGTGAACTATCCGAAATTTATATTTTTTTTTCGAAGGGAAGGTATTTTATGAAGAGAAAACATGAAATGAATTGCAAAATGTTTTGCACAAATAATGTTTTTATTTTCCGATAAATAAGAAAAATGTATGATAAATTTCCGTGTAAAGAGATTTTTAATTGGATAGTGTATGGATACTTTTAGAAAATAACAATTAATAATAAGGCTAGAAAAGTTTTTAATGCTATAAAAAACATGTGTAAATAATTAATCTATTTAGCCGAATAATGTCAAGAACTTACGACTTGTTTAGCAATAAAACATTTAAATGTGCTTTTTATTTATTCATGAGGCATTCCTAAAATTAATTTTTAAAAAATTCATAAACTTTTAACATAATTCTTAGTTAATCTTAGTTTGAGTTTAATTAGTCAAAACTTTTTCACAGTTTCTATACAAGTCAGAAATTTGGGTTCAACGGAAATTTGTTTGCAAGTCGCTATTTTAATTACTTATTAGAAAAATAATTGACAAATAATTTCTTTTCGTGAAATACCTTCAATCTATACTTATAATAAAGCTCAATGTATGTGTTGGCACTCTACAGGCCAGATCGTTCGACCTACAGTACCAAATTTGGTACATGTATACTTTGGAGGTCGGGAATGCGCATCTCGGAGCACTTTTTTTAAATTTCTAATTATAATTTTAATTAATTAAAAATTAAGCGAAATGTTGGCGCTCTTTTGCTATTACTTCCGAAAATATTGCAGTAAAAAAGTGATTTTTACATCATGCTGAAGATAAAAAAAATAATTTTTTCAATTATACTTGCGTTTTAACCAACTAATTAAATTTCTGTTTTTAATGAATTTAAAAAAAAATCTATACTATTATCAATGTGAAAGTTTGGATGGATGGATGTTTGTTAGTCAATCACGCCAGAACAGCTGAACGAAATTAAATGAAATTTGGCACAGAGATAGTTTATAGTCTAGAATAGGACATAGTCTACTATTTATACAGTTTAATTTAGTGGTTATTCTTTTATTAATTAAAAACCAACTTTCCCGCTAAAAAAATCTTTTCATTTACCCACCGCCAAATGAGTAAGGCTTCATTTCCCCCCCCCATGTTAAGGAGGTTAGGCTTAACATATTTTCGAGCGATAATTGCAAACGATTCTGTTTATTTTCTTAGTTTTTGATGCATTTAAAATTAAACACTGTTAATGAATCGATGTATTCATGAAGAATCTGAGAAAATTTTATTGAAAAATTCTTGAGATATTACATAAATTAAGAGAGATATTCTTTAATGCCCATAAAGTTTAAATGCTCAGTGACTCTGTTTTCAGCACTCATATTTTTAAAAAAATGCTTTGTTTCAGTACAAAATGAATATTAATTGCAGTTTCAGTATAAAATATTAATTGCAGTTTCAGTATAAAATATTAATTGCAGTTTAATCATTTCCACTTTAATTAAAAGCATAAATTCTACGGGAGCTAACAGAAAATTAGGGAGATGCATATTACGTTATGGGTGAAGGCGTTTATAATATTATGAATGATTGATATGACTATCAAAATTTGAAGTTTTGAAATATTTTAATCAAGAAGCTATTCAAGTAGGAATTACATAAATAATTTAATAATTAAAATTTTAACGGGCATTATGATTGGAGAACTGGTTGATCGTCAAAGGCGGCTAGTACTAAATAAGTTAGTCAGAAAAATTTATAGTTATTTTATGTGACTTATTAAAAAAAATATTATGAAATATTCATTTGAGAAGGAGTATTATAATATGTTCTTTTCACCATTATTTACTATTTAAGTGGAATTTCAAAAGGAAAATTATCAAGGGACTAAGCAAAATGGTAAATCGAATTAAGGTTATTTAAAAGAAAAAATATATATTATTAGTTAAATTAGGTAATGGAATTTTAGCAATAATTTCAGTGCTATAAAGAATAGCAAAAGTTAAAAAAAGTGGGAATATTTAATTATTCCATATCTTTACTTCTCAGACTACTTAGAATGTAAGGGACCACAAAATAAAAATAAACTTCTTTAATAAATAAATATTTTATGAACATTCAAATGTGTTGCTTACGATTTTTTGCCAAAATTTCTCTTTTGAACTGAAAGAATCCATAAAATATGACTAAATAAGACTATCTTAAAATCCACCGGCTATTACAGTCTCGATGGTATTCGATATATGCATACCAAATTTCATGAAATTTCATTGAATTGTATGCGAAATATTGCTTTCCGTCAATCAATCATAGTGAAATGTTTGTTTTTCCGATAATGCGTTTAAAAAAATGTTCTTGCAGATTACTTCAAAATGCATTTGAAACAAATTGTTTTCCAATTTTTTGTTAAAGAGAATTACCCGAAATAAACTTATTGCAACTATGCAAGAGACAGTTATTAACATTTTTTTGGAGAAATTTAGGGTTAAAACAAGTCCGGTCGAAAATATCACGATTTCCGGTTTTATTTTTATCTTTTACGTACAACTGAAATAGCTGTATTTGTAGCTCGATCTTATTTCATAAAAACTACGATTGTTTCAGAATCTACAAACTTCAGATCTTATTTTTAGATCATTAAAACAAAAATTCAAATTTTTCAAAAAAAAAAAAAAAAACACCTTTACAACTTAGTCGAATACCTCAACTTCACGACATAAATTGGTTGTTTGGCTGCATTCAGTCACTAGTATGAACTATGTTAATAGTAGTGATTCATTAGTATCAATTCTCTGTTGCATGGCATCTTATCATAAAAAAAAAGTAGGATTTAAAATGAAACTTGAGAAATAAGACGCTTTAAATAACAAAGTTTTTTTTTTGTTTGCAATATCACTAGAAACTTTAGGTTGGTGGGGGCAAAAAAAATCACTGCCATATTTAGAGATCATAAGTTTCAATGCAAGATAAAAAAACTAAAAAAAAAACTGATGAAATTGCACTTTGGTTATAACAGGGAGACTCGGTCAAAAGTTTTTATTTTTGTCAAGGAAAATATGCATTGAAGAATTACTTTTTAAATGTATATTAATAGGCCGTCTGTTCTATGGTAAAGAACAGGCGGCGATTGATAAAAAAAATGTCTAGAAATCCTGAGCTGTTATATGAAATAAAAATTTTCGAAATCGGACCAATCGTTGAGGCTGTGGGAGTGGTTCCTTTGTCTTTCAAGATTATTATAACTATATACATAATAAGGAGAATGGAAATAAAATGCGATTAGCACCAGGCACTCATGCTTCCAGGCAACGATGCTGGGTGAACCCCGAGTTAAATGTGTAACAAACTCTGGGACCAATCAAAATCTTTGATAATATGAGAATCTTACTAAATTACGTGAATTATAGAGGTCAGTTTAGAACACAATTATTGAGTATCCTCGAACGCAAGCGTGCCACTTAAGATGATTCAGAATATCTCGCAAGCTGACAGAGAATTAAAGAGCAATTGAGTCCACCCAAGCAGCAGATCCGCCGGAGCAAGCCCCCATCCCTTCCTGTTCACTAATTAATTTGCATAATTAGCCTTGGGCCACCATCTTGGTTCAAGTTCGTAGACAAATGAGTCTGCTTGAAGATGCATCCAAACATTCATTATAGCCAATGACGTGGCTCCATGATTGGCCATCAACCAATTAAATTAAAATCAGTTTTACTTAAGGATCCTAAAGGACGATTTAAATGCGAAAAATCTTCTCAAACTGCAATTTTTTTTATTTATCTTTTTCTGTAGTTGGATTGCGAATAATCGTTTGCCAAAAACTTATTATTTTGATATCTTTATTCGTTTGTTTAATGTAATAGTTTTTGTATTGATATTAGGATGCTATTTTCACTTGTTCACATTTAGACAGCTGCAATATGACTGTTTCGTTTTCATACATATGAATACTATATACGTAATTGTATTTAAAAGTCATTAATTGTTTTGCTAAAAATACATATTTAACAAATGTAATGATATAATTTTGAAGAAATAGATCATTTATCAATCTTAGAATTATTTTATTGAACCCGAGCAAATATTACTACAATAAGGTTTTACATTTTTTTTCCAAAAAATCAAATAATTCAAGTTTTGATATAAAATTTGTATTTTCAATAAAATAAATCATGTAAAATATTGTGTAGAATTAAAATATGAAAAAAGATATGTGCATGAAACAATAAACAGTTTATAGCATTTAAAAAACTTTTTTTTCATTTTTTACCAAAAATTTAAAAGGTTACCAATGAGTTTTGATGAAATTTTGCAACATTACTCTGACATAATAAAATTTACAAGAAAATTTTTAAATAATGTCTCAGAAAAGAAGAAAGTTTGGTTACAATGCCCATTATACCCATAAGATTTGAAGCATTCTCCAAAAGCTTCAAATGTTTTAAAAGATAATTTGCATATATGGGACGGAATCTCCTCGGTGCAGTTGTTTCCTGAAGTATCAGAATAAGATATTTTGACCGACAAGAGTTGGAAAGTTAAATAATAATTATTTCACATTATCTGATAAATTTTAATACACTTTTGACTAGTTTTTTTTTTTCATATAAAGTATCAAAAGATAAACTATTGTAATCGTCAAAAACTTTGGTCTCAAGATTTTTTAAACCACCAAATGAATAAAAAACCAATTTTGTTATTATGTCTACTTGAATACAATAGATATAAAATGCAACAAACGAGATGGATGATAGTCTGTATGCAAGCTTTATGCAAAAGATAATTATTTTTATCACATTTTTTTATAAAACCCGACAATAATGAATTTTTATAGCAAAATTTCAAAACGCAACAAGCCAATTTGACATTTGGTTTAATCATTATCAAATTTTATATAAAACATACTAAAAGGTTAATTATGAAATAAATTTTACTACTGTGAATGCGGCACATACTTTCTTAACAAAGTAAAGAGTATAACAATCACTTTGTTCAATTGCGTCAATAAGGAAGATCATAAATTTTTGATATTTAAAGCTTATGAGATAACTTTAAGAAATAAGCGCAAATAATATATATATACAAAAGTATTAGAATCAAGTTAATAGGAAAAACAAAAAATCAAATAAAAATTAAACCAAAAAAATTATAAAAAAAAAAAAAGAATCCGGCCTGAAGACTTTTTCAAGGGTCACCCTCAGGCAGGGATTCAAAGAAAGGGATTTTTTCTGTGAGGAAATACAGACCTTGTATAATAATGATTCCTCGTGACCCGAAAATCCCCTGACATTATGCTCAAGAGATATACCATTTTAACAGAAAGGAAATATAAAACAACAAATTAGAAGAAATTAACCACAACAAAGTAAAAATACAATAACAAAAATAACAATAAAAACAAAAAATAGCACTAAAATTAAAAATTAAAAACGAAAAGGCCAGTACATACCATCAACAGTCATGGAAACTTTAAACTATCGATTGTGATTCCCTGTTTTTAAAAAACTAGCGGTAAATTATGTAAACAGATGTAGGCTCCCAGCGCCATCTATTGAGTGATCCAATATGCAAGGAAAGTTCTATTTTTATTTAAGCCAAAGGATTAATCCCAAACCATACCTTGTTTAATTAAAAAATTGACATTACTGTAATTTCTAGGAAATTCATTTTTAATTAAATTTTTAAGGAGGTTGTTTGATTCTTCAATATAAGAATTTTTATTATTGCAAACCCTTTTGATCCTGTTAACTTGTGAGAAAATTAGATTTTTGAAAATTTTAGAGTTTAGATTGGAATGGTAGTTACATAGTTTTGTTATTTTAAAGTTGAAATCATCCCTTTTATCGTATATACCAACTATTGTTTTATCATTAGCAGTTTCGATTTTTAAATCCAGAAAGGTAGCCTCAAGTTGATTTTTATTTGTATCTTTTAGAATTAAATCTTTTGGATAGCAATTAGTAATAATATTAGTATTGTCGAAGTTAATCAAAAGTAGGTCATCAATATATTTCCACCCGTTTATTAAATTATATTTAATTATTTTTTTCTCATAGTAATGCAGGGAAATATTAGCTACAGCACTTGAGAAAGCTGTTCCCATTGGAATGCCCTTGACTTGTTTATAAAAATTAATACCATTAAACACGTAATTTTCAGTAATATTAAAATTACAATAACTGAAGCCAGTTATTTTTAGGAATGATATTTTCATTTAAATATTCGTCATATATAAAAGTGCAGACCTTTATTAATTTTTCATGAGGTAGATTAGTGTATAAATTTTCGAAATCAAAAGTATTAAGTTTATTAATGTTGTTATCTTTAAGAAAATCCAATACTTCTTTGTTACTAGAAATAATAAAGTTCTCTTCATTTTTTATTTTGTCCAGGATAATTTTTAAGTATTTAAAGAAATGTTTATCCGTATAGTAATTATAACTGCCAGTGCTACAGGTTACGAATCTGAATTTTAATGGATTTTTATGAAATTTAACTGTTGGGAATAAATAAGGATAGTTAAGAGAGCAAGTCTTAGTTTTGGTTTTTTTTTGCGAAAGCTAGCATTCTTTTATCTAATTCCTTTTCCCGGTGTTCTTTAACATATAAGTTGCATTAGAGTTATATTCATTAATTAAAAGTTCTTTATAATAATATTTACAAATTAAACAGAAATTATTTGCTGATTTATCTATTACTGTAATAACAAATTTTTCTTTTACATTTTTTATTTCGTTTTTTAATGTTTTACTAAAATAAATCCCACGTTCTTTAGATCTGTCAAAATCAGTATTCATTTTTAGTTTAATTTCCTTTAAAATTCTCACTTTCCATTCCCCGAAACCAATGGTATTTTCTAGATAATTTGGCAATAAAAACATCCAAATCATTACCAATAGAAATCAAAATTTTGTTATGGTTTATTTTTTCTCTTAATCTAAATTTTGTTCCTCTTCCCATCAAATCTCTTAAAGAGTTGGATTCAATAATTTTTAAATTACCTGTAATAATATGACCTTTATCAATATCTATAAAATCTTTATATTTTTCTTTGTTACAGTAACAATCTGTTTTATTTATTTTATCTAAATTTTTGCTATAGTAATTATAATTACAAATTTTTTTCTTTAAAGATGAAGTGTAACTAAACGCTATTGATACAGTTGTTTTATCTGCAAGAGGAAAAAATATATTATTATGTATAATTTTGGGTAATTTCAGATATTCGAAGTAAATATCCAAGAATTTAATCACACAGTATTCTTTGAAAACATTATTTTTATTATTAAAAAGTAAATCGTGTTTTCCAATGTTAAGTTTACATTTAATAAGATCTAGAATAATACATTTAGTGTACGAATTTTTAAACTCTAATTCCCCGAATTTATTATTTAAAAACCATTTCATTTTATTATTTCTAAGACCAAAAATGTATTTCCTAATTCTGTGAATGTTTTCACTATTGTGTTCCAGATTACAGTAATTTTGAAATTCCTCAAATATAATTTGAAAATTGCCTTCTTTCCCTTTACCTCTTTTAAATCTTTTAGAAAAGTTATCTTTATTTAGAAAATTTTTTAAAATGTTAAATTTGTTATAAATGCAATTATTGTTTAAATCTGCATAACCTTCCCCATTTAATTTACTATTGAGACCATAAGGAAATAAAGTTTTCAGGTTGCAAATATAAATGTTTTCCAGATCTAATCTTTTGTTTAATTCGTTAATATTGTCTTCTAGAATGTAGATATTAATATTGTTAAAGTTATGGTTTTGAAAATGCTCCAGTTCGAAGTCAGTGTTCCTATTTTTTATGAAGTTTTTTATTTCGAATCTGTGATTGTTAATTCTCAAATTAAGCTCGGTGCTAGTTTGGCCAATATATTTTAAATTACATTCTGAACAATTAAGGAGATAAATCAAATTTTTGTTTTTACAGAATATTTGTAATTTTGAGTTTTCATTTTTGATCTGTTCCTTATCTGCTAATGGACATGTCTTACACTTTCCGTTTCCACAAATTTTATATTTTTTTGTATTTTTAAGATTTTTTAAACAAAACAATTGTGTCAGCAATTTTTTCTCCGTGAATGCTCCTGACACAAAGCTATCCACAGTGCCCCTTGGTAGAGCGCGCGAAGGGCCATGCGCTATGATAAATTCGTTATTAACTTTTTGCATAGTTTAATTTATTTATTAAAATGAAAATATATCTCCCAAACGCCAAAAACAAGGAATTCTCGAAAAAGTAAATATGATCTGAAAATTCTTAAATTTTTTAGGCAATACACCAAAAAACCTATTGACCCCCCCCCCAAAAAAAAAACTATTAAAAATATTTTATTTAAAAATTTGCAGTTTGTGGAACAGCGCACCTGCAGCTAAATTCCAACCAATGCAAGAACGAGTAACCAATCTTAAGTAAGAAAAAGTTTGAAAACGAAACTAAAATGAAAACGAAACAAAAACAGTTTCGAAATCGCAACTAAAATTTATAACCTATTTAAACTAATACCAAAAAAGAACTTATATATAATATATAATATACCTTACTATACGGTTTGTGCAATTTGATTTGGTGATTTTGCGTTGCTTATGGCGAAATGAAGGAGATAATCGTCACTTTATTCAGTTGCGCAAGTAAAAAAGATCATAAGTATTCGACGCAAAAGACTTACGAGATAACATTAGGAAATAAGCTCAAATAAAGAAAAAATAACATTTGTTTTCCTGTATGACAAAGCTCAATGCTAGTTGCGTCGTACTGTAAAAGCATCTGAGATAGGCAAGGAGATGTTTTCCTTCCTTATTGAGAAATGAAGAGAATAAACACTCATTTTATTCCATTGCGACAATAAAGGATGTCATTAAGTTTTTGACGCAAAAGACTGTGATAACATGTAAGAAATAAGCCCAAGCAAATGAACAAATCAGAGGAACTTGTCCCCCTAAAACATTCTCGCATACTCTCTAATAAACTTGTCGTGCCAGAGGACGCATTGAATGGCACTGGTGTACAATAGTTACGAAATTTTAACCTTTGGCGTTATTTTAGTATTTTGACTGAATCTATCGAGCAATCCTTGGCGAGGTTTGGCAGTTAATAGCATCCGAAAATCGAATTCTTGCTTTAGACGGATTTTTCGCATCAGATTGAAACAAAAAAAATTGACATAAAATTACATTTGAAGTTTTAAAATCACGTACCAAATTTGTTATATTTAAGTCATCGCGTTTTCGAGTTATCGCGTTTATTTGCCTCTAAATGTACAGACCGACAGATGGTTAACCTCTATGTCGATTTAGTTCAAAATTTGGTAGGCGCCTATACTAGAGATCTTCAATCTGTGTACTGAATTTTATCTATCTAGCTCTCTTCATTTTATAATTATCGTGTTAACTTATATTCGAACAAACGTACAGACGGACTTCCACCGAACAGAATTTACTCAAAATTTGATTAAAATCTGAAAATTTGGTGCAAAGATTGTATACCAAATTTCATCCTTCCAGGTCAAAACATTTTTGAGTTATCTTTATCACAGACAGACGGGTGAACATTTTCTAAAACTGTGTTTTTTCGAACTCATGTAGGTTTAAAACAATGAGATGCATCAAAGTCTCGAGTTCTAATATTTTGACGGTTACTATGTTTTCTCTATACTACGCATACGGGAATTTAAAAAAAAAATTACACGACAAAACTAAACATAAAAAGAGGTGTACACTGTAAATAAATAATAAATCCAAAGGTGAAGGTTGCTTATAGCAAAATGGAGGTAACAATCATTTTATTTCGTTGCGGCAATGACGAATATCATAAATTTTCGATACTTGAGGTCAATTAGATAACATTAGAAGATAAGCACAAACAAATTTTTATAGTAACTTTCCCTTTCATTTATAGCTAAGCCCAAAACGCGTCATAAAGTATATCTATCTAATAAAGTATATATATCAAAAAGAAGTTTTTCGCTGCTTATAGAAAAATGAAGAGAATAAACATTTTATTTATTTGAATATAATAATCGTCAGTAATGAATATCACAAGTTTTCGATGGAAAAAACTCAATAGATAACACTTAACTCGCGAGCAATCTTCAATAACAAAAAGAAACGAAATTGGAATGATATATGCAGAGTTTTGTCGATACATTTAAAATAAATTGTTTCTAATGCTATTTTAATTGTTTTCAATGAATGTGCTAAATCAACCGGAGACCATTAAGGTATTTAACAGAGTCCCTATTTCAATTAAAAACCAGCCTTTTTATTGGTTTTCTGATAATGATCTAAAACAAGACATTCCATAAAACAAAGGGTTCAGTCCCATATGCTTCGGGCAATGACTGAAAAAGACACACCATTTCCAGATGAACGCTCATGAAAAGAAAATATCAACGGAATCCATCAATGCCACTGATGCCATCGCCCAGAAGATAAATAATGAAAGATGCCCCCAACTGGAGCAGAATTGGACAGAATTTACTCCAAACAGACCTAATCAATCATTTGCGTAACTTCCCATACATTCGCCATTACAGACAATGAGAAACGGTAGTAGTAGTTGCAGATATCCCAAGAGACGAATGGTATGGTTATACAAAAAGCTTTTCATCGTATAATTTCGAAGCAATTTATCAACTACAGAAAGATGAAAAAAAAATGATGTGCAGAAACAAAACAGCAAACGATAATTACAATCAAAATCAGGAATAAAATTTATAATAAAAGGAACTGTTTGTTTGTGCAAGAAAAAAAGCAGACGATAATTACAATCGAAATCGGGAATAAAATTTATACTTTATGAAAGGAAACGATTGCGTTGTCACTCTAAAGTACAGATAATAATTCGGCAGATGTTCTTTTAAAAATGAGAATTCGCTCCTCGAAATGATTTTTAAAAATTTTGTTAAGGATTTGATATAATTGAAAATTAAAGATAATACTAAATGTTTTCTTATCATAGCTTCAGAAAATATTATAATTCAAATTTGTTTCTTCAAACATTTTTAAAATTAAAATAAATTTAACTTGTATACTAGTACTATTTTCATCGCTGTAAAAATATATCCTGAATTTTGACAGTATTTGAAACCATCGGTAATGGGCCAAACAAAATTTTTCCCATACTCCTTATAAAGTATTATCTCCTAATCCGCATAAGATTTTTTGGCTGGGGTAAATCTACTAATGTTATGCATGGCATTGGCGGGCAATACCTACGAAACAGAGATTTGCGGTTCGATCTTTGATCTAAGAGCTCAGGCAATCTAGTCGATTAATACTTAGCATGGAGTTAATACACAAAAATCGAATATGTATTTCAGATGTCTTTTCCCCGATTGATTGAAAACAAAATTTTTCCCATATTCCTTATAAAGTATTATCTCCTAATCCGCATAAGATTTTTTGGCTGGGGTAAGTCTATTAATGTTCTGCAAGGCATTGGCGGACAATACCTACGAAACAGACATTTGCGGTTCGATCTTTGATCTAAGAGCTCAGGAAATCTAGCCGATTAATACTTGGCATGGAGTTAATACACAAAAATCGAATATGTATTTCAGATGTCTTTTCCCTGATTGATTGAAAACAAAATTTTTCCCATATTCCTTATAAAGTATTATCTCCTAATCCGCATAAGATTTTTTGGCTGGGGTAAGTCTACTAATGTTCTGCAAGGCATTGGCGGACAATACCTACGAAACAGAGATTTGCGGTTCGATCTTTGATCTAAGAGCTCAGGAAATCTAGCCGATTAATACTTGGCATGGAGTTAATACACAAAAATCGAATATGTATTTCAGATGTCTTTACTCCGATTGATTGAAAACAAAATTTAGTATAAATATTGGTCTGTAAGTCTCAAGATTACATACCAAATTTTATTAAAATAATTTATTGCGTTAACATTTATGCGAAACTGCAGAATGACAGACAAGTCAATATTATTTTCGATTCTAATATTGTGTAACAAATTTAAACTATCTTGCCTCTTTATGTTTTGTAGTAATTCACCTTCGCATTTGAACACATTTTTAATTTAAGTTATTCGTTGATTATCAATATGTTATTAGTTTATTTCAGGTTGATTTTTATTTTTTAATGTACAAAGTATACAGAGTGAAATGACTGCAATAATGGAAAAAAAATAATCGAATTCGAAATTTTGAAGAATTTCTTTATTTCACCCCCCCCCTAGATCGAAAAATGTTTTGGAATTATCTGTCTTTGAATATAACTCAAATGCGCTTTGAGCTAGACGCATGACATTTGGTGCAAAGATTTTACATAAAAATTTGTAGATTTTTAGCAAAATCCATTCAGAAATCTAAATCTGTTTGCCTGGCTGTTCAAATATAAAAGGATAACTATAAAACTAACTTAGATCAATACAATAAGATACACAGATTTAACATCTAATATGTAAATCTGTAGCAAATTTTGAATCAAATCCATCAAAGGGTTGGCGGTGATTCAGCCAGAATTTTCACAAGTATGAAAACGTGATAACACACAAAACCACGCTTTCGGAAATGGTAAGGAGCTATTTGCACTGTGGGTAGCAGCACTTCTTGCAGCAAGGACCAGAAATAATGTTTCAAACAAAAAGAAATTGCGTGCACATGAACTTTGGTAGCATATTATACGATGTGCAATAAAGGTGATTTAAATACTAATAAATGTATGTATTGTTACGGACAAATCAATCCGTTTAAACTCGAACGGTTAATTTGCTTGCAGTGGGCAGTAGGCCTCAATAGCAAGTGATGACATTTATTAAACACGAAGACAAGAATACACAGACTATAAAACACAGCAGACGTACACTAGCTATACACAGCAGCACACTTCAACAAGCAGTAGTAATTGGTAGAAGGCAACCCCAACAGCACAGAAAGCGGCCAGACAGAGAGCAGCAGGGGGAGAGAATTCTCGTAGCTACTCTCTCTATGGTCTCCCCAAACGCTTGCAATTTTCCGCTGTCTTCTCGCTTTAGCTGTACTCAACTTCCCACTCATTACTATACAGCTGTCTACTCCACACACGACTCGATGTTGCCTCAATGCTAAACTCCAAGACTCAGCGCACGGCTCAATCCTCACTCCACTAACCGCTTGAATTCCACTCAACGCTTGCACTTCGCTGGACTGATCCAACGAATTAGTAGTTGAATCGCTACACTACTGACCTCGGCTTGGACAGCCGGCGTTTTATAGCTTCCAGAGCATGACATAGGTTTTCGAACAATCAAACATAATTGGTCCTATCGACAAAATTCCAAAACATTCTAGTATCACCCTTTTTGTCGCCAAACGTTCGCCAGGTTTGTAACCAAGCTGATGGATCATTGAATCCTACATCCGATCAGCATCGAATGAAGATGGCTGTAAAATGTCTTTCCTATGACGAAACTGGCAGTGCTAGGAAGCTACATTACAGAATCGCAACAATATTCTTTTTCACATGTGTCCATTGAAATTCTGTACGATACAGTCCGATAACTGTGATGTGGTAATTCATAAATTGGTATTTAGAGGTTTTTCTAAATTGAAGTTAGCAGCTGTTAAAACATAAACACTATATAATCTTTTGATTCTGACAATCGTGCAATAAAACATCTACGGTGATGTGAAAATTTATCTAACAAAAACTCATGGCTAAAATACTAAACGAAATTTTGTTTTGATTTCTTATTAATCAAAGTAAATTCGCATTATGAATGATATTTTAACATTATGTGATTAAAAGATTCAATAATATTAAAATATAAACTATAAAAATCTCAATTATCGAGAATTTCGAATTAAAACATCTCAAATTAACCACGACCTACTATGCTTACATGCTCTTTAAATCAATTATCAATCTTAAGATTTAAATATGATCCGGCATGCATATTACACCGAGTTTTCTTCCCCCATCCCACCATAAATTCCTAGAAAACCTTCAAATCTGCACGAGAGAATCAATCAACCCCTCCACCCTCCCTCGCGAACACCCGTTACCTCTCATCTGGCAGACGAATAATGACGGATTCCTCTGCATAGTTTGACTGCGACAGATTCATCATCCAGGTAACTTTCCTGCACACCTTTAAGACCTGCAAAAAACACGAGCGAAACACATCACCCCCGCGTCAAGGGGTGGATCTAAATGCCCGGGTAAACAGCGCAGACAATCGTCCATCATGTTGTCAAAGACAGCAACATCCGAGAAATTCCTGTCGTCATTTGTTTCTCTCTTGCAAGTTTCTCCTCCCCTCCCCTCCCCCCGGCGCCATTTTTCTTTTCTTTCTTTTTTTTCTTCTCTTCACTTCGATTCTTACCTGGAGAAAATCAAATGAGTCCTACTCGATGACGGCAGAAATGCGACGCACAGATGGGTAAGATGAAGGGAGGAGGGGGGAAGGGAATAGTGACGCAAGATAAACTGCAGACGATTTTAAATGGAACGGACGATTTTATGTCCGGTCCCTAGATATCTAGCAGATGTGTAGCTGATAAAATTTCTTTGGTCTAGCTAAATGTTATACAGATAATAAATTGCCATCTGGCAACAAAAAAAAAAATACATTTATACATTAAAGAACGATATTTGTAAATATCTTATTTGACTTGCAAAAAAGGCAGCTATATCCTTCTAATTTTTCAAATATTTCTGTATTAGAATATTACTTATAAGGAATATATTAGAATATTATTAGGAAGGCTTCTGAAATCAAATATGTGTCATTTCATTGACATCATTTGACTTGCAAAACAGGCGGTGCTACTTTTCGAGTTTTCAAATGCTTCCATATTAGAATATTACTTATAGTGTGATATTAGAAAGGTTTCTACAACCAAGCAGGTGCCATTGTGATTATTATATTCATGTAAATTCGATTACAATTTATTTAAAAAGAAATTCTGAAAAATTCAAAAAATCCTTCAAATAAGTTGTATGTTGAATTAAAAAATTCTTTAAATTAGCTACATTATTGTTGCGTTTTGAAATATGACAAGGGCAATTTTGCGAAATACCTCTAATTTTGACGCGTTTTTTTCATATGTTTCATGATATCTGAGTTAATATATGGACTGCTGAAGAAATTACGAAGTCTAAATTGTTATATGATTATCAGGTTCAATTAATAATTTTCAGAAAAAAAAATCTTAACACTCTAATATTTTAAGGCGACACAGTACTCGAAAAATCATAAAAAAAAAAAGAAATCGAATTTTTTTTATTCGCTCATATAAATTGAGTCTTCCCAAATGTGTTCGCAAACTTTTGATTAGAGCTTGTAGCTTTATTTTTATTAAGTTATTGAAGAGGTTTTGATGCATGAAAGGAGAGTAAACAATATTGCCAAGCCAACTTTTCAGATTCAAACACCTGTAAAGGAAGCTCAGTTGGCAAAAACAATGCCAATTTACCAAAGGCTTGCATCAAATGAACTGTTAGAGCGATGTATTTGGTGCATGACACAAAACTCCAATGAGACTCCCCATAGTATCATAGGGAGTAAATGCTCAAAAGTTACAACTGCATCGATCAAGCAGAATGGCAGAAATATACATTTAATCAATTTTGATATGTGTATTAATTTTTTAAGGTATTATAATAAAGATTTGTGAAGTTTTGATCTTCCGTTAATTCTTTTTTTATTTCTTCAATATAAAAATATAATATTTTGTTTCAATAAATTTCTGCATTTTTTAGCTTTATACAATTTAGAATAACTTGAATCCTATTTTATAAAAGTTACAAGCAAATTGAATAGATTTTATATTAAGATTTAGATGAATCTAAACTTTAAAGTATTTTTCACCATGTTGTGTTTTTGCTTATGCTACATTTCGAAAGCCTAAGGCTTTCTTAAAAATGGAGCTAGAGGTGCGACATTTTTTTTTGAATGTTCAGAAATATATGTTTTATTAAACTTAGTATGGAATTAGTTTTAAGGTGTATAGTAATTATTTTAATAATGTTCAAAGTCAGAATTTCTACATTTTTCAGATTTTGTTTGTGTTTTTTACAATAAAATAACTATAAAAAGACTGTTGGAAGGGGGAAACCCATACTAAGTTTTATGTAGTACATTAATAGTTACCTGCAAAAAAATTTGTGAAAAAAATATTCATATTTAAAAAAGCTAAAACATTTTTTTTTAAAAATTACATTTTTAAAAATTTAATTATTTCAAAAAAATAGGGAAGAGTTATAGAGTACTATTTTACATAAAATAGAAGTAAAATATAATTTTAAACATTAAAATTTAAAAAATTTTTGAGTTACCGAACCTTCTTAAACCAACAATAAAAATAAATCCAGTTCCCTGAGACTAAAATTATTTGATTTATATAATATTGAATATCATTAATTCAAACGATTTTTATCCATTTTAACAAAGATCCGAGTGAAATCTGTCAGTCAACAGATGTTGCTCCTAAGCTTATGCTTTTTCTTAAAACCAATGAAATGCATATAAATAAATGAGCATTAACTAAATTATTTCATAATATCTCACTTTCAAACGTATGAGTAGCAGTGCGCTTAAGGTTTGTTTTAAAATATAAATTTACAAGGTAATGCTTATTAAAAAAAAATTCTTCGAAATAAACAATATCAGCTAGGACACCGGCACGTTAATTTCTGCTTTAAAGACACTTTATTTTCATAATATCATAGTTTAATTATATTATTTAATAATTCAAAATACATAATCCGTAATTAGTGGTTTATAATCCCTCTCATCCCTCTCCTTAAAAGCATCCCTCTCATGGCAAATATATGGTTATCTCTAATGGATTTGAAATTAGCTAATGGATCAGGATTACGTTTGAAATATGTAAGTTTATGAATTTAAGTAAGCAATCCTTATCAGCTTAATTAAAAGTTTTACAATGTCTCGACTCATTTTCAAATAAATGTGTTTAATGTCATATTTTTAGATGTTTCTCTAAATAACTCCTTTCCAGTAAATAATTTTAAAAAATTTAGTGAACCGAATTAATGGGTACCAAGGCAAAACTGCATACTGGAAACACCGATTTTCTAAAGAATTTTTATTATATTACTGTCTGTCTTTCGTTTGACAACATAGAAATCGTATCCCACAAGATGGCTGAAAGTTGATCTAAAAATCCTTCCATTAAAATTAAAACAATTAGGGAAAACCAAAGAATCAGCCCCCAGCTCTAACCATTGATCTAATGTTGTCAATTTTTGTTTCATATAAAAGCTTATGATCCTCTAGATGCGCCATCACTAGTTGTCTGCTTTCCACAACTATTAATCTTCAAAAAAAAAAAAAAAATCTCAAACGCAAAAATCTCTACACAACTATATATTGTTACGAATCTGTGATGCTGCTTCCCAGCATAGTTGGTTCCATCATCAGAAAGACTGTTTTACAGTCATCTGTATCGGACGGAGTCCGAGTGTCGCGTCGGAGGTCCCAGAGCTTGTCGACCATTTGGCGACGAATTTGGCGCCAAAATAGATTATACCCGAAACATCGAGAATTTTCCTGATCCGTCCATTAGGAGCCGAGATACGCCTCAAAAGTTCCTGATTGGTTGAGAGGCTTCTAGCCCCGCCTCCTGAGACCTATAAAAGGAGGCAGTCTGCAGCTGCCGGTAGTAGTCGGAATCGAAGGTGAAAAAGGAGTCTTCCAGAGATTAGCAGAGCATTGACGGAGTCAAGCTAGTGCTGAACTAAGCTGTGCGCTACTGTCTGCAGTAGAGTCTTGTTGTGTGCACGTCTCGGCTGAAGATAATTGTCTTCTCTGTGCTGTATATAGTTGTCGTCTTTGTGCTGTCCTGCGTGTCTTCGTGTAAATAAACGTCGTTGTTTTTTTTCTACTGCCGCCTGCTGATTGAGCGTTCTCCACACTATATAACTTCCACTATACAAACGAACCCGAAAATTTTGTAACAATATTCTTTGTGTGTGCGGCTATTGTCAGAGTTCCCAAGCCGCAGTCACTGTATATCGACTTTGCCACTTTTATTTCTTGCGAATCCCGCGTAATATTGATACTGTGCTCAAACCAATATAAAAATTTTGGTACGAAAGAATAAAAAAATGACAACTTTAAAAAAAATGAAACTGAAGAAGTTATAAAGGAAATCGTTTATAAAGTTGGCAATATGCAAATTTTGTCTGTGTCATCGAAACCTACACTTCTCAGATAAGGAGTGAAAAAATAACCTGCAGCAGTCCATCTGTAGAAGTAAATTAAAGGCAGCTCAAATATATTGAATGTTTTGGACAGTGATACGATGAATCTCAATATAACTTAGTTAAACCGGTAGACTAGATGACCATTGGTCATTTAAAGATAGATTAGTCAAATGCATTCCGTTGTAACGGAAGCGTTAGTAATTTCTAAAAGTGTCATTTCCAGACTATGGAAGGGCCGCGGTGGCCTGCTGGCAAGGTCTCGGCTTTGAAACCGGTGGGTTTCAGGTTCGAGACCCGATTCAACCGAAGAAGTCGTGTAAGCGGGTCTGATGCACTTTAAATCCGTCAGGGCCAAACGTTCTCCCGCTGGTGTAGTGTGGTGTGGAGAAGGGGAAGCTCAGATGTCGCCCTCATCATCTGACCGCGGTTCAAAATTACGAGGTCTGTTTAAAACGGGACTTTAATATAACTAAAACTTAAAAAAAATTCCAGACTATGGAATCAGTTTATGGAAATTGAAATATTCGCCTAAGACCTTAAAATGGTCTTATATTCATGTCAACACGAAATGAGGATTGACATTGGATCAAAAGAAATCATACTATGAATGTCACTTTATTGCAACTTCACTTTCAAAGGGCTTCAGATACCAGAGTTTCGAATCAAAATTTTCGAAACTGACTCCACTAAATCGGTTTATATGTTCACAGAATATGATTTATGATTTACTGGAGGTGGGCACAGTAGAATCTCAGATGGGTGCGACATGAGTGAAGCAATGTGTTCTGCACACCCGAGTCCCACTTCATGGCGCAGCCTGTTCGAAACCGACACCACTATGTGGGTTTGTTCAAATATGCATTTCGTTGACAGGGGACCAACATACTGCCGCAAGAGGTGGGCACAGAACCATCTCAGTTGGGTACGAGATGAGTGGAGCAAGAACTGTTCAGGGACGAGTTCCACTGCAATGTACAATCTGTTCGAATCAAACTAATCGCAATCGACTCCATTATCTAGTTTTTGTATTCTTAACGATATACCTCTTGTTTTTCCTTGATAGGGGACCAACGTGCTGCCGCAAGAGAACGAGGCCACATAGAAGCATGAGGACAAGATCAATGGAGCAATGGGCTCTTCATGAATCAGTTCTAATTCAGCCTGCAACCTATTCAAAACCAACTCCACTATGTGTGTTTGTATGCTCATATATCTGTGTTTTTCGTTGAGAGGGAATCAATGTATGCCACAAGGGATGGCACAAAAGTATCTCAGATGAGGAGGCATCACGAACGAGTCCAGCTTCCATGTACTATCTGTTCGAATCAACTGACCAAACACCGATTCCACTATGTGGTGTGTTTCGTGGACAGGGTATATATGTACTGCCGACAGAAGATGCTCACAAGTGCATCTCAGATGTGTACGAGATGAATGGATCAGATATATATTCTCGAACGAACATGTCTCGTTTCAGTATACAATCTGACAATAAGCAAAGCAGATTCTCATTTAGAGATCCTGGTACTCGGACAGTTGTTGTTGTTCCTAAACGCTATTGTCCCACAATGCCACTGACTTTAAGAAGTCATTTGTGGTTTTAAGCCAAGGGTACGTCTCTTGTTTTTTTCAGTAGCGCCACCTAGGGCCAAGAGAACGACTTAGCTACACACACGTCAGAACCCTTTTAACGGGGCGGACTTCATTCATGCATTTCATTCACTGATCGTAATTTAGACCTGAATCAGAGAACGATCACACCTGATCCAGTACTCCCAGTGGTATTACTCTCGACATGGATGACTTTGTGATCACGGCAGATTTATACGAGCGTCAGCCACCACGCACGCGGGGAGTCTTCGACCAGCGGGGTTCGAACTCGCAATCCAAGGAACGTCGAATCCAACGCCCTACTAACCAGGCTGTCCTGGCCTTTACTAGGACCAGTTCTGCATTAATAAATGAGTGTCCGATTCAGCAAAAGCTGAGTGATGGTCCCGGACTGTCATTCTATCAATGTTCACGCCAAGCAGTAAATTATTAGGAATGAAGCATTATTGGCTCAGTGATATAATGATGAATGTCACAGACCTATTGTAATCTTTTATTGCTACTGCAATCAGATAATGCCAAGCCACATCTTGCTCAGCTATTGTATAATTTCCTTTTCAACGAAAAAATCCTTCGAAAGTATTGATGAACATGCTTCGTAATTTCTTAGGAAAAGGACTAGTCGCTTATCAACCACAGAACGTCCCGATTGAAAATATTTCTATTGGACATCCCAGTCCCTCATTGATTTCAAGCCTCAAAGGTGTGCAGAATTTCTTTTGGTGAGAGAAAATTATACCTCTTGTAAAAACTCGCTTTCATCTGAAAAGTCACTTTTTTTTTGTTTATTTGTATAACACGTACGAGCTGCGCCTTTTTTGCTTACTGACAAATATCATTAATAAAATTTAATCATTCCTTACTTGTCGCTATTTTTGAAATCAAATCTTACAACACCCATACTTCATATATCAATCATTTCCTCATCCGCAGTTTATATCCAAAATCATAATAAATTCTAATTGCTTTGAGCAGTGTGGTTCGTCAGTGATCACCTGTTTCAACACCACGTTCCCTTTTTCAAGAAATAATTGGAAAATGACGTTTTGACAGAGCCTTCAGTCTCAACAATTGGGCCGATTCCGCCAGTTTACAAGTATAATTTAACCAATCAAATACCATTTGCTTATTATGCAAATGTAATTTAAAATAATACTTTCTATTGGCGGATAAGACATCATTAAATTGAAACTAGAACAACTCATCGTTGAAAGCGGAATTACGCAAAAAATAAATAAATAAATCCCCGCTGTCATACATTTAGCTTTTAATTATGATATGTCATGCTATTTACACGAAGACGCAATCATTTTACTAAATTATTGAAAATTCTTCTTCGCAATTTGCGATACTTTAAACCACAAACTTACCTTTAAAACATTCCCTGCGTTAAAAGTTCTCAAATATTCCAAATAGACTCAGAAATCGATTTTCACTCTAGAAGCTTACTCGTAACAAACTCACCGGAAGACACGCTTCAACACAAACTTGCGACCTCTCAACTCAATTACCGAGTATCCAAAACGACTTCTATAAATTTTTAAAGCGCTTCTCAACGAACTTTCCGACAGAAATTAACTTCAACTTCCGACGGCGTTTCCGATCACCGCCGCGCAAACCCAATTACGATAGATAAATATTTTAAACGCAGCACGTCAGACAACTCGACTCGTTTTCAGGTTATAGAGACGGAACGTAAATTAATTAAAGAGCCCGTCTCTGCATATTTAATAGGCGCCACAGCCAATTAACGTCCGGTTAAGCGGCAAGAGGACCAATCAGATTACGGAATCGAAGAACTAATCTGATAGGTAGATTTGCCGGATGAGAAGTTTATGGGGAAGAATGAACGGGAAGGCTTTGCCTCTATTGTCAGTTGATAAGTGTTTTGAAAGTAGATGGAGGCAGTTTATTGAATGAAATCTTTGATTAAAGTAATTAAAAATGGACGGCTGTTAAAAATTATTATTTTTGTAATAGAAAAATGATTAGAATATGGCTATTAAGGTTACCATTATTTCATACTAGCCACCTTTCAGGACCATTTGGTACTCCAAAAATATTGATACTAAATTTAAGCGTAATTTGTACATATTTCTCTCAATTAAGCATTTTAAGCGTCAAATTGCAATGTAAATAGCTTTGTAATTTTATAGCTTTACACTAATATTTGTTTGTGTGCATACTTATTCCTAAAGGAGTCGAATCAGTCTATCAGTCTACTAAAAAATTGCCTCGATATTCTATTTCAAACTGAAGATTATTCTATTCCATTTCCCCCCGGGGGGGACCTCGAAATGAGGATGAGATGCTTCCGGCATGGTGGTTGGATCTCGCCACCCTGGAGCGTACACTAATAGGTGGGGGATCTGGCTCCTCCCATCGATGACGGGACGTACTTCCTTCGGGGAGGGTTGTACCGTGGCCGGTGATGGCCCTTAGGACTCAACCACAGTTCCCGCCAATGTTGCTGTTGCGGCGGTCCGGCCATTCAGCTTTATGGTTTAAATCCGTGTGCCTTCGGGCGGGTCGGAGAGTTAGATGGCTGACTTATTCTATTCCATAACTCAATTTAATTTTTTGACTTACTCCTTTATAGGGCATAATTAAGGGGCATTGAAAAATAAAACTTTTTAGGTTTATATCATGATAAACTGGTGATATAAATACTAAAACATCAAAAGTTCGTTGATTTGCCTTTTAATTTATGAAATAAGGGGTGGTAAATCTACTTACTAGAGATCATTCAGGGAAAACTGAACGTGCTAAGCGTACTTATCCTTGAACGCTAAGGTAAAAATAGTATCGAATGTTCGTTGGTACTTTGGAATGTACATTGAATAGCCTATTTTTCATTCTATTGTAGGTAATTTAAAACAACTTGATTTAGTTTTTTTTAGTTAGAAATTGTGGAATTAAAATTCAGTAATATCTTACATTAAAGTTTGAAGCTCATTTTACATTTATTAGGCTGGTTAAGCGGATCGCATGAAAATAAATGTTAAATGCCATAAATGCCTGTTAAAATGCCGTAAACTAAAGTGTTTAATAATAAACACATCAAAATTGAAGGCAAAATATGCATAAAACCATTAACAGGAAGATTCCGAATTTTAAGAATGCATCAACAGTTTTTGTTTCTTTTTAAGAATGAACGTTGAATTTAATTTATATAAATTCAGTAACAAATATCGACAATTAAATATAAGAATATCTTGGACATTAGGAACATTACCCAATGGTGTTTCCTTTCTGAAAACTTTTTCAGGAGTTGAAATTTAATGACAAATGCTGGAACTGAAGTCGCTACGAAACTCCTTACATCGTGAACGGGCAGTGGTAAGCATACTTACCACTTTTCAATTTAAATGGTATTTAACTATAGACTTAATGTATTTCAGAGCTATTGAGGCAGCTCAATCAAATTTTAAGTATTTAATTATTCTATTTATCATTTTAACATATATTTTTGAGCCCTCATAAAAGATCTTTTACAGGTGGCAAGAATATATACCAGAAAACTATAAAGGGTTAAATTTTGCACATAATAAGCATAACATTTTTTCCCTATGTTATAACAGAAGAAAAACTACGAGATTAAATATATTACAAAAACATGAAAACGATTTGAATTTTATTGTAAAGACAAAAATCTATTTTTTTTAAAATGCTGCAATATTAAAAAAAAAAAAAAAAAAAAAAAATTGTCAAAATGCAGCAAATATATGCACGACAACCCATTAAAACCCATTGGTCCCAGTAAAAAATAATTTTCGGAATTATAAAATCGTATAAAGATAATTTTTGCACAAAACTATCTTTGGAAGTTAGGTTGTGACTTATGGCATTTTACAAGCCCGCTGACAGTTATCTGTCAGTGATTTAAGCTGAGTGAGCTTCTCTTGTTTTTTCGGTAACGCCATCTAGGACCAAGAGTACGTCTTAGCTATCCACGCGTCACAAACCTTTTTACGGAGCGGACTTCATTCATGCATTTCATTCACTTATCCACAGATCGTAGTTTAGATCTGATTCATAGAACGATCACCCCTGATCCAGTACCCCCAGTGGTATTACTCTCGACATGGAGGACATTGTGACCACGATAGATAGATTTAAACGTGCGCCAGCCACCACACCCACGGACAGTCTTCGTCCGTCGGGGGTTCGAACTCACAACCTAAAGGATGCGAGTGCAATGCCGTACCAACCAGACTATCCCTGCCTTTGAAAGTTATTCTTAATTTTATTAAAATTTTTAAAAAATTCTTCGTAACTGCACCTTTTAATCTTCCGAAGTCGTAATCGCAATAATTAAGAACATATTGTGGTTAGTAAGTCAATGTGTATATATATAATATGTAATGCAAGTAAATAGGCATGATTAAATGTATAGATTCTTATTAAACATGAGATCAATTTCAAAAAATCTTTTTCATGAATATATTAAACGTCTTTAACTTACCCATGTGTCACCAATTATAAGAAGGATAAGAAAAACTTACCTATAAAAAAAAGATAGAAATTAGTTAAAAGAAATATAAACATTTCATATTAAAGATAATAAATACTACAAAAATAAATATAAGCATTTCATAATAATTAGCACATGTAAAAGTAAATATAAACAAATCGGAATACAATCAATAAATCTAACAATGATAATACATAAAAGAAAATATTAAAAAAAATTAATTACGTCGGTGGTCGATTGAATTTTAAATAGATTCTCCAGATATTTAAGTACTTTTAATGACATAATCACGTCCTGGAATTAAATCAGGAAGGTTCATTTACATTTTTTTTTTGGAGATCATAGATATTAGGACAAGATTTATATACAAGATTTATTTGAACATTAAACACAACAATATTTCAGTCAAACCAACTGGTCACTAAAGTCGATTAATTATATATATTCTGTAACCTTTCAAACTCAAGTCCTTTTAAGCCTTTTAAAATGGCTTCTCTTTACAATCAAAAATCTAATGTGTGCCTTTTAATAAAGTTACTATGCTGAATTTACTGAAACACATTACAGCACTCCAGCCGTCGTCCTGGTATACGGGTAGCGCGCCTTCCCCGTGGTCTGGTCGTCCCGGGTTCGAGTTCCGGTTGGGGCATGTTTCTTCTTCTGTGTTCTATCTGTCAAGTGTGTGGGGCCGCGGTGGCCTGGTGGTAAGGTCTCGGCTTCGGAACCGGAGGGTTTCAGGTTCGACACACGATTCCACCGAAGAATCGTCGTGTAAGGGGGTCTGTTGCACGTTCCGTCCTGACCAAACGTCCTCCCGCTGGTGTGGTGTGGTGTGGTGTGGAGAGGGGGTGCCAGCTCAGGTGTCGTCCTCGTCATCTGACCGCGGTTCAAAATGACGAGGTCCATCCCAAAATAGCCCAAGTGTTGCTTCAAAACGGGACGTTAATATAACTAAACCAAACCAAACCTGTCAGGTGTGTGAATGTGCCCTCATGTAAAAAAGGGGGTTGTGCAAGCGAATGTGAGTCATGATATAGCTAAGTCATTCACTTGGCCCTAGTTGGCGCTACTGAAAAAACGAGACGCTCACTCGGCTTGAATTGCTGACAGATAACTGTCAGCGGGCTTGTAAAGTTCCATAACTCACAACATAACAACAACAGCACCCCAAGCGGTAATTAAGGAAGTTACAAAAATTTACTCAAAAAATAAAGGAGGTCGGTCGAAATGTCCAGTTAGAAAAACGTAAATATTACCATAGTAAAATCGCAGGAAAAGACTTCATGGAACTATCTATAAAGGAACTTTTTGCAACTAAAATTATGAAATTTTCTGATTCGAAAAAATGGTGCGTCTTGTATTCAAAAATACATTCTAAGGTATTATCGTATAGTTTTTCCGATTTAAGTAACGGCGAAGTGGAATTTAAGCAATAAAGAAAGTAAACAAAAAATAATAATCAAGAAATCTGAAAACATACTTGGTAGGGTGCTAGAAGTGAAAACATAATTTAAATTTTTCGAACGAATTCGTTTTTTTAAGTTACGAAAAGTTCATAATAGTGATCGCTAAGGTATCTGCTAATTTTATAAACTCCATGATTCTCTTTTCTGTGTTTCCAGTATGTTATAAGTTTATTTTTTAAGCGAACGTTTTGGCCTATTTCCTATATTATTTTAGTTATTTTTGTAACTTCACTTCGCCGCTAGAGGTTCTGTAATCTGTTTCAATAAATTCAGCACACGTACTATATAATGGGTACACTTTAGATCCCTGGTTATACGAGGCGCAGTTTTGAATTGAAAAGGCTTAAAAGACTTGACCTATCATCCTGCATGTTCATAAATTCAGAATAAATATCGAATCTGTCCAAAAGTGAAAAAAATGTATCATTTTTATTATTTATTTTATTATTCATCCCTTCGGCACATTGACTCGTCATACAACCGTCTTGTGCATGTTTCGGATAACAATTTAATTCCTCAGGAAAATGTCTATTTTACTTTGTTCGTTTATAATAATAAATTTAATGAAACTTTATTCCTCAATAAATATTTTGTATACCATTCCGCAGAACATCACATTAAAACTGTTCCAAATTCATAAATCCTTTCAAAAAATTCCGCACCAAACCCATAAATAATATTGATTTTCCTTCATTAATTTTCAATATTTTGCTATTCAAAGTCATGCCACCGCCAGAGAGTATTGTTCTTCTAAAGTTTTATAGTCATTCTGTGGAAGGATTCGCCATTTTTATACATGCTTTTTTTGACAGCTTTGATGATTTAATTATTCTCACTTTTTTTCCTAATATTTAAAAAACATTGTGCTAGTCGGTTGAATTACTACGATATTTTCGCTTTTTCTTTATTGCTGACTAGCCGCCTTTGGCCACCAGTCGGTTCGCCAATCTTAATGTTCGTTTCAATTTTAACAATTAAATATTTTACGCAATTCCTACTTTAATAGATTCTTCATCAAAATATTTTAACTTCAAATTTTGATAGTCATATAATTCACTCATAATATTATAAAGGCCTTCAGTTATAACGTAATATGTATCTCTCTCGTTTTCTGTTAGCTCTCGTAGAATTTATGCTTTAAATTAAAGTGGAAAGAATTAATCTGCAATTAATATAATAATATTTTTTACTGAAACAAAGCATTTTTTTATAATATGATTACTGAAAACAGAGTCACTGAGCGTTTAAACTTTATGGGCACTAAAGAATATCTTTCTTAATTTATGTAATATCTCAAGAATTTGTCAACAAATTTTTCTCAGATTCATCACGAACAGATCGATTAATTAACAATGTTATTAATTAATCGATTAATTAACAATGTTATGTTTAAATGCATCAAACACTAAGAAAATAAAACTACTTAAAAAACGATGTACTTAAAACTATAAGCATATACAAAAAAATATATAACTAACATAAATACAATTTCATTTCAAAAGCATGCAACTAACCTAAAAATAATTTAAATCAAGAATCATCCGTTGATAATATTGTCAACAATCAGAACACAATGCGCATGCGTGAATTTTTTTACGCCAGTTGGGGTAATGCTATGCAGATTAGACATTTTTAATTTCCTTTATTCTGTGTTATTTTAATTCAAAAGTACTTCAGAATGAATCTGAAAGATCGATTCATTAACAATGTTTAATTTTAAATGCATCAAAGATTAAAACTAAAAACAGAATCCATTGAAATAATCGGCAGAAAAATGTTAACCTTAGCCTCATTACTGTTGGGAAAAAAAACTGAAGACTTTCCCATTTGGCGTTGGGGAAAATGAAATGATTTTTTGGCGGGAAAGTTAGTTTTTAATTAATAATTAAAATTCTAATTAAAATTTCAAAAAAAGGGACCCCAGGTGCACATTCCCGACCTCTACGGTATACATGTACCAAATTTGGTAGCTGTAGGTCAAATGGTCTTTTCGGTAGACAGCCAACACACACACACACATTGAGCTTTATATATAAGTACAGATGTTACCACCCATCTCTCCCCTCCCCCCCCCCTCCTGCACAATTTATTGTTGACAGTGGGCAAGGCCGTGAAACACTTCAAGAACTGGGACTTTTTATTTCAGTCACACGCATAAGTGATAAGTTTCGTAGCATAGTGAAAAAACAAAAACATTATGTATTATAAATACCTTTTCACCAATAAATTGAAAACAAAATCTGATGCATAACTTCCATAGTAACTTCAACTTTAGTAATAAAATAGAATTTCAAATTTCATTTATGTATGTCGCTGCGTTTTTTGAGTTATCGCGTTTATTTTCATACAGATGTATAGACCGACAGACAATTCAGTCCCCCAAAGGATATGTTTGAAAATTTAAACCTTTATACTTTTGGTTCTAACACCATGTGTTTGGTGCAAAACATAAATTTTGTCCCTTTTTTTTTTTTTTTTTTTTTTTTTTTTTTTAATCTTTTTAAATAACTTGTCAACTTCCACTCGGACAGAGAGACAGAGAAACTTTTGTTAAAGGATTTCATTGAAAATTAGAAAGATAGAAATTTAGTGCAGAGATTATATCCGAATTTTATCTGTCTAGTACAAAAAAAAAAAAAAACAGTTTTGAGTTCCCGTGTATGGAGAAAGAGAGATTAAGTTCCAAAAATATGTTCCTCAGATCCCAGAAGGTCTGAAAAATGAATATTCGTTACAATCTAGGGTTCGAATTTTTACCTAAATAATTCGGAATGAATTTTCCGGACGGAAATGCTTGTCACCTAAGACGGCTATAATTATGTTTAATTAAAAAGAGATTGATAATACAAATTCAGAGACACTGATCAAATTTTCTTGATTATTACCATTAAACACGATTAAATTTTGGAAGCAATTTATATTCATAAATGTCAGCTTAGTGTTTTACGTTATGTTGTAAGAGTAAATACATTAGGATTGTAACATTCCCCGTTTCACACTACTGATAAGACATTTACAGCCAGCTTTGTCGTCGCTGTTAATTACTAAACTCCTCGAGATAGCCAGATGGTGGATCTTTTCACCTGGGTGGTTTCGCATCTGTTCATTAGCGACTAGAGTGAAAGACCACATGTGGGAATTCCTCGTCCAAGAGATATTGAGAGTACCTTCAAAGAGAAAGGGGTGTCCAAACATTTGGATGCTAAATGTTTCTCATTGTGAAAGGACTATGATAACTCCGTGTTCCAGAATAGTCAGCTATGAAAGGTGCCACGACCGACTGGCGCCGCTGAGGGAGAATATTGCTGAAGCCCGATTGGCTCCCCGATGAGAGCTCAAATGACCAATGTAAATCAAGAGGCGGAGATTGTCGCCGAAATAAAGTGCGGAGATTTTTTTTCTGTTGGACTATGCCCACGAATTTGGAGTCCGAGAACTACCCCTGGAGTGGTCGTGTTGACTAACAACCTGTTAGTTTCCTGTGGTGTTGTTTCTCCGTACTGATGGAGAACTGAGTTTCAAGATAAACCTTCGACTACGACTATTGTGTCTCCTACTACAGGTGTAAATAACTATTTATTTAACCAAGATTAGAACAAGTTGTTCTTTTGTATATATAGGGCTGTAAAATAAAGAATTGTCTGGAAATTCTGCTTCGTTATTTGATCACTCTAGATCAAGACATTACAGCATTAAACATTAATAAGATGACACGAAGCCATAAATGTAAAATGCATGAAGTAATATTACGTATAAATTCGAAACGACAATAATATTTTTCTCTGAAAATCGACGAAAAATATTCGGGAATAAAATAAATTTATTACGAAGTAATTTATGTGAGTCGGTATCATTTCATTGATACGATTTATAATAAAAATAAATTGAAAATGAAATACAATGTTTTATTCAACAAGTATTCAACCTTCTTTCGAAACAGATAACTCGTATTGTAATAGAAATATTTGAAGAATTTGATCCATTCACAATAACTGGGAGTAATTCGGTTTTCTTACTTATTTTTATTGGTCCCTTTCTTATTTTTATCATTACCCATAATGCCTTCCATAAAACTTGTGAACGAAACTGTTGAGTTTTCTGATAATTTTCCGCTTTCTTATCTGGCAACAGAAGCATTGCAAATCTTTGGGTCCGGAAATTTCATTCGTCACTTTTTTTTTTTTTTTTTTTCCTTTGTATCTTGTTACAACATTAATCTTCGGATTCGGAACAAACCTGTTCCATTGAGCAAAAAGACCTTAAGAAAGAATATTTCGGATATTACATGATTTTTTTTTATGTTTCTTTGTAAGAGACATTCTAATCTGATTGTCTTTTCTTTTATTCTTTCGCCGGAATTTTATTATTTATCTGAATGATATTAGGATGATTCGATTTCAACAGGTGTTTATTAGATTACTTTGTTGCTTTGATCTTATTATAAACGAAATTCGTTTTGTCTGTGTACGTATGTTTCACATCTTCTTCGAACTAATGAATCGATCGCATTCAACCGAATTTTGAATAATTAATATTTAAAATGAGAGAAAAAATATTTTCAACTCAGTCAAATTACAAAATTTACTTAAATATTCAATTAATTAAAAATTAAAAAAAAATTGCAATTTTACGGCGGTAACCATCCATGCAAGTAATTAAAATAAATATTTTTATATTATCTATATATTTTTAATGACAGAATGTTTATTCGATTTTTTATTAATTTTTCGAAGTTTAATAAATAATCGAATACAAGCAGACGGTTTCCAGGTTAGAATTATAATGAAAACTTCGTTTCTAGACAACAATCAAATTTTGAACAATCCTAAGTTTTGTTTACGATTTTTCTATCTTATTTTTAAAAAGTATTTTAGGTAAAAATATATCGGTTTTAAAAAAAAATTGTGTAATATAAATACAAAATATTTTTTGTTGTAGAAGAACCAAAATGGAAACGAAGAACTGTTGCCAGAACACATTAGCAGAATTCTGGAAGAACAAGAAAAGAAAAATTTGAAAGCAGACGATTATGTAAAAAACAATTATTCGTTCGGTTTATTGATATAGAGTTTGTTAACTATCAACAACTGAATCATCTGCGTCAGTTGATATTCTAATTTTAATTTTTTTAAAACGTTTCGAGGGTAAAATAATTTTTGCATAATAATATTTATACAATAGTAGTTTTTAAGTTAAAAATATTATACATGAATATATTTTAAACCTGTACAACTCTGGGTATATTAGATAAAGTCTTTATTTTTGATATTTATAATTTTTGAAAAAATAAGCATCTCTGTTATATTCATTTTTCACTGAATATGTTTTATGAAGACATTTGAATAAAGCAGGACAAAGATTATGTGGGCTGATTGCGAGGAATAAAGCTTATGCTTAATTTCTATTAAACCATTAAAGCATAACTATTTATGTATGGCTTCTTCAACAAATATAGAATTCAAATTTAATTTAAACAATCGTTCAACTGATAAATTAACGTCACTAAGTGCATAAAATTTTTTAATATTGCATAATCGAAGAGAATGTATTAGAAATACGAAATTTCAAAACTCTTTCATATCAAAAATTTTTTAATGAACTATAAATTTTCAGCCTTGCAAACATTAAACAAGTCGAGCTAAATAAAAGTGTATTGAAATAAATTAAATTGAATATTAGAAATAATAGAGTTATATAAACAAGAAAGAATATATCATAATGATGATTCAGAAAATTTACTTTATAAAGTTTTAGAATAAAGATACTGGAAATGGTATAAGGAATTCAAAGGAAGAAAATGTGTATGGCGTTGCAGTCACGTGACAATATTACTAATGTAGCATCGAACAAAACGCTATCCTATATTGTGATGGCCATATTCTTTTTCCAATTAAAAATTTCGCTGGATTTCGGCCGTAAATAATTATTTGATCTGCATAAAATGACTGAAATGCAATAAAGTAAAATTTTGATATTTTAGAGTTTAAAAAAAAGATGAAAATTAAAATCACACAAGAAAGTCAAAAATTCTACTGTGTGAAGGAAAAAAAAAAAGATTATTATTACAAGTAAAGAAAAAGTGTGAACGCAAAGAAGAGAAAAAAAAACACCTTAATATTTCATTTAAATCAGAAAACTTTTCAAGTTTAATTTCATAGAACTATTAAATACATTAAAGGCCTTTAATGCAGAAATAAGGCACATCTATCCACAATAATCGGTTTACTAATATTTTAATCAACGTAATTCCAGCTTGCTACCTTAAATCTAAATTAAATTAAATTTATGTTCAAAAACGGTCTCTGAGCGTATAAAAGAGGAATTATTTAATTGAAGCAGCAAAAAAATTAAAAATATGACTTCCAGTGTCCGTAAGAATAAAATTAATTCTCGAAAACAAGGCATTATTTTTCATTCAGACTTCAAAATAAACTTAATAACCTAGAGATAAAAAAGCATATCTTAAGTCATCTTGATTTATTTTTATGAAGCTCAGTGCAACTTTTATTTATCTGCTGCCAACGCTTAAATGATTCAAGAAAGTCGTTTGAGAAAATGAGCGAAATTAAATTAATTGTCTTTATGCTTTTGGCATCGTAACGTGAGAATAAAAGCGCCTGGAATGTTGTGGTAAATCTTCATTTTTTCCTTCTTGAAAAAAAAAATAGCAAACGATATTTAAAAACAGAAAACCAAGCATAACTTTTTTTTTCTGATTAGAAGCGAACGATTCGTATTCATATGCGAATTGATATCAAGTACTTTTATTTATTTAAACTTCAGATAAATGATTAAATTTGAAATATATATGACTTAAATTATTTTTATTACATTTCCAATATTCGAAAAAAGTTAATTCTTTGACACTTAATTTGAATTTTAAAAAAATTAAATATCATGCCCAAAATTGACGTAAATGCTAAATTTGACATTTAATTCATTAATATTGAGCAATGAAAAAATTATAATAAATTAGGTAAATAGAAATAAAAAAATAATTAATTGTCTTACTTTTTTGTTCGTAATAAATTATAATTTGTTCTAAAGATTAATGATTAATAGACAAAAAAAATACCGTCTGAAAAACAAGTTCTTTATTATTTAAGTCAATTCTATTTTTATTTTTGTAATGTAATATGTTTTCTTTTATGGTTTTTGTGCATAATTTTTATTTTTAAAAGTTTTTATAATACATTTTTATTTTATATTCTTTCTATTCTTCTGATTTCTTATTGAATGCTATCCATCGAAATTTTAAACCTTGTGACATTTTTTAAGAAAGATTCATCGAATAAAAAAACAGTGAAGTTTATATGATATTTGTAGAGGAAAGTAATATACTACTGATATGCAATGTGAAACACAAAAATGGGTAAATTATATAGAAAAGAATTAGCTTAGATTGTATTTTATATAACATAAATAATATTCTTTTCCTCCATAATGGTTAAGTTTATAGCTATGTTAGTATTCTGTTGAAAGTAGAATTCTGCTGTAACTAATTTTATCGAAATTAATAGATTTCTTTTTTATTGATAAATCTTCCGCTTTTATCACAGACTTCACAAAAGATATAATAAAATATTTATTTCCCTTTTTTGAAAAGCAACTTATATTAATCATTTCTTAATATATTACAATACAATGGCATATCAGTTAATAGTGTTTCTATAAATTGGAAGACTTATTTCTTGCTTATCATGGCCAATAGCTATGTTTCTGAAGTCATGGCAATGAACTTGTGCCGTCTTACGGTTTAAGTAATTGTATCTATAATGCAGAACTATGGATCTAGATCAATTGCAATCAATTATTTTTTGGGTAGTAGATGATCTCTAAGAAAAGATTTTTCAAGGATTTAGGAACTAATCGAGGTAGCCGACTATATAAAAAAAGAAAAGAAGAAAAATTCATTTTTTTAGAAGTTTTGTTTTAGTTGTATACTTTAAAAAAGTACTATTTATTTATTCCAACTAATTTATTTCACAATTTTGCACCCTTGGTAAAGCGTTGAGGGCACTTGCCTTATCTGCCATACCCTGGTTATGCCATGGTTAACAAGGGAAAGGAAGAATGTACAGAATCTTTTAGATTTTATACCAGCAATTGTAGATCAATATAGAATAAAATTGAAAGTATCAGATATTGTTTAGAACTGCTTTTTAAACAACATCAAAAACTTACAAAAGTATTTAATGTTTAGGAAAATAATGTGTATTGACAATGTTTAAGTAATAATGAAGAATGGTTGTTTTGGAGTTTTATTAGTTAAAAACCCAGATTGATATTATTTTGGTAATTAAATTTGTTTTTCACAGTACATAATATCAAATTAAAGAAGGAATCAAGGAAAACAGTGAATAATTAGGAATACATTCACCAAATAAAAACAATTCTCTTCGAAAAAAAATTAGTTTAAATAGGTCATGGCATTTTCACAGTTTGCACTTGATGCTGAAATGAACCTGGAAAATATTTAAAGAACAATAAAAAAAATTCAGAGTCCTCTAAATTTATATTTATAACCTTTCTAGTAATTTGTTTTCATAAATTTGATAGCAGCAAATAGTCAAATAAAGTACAGAATTCGAGAAAAATATAAAATTATATTTATTACTCGCATTCATACCGTTGCCAACGGTTGCTAGCGAAAAATAAAAGCATTTGCAATTCGGTAAATCTTCATTTCCTTTTTCTTCTAAACCACTGGCAACCAATTTTGAACAAAAAATATTTAGAATAATTTTTAAATTAATATAAACAATTCCTCGTGAGATAAAAAGGAATTAGATAAAAAATAAACTTTCTGATAGTGATAATAACGGTTTAAAATCGATCAGAATTATTAAGTTTACAAAACTAATGTCATTATCAGAAATTAAAAAGAGATAATAAAATTGATTCAAGGGCTTCTTTATTTTTTAATTTTCAAAAGTAATGCCGTTAATTACGATACAAAATTTCAAACTGAGAAAAAGGCGAAAAATTAATATCTGCAACAATTTATGTTTTACTTTATTTCAAAAATTCAGGATATTAATGATAAACGACTGTAAAATACAACATTTTTATAGATATTTATTTTATTTCTAACGTTCGTATAGAATAAACTAAGTTCTGAAAACAAGTTTTAATTAAAAATTATCGTTGAACTTTTCTCAGCAGTTCTGAAATGCAATATAACGCAGGAACAAATACACGAAATATCTGTTAAAATTATGCCTTATCCGTTAGAAATATAAATGTTACATCTTTTTCTTTCTGCAAATTAGATTTATATTCATGGTGTTATTTTCTACAAAAACATTTATTTTTATTTATGCCAGTACTTTTCGCTCACATAAATTATGAATATTTTGGAAATAAAACTTACACGGTATATAAATCTTTGTTATCTTCATAAAAACCGCTCCAAAAGTTAAAATAATTATAATTTGTTTACGATTCAACCTGATTTATGTAACTCGGCTACTTATTAATAAATAATCATTTATAAATAATCGTTTTCTCGAATGAAATGTTATTATGACTAACTTTTGTGATTTTCAAAGGAGGTTAATAATTACGTTTCTTTATTTGAATTCGAATTCGTTGGTTTGATCTATCTTTTATCTGTATTATCATAAAAGAAGACGATTCTATAAATATGCATATTGGTGCCTCATAAAAAAGACCGCTGAAGCTGAACTATGAAATTTGACATAAAATTCTTTTGCAATTGTGCAACTCGGGGTATTTCTTTTTCTTTTCTTTTTTTTGAAATTTTAATTAATTAAAAATTAAACGAAGCATTACCATTTTTATCGATAACTTAAAAAAAAAAACTGTATAGCATTAAAATTTTTTGACGTTCTCTGAAAATTAAAAAAAAATCATTTTTGATGATGATAATTTAATTACCGGTTAAATTATTATCGTAGAAATGCTTCTACAAATTTTATCCTATTTTACAGAATTCTTAATAATATTTTGAGGTATATTTTACATCAATACTTTTAATTGGTGCAATGAGATTCAAATTATTGTCAATGTTTTCTACAAATATTGTGAACTGTTTCTCTCTCTTTCGTTGTTTAAAACCAAGGTATGAATATTTGACCAATTTTTTATTTTGTGTAGGTTTTTTTTAAATATAATTTTAATATATATATATATATATATATATATATATATATATATATATATATATATATATATATATATATATATATATATATATATATATTTGATTTTGACTTTCTCGTATGAGAAATATACAGGAAATATTGTAATTGCAAAGAAATTCGAACTCGAGATTTTGACGAATCTCCAAGTTTCAGGGCATCTGTGAGTTTGTAAAACATATTTTTATCGTTACGTCTGTCTGTGAACAGATAATTCAAAAACGCTTAGAAGTGGGGAACTGAAATTTTATACATGAAATTAAGACCAAATTTGCAAAAAGTTATCAAACTTCTAGCGAAATCCATTCACAGACTGTCTGACTGTTCGAATACAAATGAACAAAAGGCAAAGAGCTTGGCAGATAAAATCAAATATACAAGTTTAGCATCCGAAATATAGATATCAAATTTTGAACCAAATCCGTCAAACGATTGACCGTCTGTCAGACCGTACTTTTGCATGCATATAAATGTATTGTGCCATAAACGAAATGACTTAAATCAATGAAATTCGGTATGTGATCGATATTATAACTGTAGTAGTTTTGTGCCAAAATTTGGCGTCTATCGCCAAATTATATATTTTCGTAAAAGTGCTAGATTCACGCCAAATATCTATAATCGTAACTAACGTTCACCAATGCGGCACAAGGCATCATTGACCTTACCCAAGGTCATGCATTTTATGCAGAGGTAAAGAGATAAGACTTTTATTGGAGAATATGCGAGAAAATTTCGTGGAATCCTATTCCCTCCGGTTTTTAGTTTTTTAGCTATTATAGATTAGGCTTAGTTTTAAAATGATGATTTCTTATATATTTTTGGCCTTCAATCTCATTTGAAACCTTCCATCTTATACAGGGTGTCCCAAAAAAATGTATACACATTTTAGCAGCTGATAACTAAGTTATTTCTTCTTTATTTACGGACTGAACCCATTGAACCGAGTGATGGCAGACAGACTTGAATTTGAAGAAAGGAAATTTATTCTAAAATGCTACTGGAAGTATGAAAATGCAGTAGAAGTGCAACGACAGTTTAAGAGGGAGTTTAACAAAGAACCACCTACACGAGTTACCATCACTCGAATTAGAGATAAGTTTGAACTGATGGAACTGTTCAGCTTCAAACTTATCTCTAATTTACAATGCAACAGTTGTTCAATTGAGGGCACCATTGAACATGAATGTACGAATATCCCAAGGGAATTGTTCCATCATGTGTGCTATTCCATCGCTTCGCGTTGTCAGCAGTGTCTGGAGCAGAAGGGACATCAGTTTGAGAACATGCGATAACAAGACAATAGAATGATATTTGTAGAATCTTTTACATGTTGAAAATTATTTGAATTATAATAAACCCCAAATTTACAATTATTTAAAGTGTGTATACATTTTTTTGGGACACCCTGTATATTTTGGCTTATAGTTTATATGTTTCTAATGGCTATTTCTCTTTTCTAAAGAAAAGAGAAATGATTTAAAATGATTGGATAAAGAATTAAATTGTTATTTTGAAATATTAAAAGTCAATTAAATTTTAAGAGAGCAAATAAAGAGAATTATGTAGATAAAATAGCAAAATGAACAGAACATATATGTCTTTAAAAATAATAAAAATTATATGTGTATCGAAATTTGAATTATCAATCTTGTTCAATAAAAAAATTGAAATATGAATATAAGAATTTCAAATATAATTTGAAACATCAATTTTGTTAAGAAAAAGAGTAAAAACTTTGGAATATAATATCAGGATTTCAAATAAAATGTGAAATATTAATGTTGTTCAAGAAAATAACAAAAGCTTCGAAATATCAATATGAAGATTTGAAATATCAATACTATTCAACAAAATAACGAAAATTTCGAAATATCAATACTGTTCAACAAAATAACAAAAATTTCGAAATATCAATACTGTTCAACAAAATAACAAAAATTTCGAAATATCAATACTGTTCAACAAAATAACAAAAATTTCGAAATATCAATACTGTTCAACAAAATAACAAAAATTTCGAAATATGAATACTGTTCAACAAAATAACAAAAATTTCGAAATATCAATACTGTTCAACAAAATAACAAAAGCTTCGAAATATCAATATGAAGATTTAAAATATCAATACTGTTCAACAAAATAACAAAAATTTCGAAATATCAATATGAAGATTTGAAATATCAATACTGTTCAACAAAATAGCAAAAATTTCGAAATATCAATATGAAGATTTGAAATATCAATACTGTTCAACAAAATAACAAAAACTTCGAAAAAACAATATGAAGATTTGAAATAATAATACTGTTTAACAAAAATTTCAAAATATCAATATGAAGATTTGAAATATAGTTTGAAATATCAATGTTGTTGAATATCAGAACAAAAATCCTGAAATTTTGCATTAAATTTTCATTTGTGAATGCAACATTTAAAAGAAAATACACTATTTATTATTATTCCTTTTACAATTTAATATGAAGGATTAATCTGAAAATATACGAATCCAATTCAAATGCATACATTTGAATAAGTTTTACGAACACAATTCAGGTAAAAATATTTACGATCTGAATTAAGATATTATTTTTTTTTATTTTCCGTACATCATTAATTTGTACCATCAAAACGTATGCGAAATTAACCTTACTAATAGAGTTATTTGATGAAAATTGAATAATATTAACTATTTAATGTGGATTTGTGAACTAGAGACAAAAATATAAATTATTTTCGAAATCATTAATATTTAATTTTGTCGGGCGATTTCACAACATACATTAATTAAACATTAGAAAATTATAATATCGTCTGAACTATCGTAAAATATATCTGAAATAAATATCGTCTGAACAACAAATTCATTAATATTCAATTAAATTTTATACATTTGCTTTTATTATTTTTTACTTTTGATTTTTTGTCGTTTTCTTTTATATTGCGTTGTTTCACCGCATTTTTTTTAAAGATCTATATATGTCTGTGCCAATGTATAAAACACCGCGTTCTGCAGAATACTTAGGCCTTTTATAGAATTCCTGACGGTTTAAGGTAAATTATGATACATAAGAATTATTATAAACTTTTCTTAGTATTGAATATAACATCTATGCATTCTATAGAATGATAAGTGCTGTTAGGCAAAAAGGTCATAATAAGATTATTATTTAAAAGGCGTTCATTCATCAAAAATACAAATATCATTTTGGAAAAAATAATGAAAGAGCGCCATTAAGAACTTCTATTTAAAATACATTATAAAAGAGTTGCAGGACACAAAATGTATAGTTTTCACATTAAATATAATTTTAAAAAAATAGGCTTATTTATTAGAAATATTTTTATACAAAAGAAAAGAAATAATTTTATTTTAAATTAAATTTTATTTCTATAGTAAAACGAGTTTATTAAAGAAAATATTTCTTTTTTTTTTCCTGCTAATTTGTCATTTGGGGTTTATAGAATACTTAAAAAGAGGTTGACTTATTAATTGTTTCATACATAACCGTCCATTTTTCTGAATTCTATAAATTTTTATGAATTCTATAGGTAATGTATTTTAAATTATCTAATAATAATGTATATACTAGAATATCTAATAATAATGTATATATTATGTATTCCATAAAAGTTTTTAGGTACTCTAAAGAGTGCTTAAAAAAAGTTTGAACTTTAATCGTTTCATATTTTTATGTTTTCTATAGAATGCTTTAAAAAAATTTGAATAAATTACGGGTCATTTTTGGGACATTCTATAAAATTTTTATTTATTCTATAGAATTTTAAAAAATGGTTGAATTATTAATCGTTTCATACATAACCGACCATTTTTCAGCATTCTGTGAAATACCGGATTTCAAATTTTGCTGGTAACATATATATTTCTTAATTTTAAAATTGCCAGACTTCGCAGAACAAGTGTATTTCATAAAATTTTTTTGTCTAATAAAGATTTTCCAAACGACTATTGTTAAATTGCTTGAATTCCACAGCAGTGGAATAAATATTATTTTTTAAAGTTCATGAGAGTATTTAAGTGCTGAAATATCAAGCTAATTATTTTTTGTTACGCAGACTCAAAATACATGACACAATAATAATATAAATAGAATTATACGTAATAATTGAAAAAATGGTAAATATATTCTTTTTTATAAATATGATTAATCTTAATTAACAAATGCACCTTTTCTTCCCTATAAATTCTTCAGCACATACAGTGGCTCAAAAAATTGAGAATACAACTTACTTTTACTTGATAAATCCGACTTTCAATGTAAATAACTTATTACCGGGAAGTGCAAACTTGTTTTTATTTTTACACATAACAAATGGTTTAATTGAGAGTAAAAATAAAGAAAAATCATCAAAAAACTTCTAAATTGAAAAGTTTCAGAAGCATTTTAAATAAACCTACGTAGAATTTTGCCTCAAAAAATTGAGAATACAAAAATGAAATTTTTGCAATATAACGCATAGAAACAAAGTATCACTATTAAGTTGCATGTCTTTTGGCTCTTAAAATGGCCTCTAAACGTCATGGTACCGATTCGACCCATTTTTGGTGGTATCTGAAGATATTTTACCCCATACTTTTTGCAACACTTGTTTTAAATGGGTTTTGTTTCTAATTTTGTGTTTTTGGACTACTGCTTCGTGAGTGGTCCACAGATATTTAATGGTATTGATGTCGGAGTACTGTGGTGGTGTGTGTAACTGCTGTTTACAATGAAAAAGACACCATATTTTGACGTTACGTGCATTCTGTTTGGGGTCGTTGTCCTACTGGAAAATGAAATTTCCATCTAAACCCAAATTTTTAGTACTTTCCTTTAGATTGCTGCGAAGTATATCCAAGAAAACCATATCGTTTCTAATGCCATCTATAAAAATTAAATTTCCTACCCCGGATAAAGCCATGCAACCTGAAATCATGACGGAGTCACCAACATGTTTAACTGTAGGACGTAAATTTTTTGGATCCAAAGCAGTATTAGGCTTTCTCCATACAGTACGATGGCTTTCCCTGCCAAAAATATTGATTTTTCTTTCATAATAAATATAGCTTTCTTCCAAAGGTTATTGGTCTTCAATTGATGAGTTTTTGCAAACTTCAAATGCTTTTTCTGAATTTGAAAGCTCATGAACGGTTTCTCTTTAACAATGCGACTTTTATATCCAGCTTGTCTAATGGCATTTCGCACAGTTTTAGCACCTACACTTCTGCCAATGATTTGAAAAGTTTCTGCAACAAGTTGGACGAACCATATGGTCGCAGCAATCTAAAGGAAAGTGTTTAAAATTTGGGTTTAGATGGAAATTCCATTTTCCAGAAGGTCAACAACCCCAAACAGAATGCACATAATGTTAAAATATGGTGTCTTTTTCATTGTAAACAGCAGTTACACACACCACCACAGTACCCCGACATCAATGCCATTAAATATCTGTGGGCACACTCGAAGCAGTGATCCAAAAACACAAAATTTGAAACAAAACCCAATTAAAACAAGTGTTGCAAGAAGAATGGGGTAAAATATTTTCAGATGTCACCAAAAATGGATCGAATCGGTAACATGACGTTTAGAGGCCATTTTAAGAGCCAAAAGACATGCAACTTTATAGTGACACTTTGTTTCTATGCGTGATATTGCAAAAATTTTATTGGTGTATTCTTAATTTTTTGAGACAAAATTCTGCGTATGTTTATTTAAAATGCTTCTGAAACTTTTCAGTTTAGAAGGTTTTCGTCGATTTTTCTTTATTTTTACTCTAAACCATTTGTTATGGGTAAAAATAAAAACATGTTTGCACTTCCCTGTAATGTGTTATTTATATTGAAAGTCGGATTGATCAAGTAAAAGTAAGGTGTACTCTCAATTTTTTGAGCCACTGTATATACTGAAAAACCATAAAAGAAATATTGAAAATGCGACTGAAATGCCAAATCTATATTAATATATTTTAGAATCAATACTAAAGTTTTTTTTCATATTTATTATTATTTTTTTCTCTTATAAAATTTTATCCAATTAAAATCAAGTCAAAATGCATGGTTCATTTTCTTGCAATAATAATATACAAATAATGGAAGTAATAAAGTCCCCAAGCGCAAATTTCTCAAATATACGAAAGCACTTAACATTTTAAAAGGAAAATATTAACTAGCAAATATTAAATTAATATCTGATTTCCATATTTCATTAATTTCCAATTTCATACTTTACTACACAAACATCTTAAATTTAATTTATATCTCAAAACGCTCACTGCTCTGTAAAAGAGTGAATTAATTTAATCCAAACGTTTATCGAATCAAAAATGAATAAATTCTGATTCTCTCGAGAAACGAATTAATTTTCAGAAAACAGGATAATATTTTTCGATTAAATTGAAAAGTACTCTAAAAACATTTTTAAAAATTCGTGAGTCATTGAGATATATATTTATGATGTGTCGTGTAATTTTTATTCTCAATCAACTGCCAACACTTAAATAAATAAAAAATAAAAGAAATAAAATTGAATTAATTATTTATCTTTATACTTTTGGTGACGATTGTGAGCATAAAGAAAATCGTCTGAGATTTCCGAGTAAATAGTCATTACTCGGAAATTACTGGTTTTTTTTCTTTCTTTTATATAATAGCAGACGATATTTTTTAAAACAAGAAATATATAGTTTTGATTTTTTTTTAAATGTTTATTTTGAAATGTCTAACAATTGATTTCGAATTTTACTTTTTATTTTTCATGCTTTCTGAATTTTCAGAATAATATTTATTCTTATAAATCTACACGGAATTGAACAATTATATTAAAGTAATAAACTCGACATAAATGTCGAATTGTGTATTTACATAACTGATAGAGGTTGAATAGAAACATATTTTTATGAGGGCTCATGGTTTTTAAGCAGAAAAAAGAAACTAAGCAGAAATTTATAATTCATTCTAATCAAATACAAGAGATAAATTAAATTAAGCGTAATACTTATAATAATAAAATTGTACTTAAACATGGAAGACTCATTGCATTGATTAATTCATTGTTATCGTTTTTTATAGAATAAATACAATTGTTTGCAAAAAGATGATGCTTTATAAAAAAACAACATCATTTTTTTTTTTTTTTGAGAAAAGAGAATGTTAAAAAAAACAACAGCAGGAAAATATAATCGAAACAACCAGCTATAAAAAATATTTCCTATATTATAACAGTATTCGTCATTTCATTATCTTGAACATCTGTTACAGACTTACCTTTGTTACATTTAGGCTTAATATCAATGCTCGATTTCTTTATAAGAACTTGATTACTTTTACTAAACAATTCTATTTATTTTGTCTCGTTTGATGTTTGTTAAGATGGCATTTTGCGCAATTGTTTATTCTCAATGGCATAAAATATTTTAGATCTGAATTATTAATTTATCATTTACTAAGAAAATTGAGGTTCATTAAATTTTATGTCATTTGGTTGTGAATTTCAGAAATAATAAATATCAAATTAACAAGTAGAAAATGAACAAAATTCTTTGTCGCTTTTTAGTATAACAATTAAGTGGTTTTAAAAATACTTTAATTAAATGTGTTAAACGTTTTTTCTATTACCATTGATGCTATATAAACTTGCCAAAAATCATATTTATCAAAACTTATTTATTATGGCTGCCTTTGGTGACCAGCTGATTGGCTCGGATAAATGGCTAAGTTTTTAAATTAAATATTTTATGTACCATGGTCTTCATAACTCCTTCAACAAAATATTTTTAAACTTCAAATAAGCTTTTGATAATTATATAATAAATACTATTTTAGAAGTCTTACGCCGTTCTGCTCATTTTACTGTGCATTTCTTTCATTTTCCGCCAGTTTTCCTAAAACTCTTAAAAAATGGATACACTCTGCCATTTCTATTCATTTGACAAATAGTATAAAATTTGACATTTTCCTTCATGTTAATAGTGTTTTAAATATAAATTTTAATCATTTACAGATTCTACTCAGAATTAGAAAGTGTTTATCGCTTTCTTTACAGAAATCTCTTTCGTCAATTATGATTTATGTTGACAGAAGTTAAATTTCATTGCTTTGCAAATTTCATTATTTTTTACATTAATATCGGTTGTAATATGGACTATAGAACAACAAAGTAAAAATATCTGCACCTTTAATAATGACTTTTATTAATAACTTGGAATTCTTACAAAATTCTTATGTTTTTGTATCGTCATTGGTGATACGGCTGGTATTTATTCAGAACCTTTATATGTCTTTGTATTCTTGTTTTAAAAAATGCATAATTTTTTAATTGTTTAAATATGGAAAAAAATATGCGTCGAAAATTGATATTACTAAAAAGCGAATTTCTTTGAATTTTAAGATAATAGAAGAATTATTATTGTACTGTAATATTTTTTGGATCGTTTGGATTTTATTTGTTATTCTGAAAAAAATAATAATTTTGGCTTGATTTTTAATCACGACTTTAGTTAAAATTTTTAAAAAGTTGCTCCGAAGTGCACTTTTTAGCCCACCAAATTATGCATGTGCTGTGTTTCGTAGCTCTGAGTCCGGTCTATCTTGCTGAACGCTAAAACATAAAACGCAAACATATATTCACCTTTATTATAAGAATAAATAAACCTGAAATCATTCACTCGCATGCATTTGACAATATAAATATTTTCAATAAACCAGCGGGAGTACATACTCTAATAATGATGTTGTCCCAGAAAGTGACTTCCATGACAGTTCTATACAATAGTTGCAAAATATTAACTTTTGGAGGGAATTTAGCATTTTTATTGAATCTTTCGTGATATCCTTGGCTAGTTATATGGCGATTAAATCCTGTCATGCGTTTACTAACGTTCGAGAATCTAATCAATATTTTAGATGCATTTTTCCCAAACGATTGAAACAAAAATTTATTAAAAATCTATACTTATGGTCACAATACTTATACACTATACTTATGGTCACATACCAAATTTAGCGTATTTATTTCACTGCGTTTTTGAGTTTTTCGCGTTTGTATGTTTCTGAAAGTGTAGACAGACAGACAGACGGTAAACCCCACATTGGATTTGGCTGAAAATTTGATAAGTGTATACTCTACATATGTTTAATGTGTGTGCCTAATTTTATCCATCTAGCGCTCTTCGTTTTATAATTATCGTGTTAACTCATATTCGAACAGTTGGACAAATGTACTTCCTCTGAACATATAGAATTTGATAGAAATTTGTAAAGTTGGTGTTATGACCATATACCAATGCCACCCATCCCGCACAAAGTGTTTTTGAGTTAGCCTTGTCACAGACAGATAGACAGACGAACATTTTCAAAAAAAAATTGTTTTTCGAAATCAGGGAGGCCTAAAACGCGAAGATTCGTCAAAATCTTGAGTTCGTACGTTTTGATGATTAATATGCTTTCTCTATACAATTCATACGAGAAAGTAAAAGTAAATACTTTATTCGGATGTGAATTTTAATGTCCAATTAAAGTTTTTCCTTTCATAAGCATGGTTAGGTTTTTCGGTATTATTTCTATTAATTTATGTTTTAAAACTAATAACACTGAGAAGGTAATATCTAATGCAATAAAGCCAGCAGAAAGAGGTCCTAATTTATGACAATGTGAAAAACTTTCGGAATGGATTCGAAATTTTAGAAGACTTTAAACTCCAAGATTTTCGTCATGATTTATCTAACTATATTTAGGTAATAAATAACAATTGACGAAAAGATTTGTTTATAAAGCATCAGTAAAAACTCTAAAGTACTTTCCCACAAATATTTTTATCACTAGCAATTTACATTGAAGGCTTTAAACTCCTTGATCTACGAATTTACTTAACTTCTTAATTAGATGACACATCTTATTTGAGATATTTATTATTATTTTAATTTCTATAATAATATAAGGGCATTAGAGAAATGGAAGTTTTCTAAATTTATTTTTGTCTTTTAAATTATTTAAAAATTAATTTATACTTTATTGTGGATTTTAAATTATAAATTCAGAAATTCGATGTGCAAGCCAGATTCGTTCGAATTTCCGAAGGGGTTAATAATATAACTATTGACAGCCGTCCTCTAACCTACTTACTTAGTCACATTTAAATAATCAAGTAATAATCACAATTAAATGGTCGAGAAAATGCGGCAGAAATTTCAAAATAGTTATACAATTTTTGAAATATTTGAAAAGCCATTAAATATAGAATTATTTAGTCGATTTAAGATGAAACATATCCGATAAACGTAAAATTATTTCCGAATCCTTTTTTTTACCTTTACAGCAAATATAAGAAGAAAAAAAACTGAATCGAATAAATTGAAAAATCCAATATACAATTTTTAGAAACATTTAATATATCTAAAAAGTTTAATACAAAAATAATATTAATTGAAAAATTAATTAGTGTGTTTGTTTTCGATATTTTAATAACTGAAACTTCGCCCTGATGCTTAATAACGCAATAAAGCAAATTAAATTTATTTTCCTAAGAATTACCTTCTATATAAGAACGAATTAATTTAATCGAAACGTTCTTCAAATTAAAAATAAGAGTTCAAATTCCCGTGAGAGCGGAATTAATTTTCGAAGAATGTGGCATTATTTTTCATTCCCCATACTAAAATAAACCTGAAAATTATTCCAAAAACATTTTTAAAAAATATTCATTCGTCTAGATATATATTTATGATCTGCATAATTTTTATCTCACTCTGCTGCCAGTACTTAAGCAATTAAAGAACATCATTAAAGGACAAAAAGGAAATTAAATTAATTGTTTGCCGTTATGCCGTTGGCAACGATCTAGAGCGAAACGTGAGAACAAAAGCGTCTGGAATTCCGCGGTAAATCTTCATTTTCTACTTCCAAAACAATGGCAGACGACTTTTAAAAAGAAAAATAATACATTATTCCGAACTTTTTTTCAACAACTTTGACGCAAACGATTCATCTTGAAGTGTTTCAAGATTGAATTCGAATCATTTACTTTGTTCCTTTTTTTTCATTATGCTTTCTACTTTCGATATTATTTCTTAAGAACTTTCGCGATGCAGTGAAATGAAATCAAAATAATGAAGTTGTGCTAAGCGTCGGGATATATATTTAATTGATAGAGATTCGAGAGTAAAAAATGATTACCGATAGCGGCAATTTCGATTCAGGAAAAATTGAATTAATTGGCGCTATAATTTATCTTTTATTTTTTCATAGTATTACAGAATTAGATTAATGAACGTATAACACAAGCATCGAATCAATTGTTCCATTTTTATGGAATAAATTCTTTTGAAATAAAAATAATTCCATTTAATTATGAACATTTAAATGAAAATACGTTCTTAATTTATAAAATATCTTGAAATGTATCAAAAAATAACTTAATATAAAAATGAAAATTGAATTATCTTTGTATTTTATATTTTATACATTCAGTACTTATAGTATTATGCTACGATTGTCAATGTAATATTATTTTCTACCAATAATTATTAATTTTCTCAAAAGTTTCTTTGTTGTTGTTGTTGGTATGTTAGACGAATAAATTCTCAAATGGGGAATTCTGTGCTTGGAAATTTATGCGAGATATCATTTCGTTCAAAAAATGCTTTACCAAATAAATATTATGTAAATTCTATAAATGCCTCGAATTTATCTGCGACATATTTAAAAGAGGTTTTTCCATAAGAGATCTTTCTAAGTATACTTTCTATTAAATTTATCATGTATAAGTATACTTTCTATTAAACTTATCATGTATAAGTATACTTTGTATTAAATTTATCATGTATAAGTATACTTTCTATTAAACTTATCATGTATAAGTATACTTTGTATTAAATTTATCATGTATAAGTATACTTTCTATTAAACTTATCATGTATAAGTATACTTTGTATTAAACTTATCATGTATAAGTATACTTTGTATTAAACTTATCATGTATAAGTATACTTTGTATTAAACTTATCATGTATAAGTATACTTTCTATTAAACTTATCATGTATAAGTATACTTTCTATTAAACTTATCATGTATAAGTATACTTTGTATTAAACTTATCACGTATAAGTATACTTTGTATTAAACTTATCACGTATAAGTATACTTTCTATTAAACTTATCATGTATAAGTATACTTTGTATTAAACTTATCATGTATAAGTATACTTTGTATTAAACTTATCATGTATAAGTATACTTTGTATTAAACTTATCATGTATAAGTATACTTTCTATTAAACTTATCATGTATAAGTATACTTTCTATTAAACTTATCATGTATAAGTATACTTTCTATTAAACTTATCATGTATAAGTATACTTTCTATTAAACTTATCATGTATAAGTATACTTTCTATTAAACTTATTATGATAGTGAACGCAGAACAATAGTTACAATATTTTAACTTTTGGCATGAATTTCGTATTTTTATTTAATCTATCATGTTATCCTTGGCGAGTTATTTGGTGATTCCCTGGAATGCAACTAATAGTATCCAAAAATTGAATTTGTGTTTTAGACAAGTTTTTCTCGACCGATTGAATCAAAAATTCGACACAAAACTGAACTTCTAGTCACAAAATCCCATAAAAAATTTGATATATTTAAGTCATTGCATTTTTGAATTATCGTGTTTACATGTTTCTAGAAAAACAGACCGACAGACAGTCAACCTTTAGTTGGATTTGGGTTAAAATTTGACAAATGTCTGTACTATAGATGTTGAATCTGTACTGAATCTTATTTACCTAGTTATCGTGTTACTTGTATTTAAATAGCTGGACTTCCTCTGAATAGATGTTACTCAAAATTTGATAGAAATATGCAAATTCGGTGCGTCTGGCTCACATCGTTTTTGAACTATTTTTGTCACAGACAGACAGGCGGGTATTATTCCAAAAAACGTGTATTTCAAACTTATTGAGGTCTGAAATGTGGAGAATTGTCAAAATCTCGACTTAATTTTTTTTTTTTGACGATTACTATACTTATATTATACTTTATTTGTTATTCAAAGAAGTAGGAAACCGAAAACTACTTTAAAAATATACAACTAATTTTTGAAAAATTGCAAATTAATCGGAAAACGAATCTACAATTTAGAACGATGCAAAAACTGCATAAGTATTGCAGCAAAAGAGGACGAACTAGTTGCGCATCCTAACATATTGGGACATTAAATATTGTCCCAGCTTCCTGCTTTCAGAGCTGCCGGAATCTTTGAAAATTGGTAATGAGATTTGGTAATTAATCCAGTTATTCAATTTGCTTTGATGGGGCTCAGAAAGATTATTGTTGACGGAGAAACTAAATGAATCTTAACGAACACTAAACGAATGTGTTATTTCCAGTTTGTTCTGTACAATAATAAAATTTCCGAATTTTAGATCTAACTGGATAAATATTTATGTTTATAATGTTTATAGGAAATAATGCTTTTACTTCTAATTCCCAAAATTTTAGCTCAAAATTAACATGCACTGAATCGAATCTCTCAGTACGTGGAATGATCGACCATAGGAAGTGACAAGGAGCAAACATGCTGTTCAGAAAATGTTTATTTTAAAAATGTAAAGTGGTTGGGCAAAAAGAAAAAAAAAACTGTTCTAATATACAGTACTAACTGCCTTTGGCGACTATTATGTTCGTCTAGATTATTGACGATTTAGACAGTACTAACTGCCTTTGGCGACTATTATGTTCGTCTAGATTATTGACGATTTAGACAGTACTAACTGCCTTTGGCGACTATTATGTTCGTCTAGATTATTGACGATTTAGACAGTACTAACTGCCTTTGGCGACTATTATGTTCGTCTAGATTATTGACGATTTAGACAGTACTAACTGCCTTTGGCGACTATTATGTTCGTCTAGATTATTGACGATTTAGACAGTACTAACTGCCTTTGGCGACTATTATGTTCGTCTAGATTATTGACGATTTAGACAGTACTAACTGCCTTTGGCGACTATTATGTTCGTCTAGATTATTGACGATTTAGACAGTACTAACTGCCTTTGGCGACTATTATGTTCGTCTAGATTATTGACGATTTAGACAGTACTAACTGCCTTTGGCGACTATTATGTTCGTCTAGATTATTGACGATTTAGACAGTACTAACTGCCTTTGGCGACTATTATGTTCGTCTAGATTATTGACGATTTAGACAGTACTAACTGCCTTTGGCGACTATTATGTTCGTCTAGATTATTGACGATTTAGACAGTACTAACTGCCTTTGGCGACTATTATGTTCGTCTAGATTATTGACGATTTAGACAGTACTAACTGCCTTTGGCGACTATTATGTTCGTCTAGATTATTGACGATTTAGACAGTACTAACTGCCTTTGGCGACTATTATGTTCGTCTAGATTATTGACGATTTAGACAGTACTAACTGCCTTTGGCGACTATTATGTTCGTCTAGATTATTGACGATTTAGACAGTACTAACTGCCTTTGGCGACTATTATGTTCGTCTAGATTATTGACGATTTAGACAGTACTAACTGCCTTTGGCGACTATTATGTTCGTCTAGATTATTGTCGATTTAGACAGTACTAACTGCCTTTGGCGACTATTATGTTCGTCTAGATTATTGACGATTTAGACAGTACTAACTGCCTTTGGCGACTATTATGTTCGTCTAGATTATTGACGATTTAGACAGTACTAACTGCCTTTGGCGACTATTATGTTCGTCTAGATTATTGACGATTTAGACAGTACTAACTGCCTTTGGCGACTATTATGTTCGTCTAGATTATTGACGATTTAGACAGTACTAACTGCCTTTGGCGACTATTATGTTCGTCTAGATTATTGACGATTTAGACAGTACTAACTGCCTTTGGCGACTATTATGTTCGTCTAGATTATTGACGATTTAGACAGTACTAACTGCCTTTGGCGACTATTATGTTCGTCTAGATTATTGACGATTTAGACAGTACTAACTGCCTTTGGCGACTATTATGTTCGTCTAGATTATTGTCGATTTAGACAGTACTAACTGCCTTTGGCGACTATTATGTTCGTCTAGATTATTGACGATTTAGACAGTTAAAATGCTAATATAGGACGCATTTTAGTAAAAAAAAACATTTCGCATAATTTCATGCGACTCAAACACACGAATTCAAATAAAATAATTTACAATGTGTATATATTTGGAAATAAAAATCCTATGATGGATTTAATGTTGGCAAAAGCACATGCTTGAATGCTCTGATGGAGAGTTTGAATTCCATCATAGCATTTAAAAACATTGTTTCAGATAGTATATCAAATGGAATTAAAAATATTATTGAAGTTAAATGAAAAACTGTAGGAAAATGAAATTTATATCATTAAAAAGGTCTCTTTTCGTATCTTAAGGCAATGCATAAAACTTTTTTATAATTGTTTTGGAAATCAATTTCCATATTTAAGGCATAACGACTACGGTTACACTTAAAATAAATATATGGCGTCAAAATTGAAAAAGTTTGGAGCGATTACTCGCCAAATATAATCGTGGCAATTTTTTATTGCAACTTTAAAAACCGTTTGTTAAAATTTCTGGTTACACCCAGGATTGCAGACTTCTAGAGAGTTTTTGGACGATTGGCGCGATTTTGACGTGCTTGGCGGGAAACCGTACATTAATCTTAAGTTTTACGACGATTACTTATCTGATAAAAGTTAAGCCTACTTTTAAGCTTGTTTGAACTTTTCGTTTGAAACCTATTTCTTGATTTCTTTTATATCTTCTTTCCTCTCACAGAATGTCCTCTTTCGCGACATGGCGAAGTATCTCCAGAGCACTTCTAATGATATTTTGCAGCTCCACTTATTAGCTAAGCGAAGCGTTTGATTGAGCAATCTGAAGTTTGTATGATATTTTGTTTATATCTGACTGTTGCCATTCGACAACTAATAATAAGCCAGATTTCTGTGCCCCATATATTATAGCATTTATATATAATATAGATGGTCACACTTAATGAATATTGAAAATTCTTCAGTGAAAAAAATGATCACTAAATTTTCTATAACAAAATTCCCTTAGGTACGTGGAATGTCCCTTCCCACTCTCCCCTACCTTGTGCCCGACACATATTTTATGTACTGTTCGTCAACGGATTCTGAGACGACCACATTTCGACGATTTCATCTCATTAAGGAATGAGACGCGGAACGATAAGCGCATTTCCGGTGTTCAACTTTGACCTTGGATTTCCCCCATTAGATACTTTTTAGTTCATTTTTTTTACGTGTATGTAAGTGTTATATTATTTCTGACAGTATTTTATTTTAACTAATAATTTCGTATTCATATGTGTGGCCAAAAGTGATAAAAAAAGCTCTCAAGAATAGCACGAAGAAAATTTTACATAATATCATTAAATATTGTGACCAAGAAGCAGAAAACGGGAAATTAAAATATTTCTGAAAAAATTTAATAACATATAAAAAAGATCATTATTACATTGTAAAAAAGTAATTACCAAATTTTAAGAACAGAAATTTTTTATTTATTCTTCATAATTTAATGTTTATGTCCCTTACAATAAATAAAAATTGCTCTGAAATATTTTACTGTGCATTAGTGCCTTATTCCTTCTGTATTACTAATTATCTGTAATGTTTACGTCTCTTAAAACCGCGAGTCTTCATTGTTAAATGTAAACATCTCCTCCTTCCATCTTTCCTCTCACCCCCATTTTGTCGAATTAAACTCATCCTAACGCATGCGCAAAAGCGCGGAGGGTTTTACAATCCGTTGCCAAACATTATATGAAAGCGTTAGTATTTGTATGGTATTTTCACGAATTAGTAGATGTTTCTTTTCTGCTTTGTTTAATTCATCAGCATCATTTACAAATATGATTCGTTTCCATCACACAGTATTCATTAGCAAGACTCGAACAGATTATTTTCGCTTCCTGTCTTCTTTTGTTTCTTCAAATCCAGCATTTTGCACTAAAATTGCAATTTATAAGCGGAGCAATGTGCTTTATGACTCACGGCTTATACCAAAAACAAAAAGAAATAATAATAATAATAATAATAATAAAAAGAGTAGTATTTTGACTACAACCTCAGCATGCGATTAAAAGTATCCAAAAATTGAATTTGGGTTACAGCCGCTTTCTTCCCAACCGATTGAAACAAAGATTTGTTTCTAAGCCACATTTGTAGTCACAAAAACCCGTTCCAAATTTGACATATTTAAGTCATCGCGTTTTTTTAATTACGATAATTTTTTTAATTGTCTGCATTTTATTTAAATTAAAATACAGACCGCCAACCCGTGGTTGGTTTTGTTTCAAACTTTGACAAGTGTCTACACTTCGGATGTTAAATATGTGCACCGAATCTTATCTATCTAGCTCTCTTCATTTTGTAGTTATCATATTAACTTAAATTCAAACAGCCGGACAGATGGACTTTCTCAAAACAGGTTTCATAGGAAATTGGATATAAATCTAGAAATTTGGTGTAAATAACGTATACTAAATTTCAATCGTCTAGTTCAAAACGGCGTTTTTGAGTTATGTAACATTCCCCGTTTCCCAGTACTGATAAGACATTTACAGTCAGCTGTGTCGTCGCTGTTACTTACTAAACTCCTCGAGAGAGCCAGATGGTGGGTCTTTTCACCTGGGTGGTCTCACATCTGTTCATTAGCAACTACAGTGAAAGACCACATGTGGGAATTCCTCGCCCAAGAGATATTGAGAGTACTTTCAAAGAGAAAGGGTTGTCCAAACATCTGGATGCTAAATGTTTCTCATTGTGAAAGGACTATGATAACTCCGTGTTCCAGAATAGTCAGTTATGAAAGGTGCATCACACATCGACCTTCCCACGACCGACTGGCGCCGCTGAGAGAGCCTATTGCTGAACCCCGATTGGCCGAAAGAGAGCTCAAATGACCAATGTAAATTAAGAGGCGAAATAAAGTGCGGAGATTTTTTTTTTTTTAGGAGAAGGAAAGAAACGATTTGGAGGCAGGCTGTTGAACAACGCCCACGAGTTCGGAGTCCGAGAAACAACTGGGTTTCAATAAAGCCTTCGACTTCGACTGTTGTGTCTCCTACTACAGGTGTAAATATTTATTTAACCAAGATTAGAACAAGTTGTTCTTTTGTATATATAGGGCTGTAAAATAAAGAATTGTCTGGAAATTCTGCTTCGTTATTTGATCAGTCTAGATCAAGACATTACAGTTATCTATATCAACAGACAGCAGACGAGCATTTTCCAAAAATGTGTTTTTCGTTCTCAGGGAGATCTAAAAAGTGGAGATTCGTCAAAATCTCAAAAAATTTACTTTGTTTGAAGATAACTCTCTATACAATGTATACGAGAAAATAAAAATTTCACAATTAAGTTAGTATCACAAAAAGACAATTTTTGGATTTTATTTTTTAAAAATTAGGGAATTTTTGGAATTTATTCGCAAAAATATTTGAGGAATAATATTTTCCCAAATATTATTTTTGCGCAATATTATTTAGGGAATTTGTTATGGAATGACACAAGCGTAATTGTCAATTGGTAAGAATTTTAAATGAAATTTCGAGAAATTGCTCCGAATTTTACTTTTCCATATATCAAAGAATATTTGTTCGAACGTGGGAGCTTTGATTCAAATAGTCAAATTCAAAAAGAACCAACACACACACACACTTTCAATTTTATTTTTTTCCAAGATGCTCCATATTAAAAATTCAATTACGACGAGATATGTTCAGAGTGAGATTACTCAAAAAAAGTCCACTACTCTTAAAGATTTGAAATGTTTATTTAATTTTAAAATAACTTTTAATAAACTGCACTCAATGAAATCATAATTCCTTACTTTAAATTTATAGCATTGAAATTTTAAAATATATTCATATTGTCTTAATAAGAATTCTACAAAATTAGATTTGAATTCATATTAACACATCAGCGCATCGTGCAGCCATTTGGATACTTTATTTTTCCTTTATTTCTATTATGACTGTTCAACAATTTGTTTGGAAATCCTTTTTTTAAATGTTTTTTGATAAAAATTTGAAGAAAACAACGACATATGTCAATAACGGTACAAGAATTAGATTTAAAATGGAAACTTAGAAGAATATGACGTCTGTTATATGAACACTTTCATCAGTTTCACTAATATATTTTTTTGCTTCGTAAAAATATATGTTAGTAAAAAAGTGTTTTAATTTTTATTCCAGAATTGTTATAATGCGATTTGCGTCACTGGGATATTCTTTAATTTATAATTTAGTTTGGCTTTGTTTAGTTATATTAACCCCCACCCCCCCTTTTTAAAGCAACAACTCTAGGTCTATTTTGGAATGGACCTCGTAATTTTGATCCGCGGTCAGATGACGAGGACGACACCTGAGCTGGCACCCCTCTTCTCCAGACTCCCACACTACATCAGCGTGAGGACGTTTGGCCCCGGCGGACTTAACATGCACCAAGCCCGCTTACACGGTGGTTCTTCGGCGGAATCGGGTTTCGAACCTGAAACCCTCCCATTCCGAGCCGAGACCCAACCGTCAGGCCACCACAGCCTTTGTTTAATTTCTAATGTAACCTTTTGGCGCATTTTATTTATTTTTTAATTTCAAGGATTTATTTTTTAATTAATTTTTTTTAAAAAAAATAATTTTCTTAAATTATATGGAACTATTCAAAACATATATTTCTTACAAAAAAATAGAATGTCATGCATTGTGGGGTGGAAAAATAGAGCCACGGTACTATGACTAAAATCAACATTAAATCCAGATTTTATAGTACATATTTTTTGATTACTTGATGTTCTGGATTTGCGCGCTGAATAATGTATTAAACTGCTTTTACTGTAGGTAGTTTTGATCGAACTATAAAAATGTATTTCAAATTTGTAACATATAAAGTAATTTAACTAAAATCCTTTGATAAATTGAGGCATACCCAGTCTAATTTCGGTTTCAAAAGGTCTTCAGAAAAATATTTTGTTTGATATTATTTGAACGAAGAATGTATTCAGCAGTATATAACATTCCAGTTACTACTTCCTTAGACTAAAATCCCGAAACAGAATGCTACAAGCATTCCAACTCCTATTAAGGGAGTTGGCGAACTAAACTCTTCAAACGATACTCGGAACACTCGGCGAGGATCAAGACGATAACGACAGAAAACTCGTCTGCAGAAAACAACAGTGTAAAGGGTGTAGGTGGGGAGGTTGAAAAGCTGCGACATTCCATTTTTGGAATGTGGCGGGTGAGGGGGGGGGAGAGGAAGCGAAAACACTTCCCTACCCCCTTAGCGTTCTAAATCATTACCTCGTAGCAACCAAATCGAGAAAATAGGGTCGTCCAAAGGGGATGGGGATGAAGTGAAATGAAATCCTAAAATCTTCTGCGGGATTTTTTGACGTATATATATTTTTTCTAATTCCCGTAGGAGGAAAGTTAATGGTGCTTGGGCCGGAAAAGATATTACGAGGACTAAGGAAATAAAATAAAAAGTAAACTTAAAATAATAAAAAATAAAAACAGTAGGCAAGAAAGGGGTAGGGAGTTTAATATCTCTTCCCCCACCCTTCTCTCTCAGCCTTAGAATCTTATGGGATGATTTATACGTCTTCTGGCTGGGAGTGTTTTAGAGTAAACAACCCTGTTTCGAAATCTTTTGCTCTCGGTTGTTTTGCAGAAATAATTTTAAGATAGGAACTTAGAAATTACAACTGTAAGATTTCAAATTTTAGATAAGAGAATAAATGAAATAAAATAGTTAATAGTTAGAATAGAATTTCTCATATATTTACAAAATAAGTTGCTTATAACATTCTTTCCTACTCTAAAAATTCCAGCAATCATTTTTTTTTTAATCGATTGATAAGGATTAAAATTTGACATCGGAGAACGATTTTATTTCGCTTGCTGATTTATTTCAGGTAACGCTTTTAAATGCTCATTAGCGAAGATATAAACAATTTTCCCGTTGAAGCTTGAAGTCAACCAGTCGCAATTTTCAGATATCAGATCAAGTAAAAGTTATGAGTTGTTATCGACAAGCAAACATGTTTCGAAAACGCTTATATCAGCAATAGGAAGATATAAAGTGCGAAAAGTAATCAATATCCCAAAAGTAATAAAAGAAAATTCGAATCTCTTACACGAAGCATCATAGTATCTTGATAATACTTTGGGATTGGATTGATTGTCTCTACTTCATTTTATAATATTACTTTAAATTATATGACAGTGATAGCGCGGAATAAAAAAAAAAATGTGTTTAGTTTCGTCTAAAGGTTCGAGAGTACAAATACAAAACCTAAAAAAAATGAAAAGAATTGTTGTGAAATGCAGGGTGTTCTATTAATGGTCCAATGAACAGAAGAGTTGTTAGTAGGCACTAAGAGGAACATAAATTGTACATTGGAAATAACGAAAAATGCACGCAGCTTTCGAGGTACGCTAGAACAACAAAACGCACAAATCATTGTAAGTTTACAAAGAAGTAACAACGATTTCTAGGCCAGGCTTGAAGATGTCAGGTATACTTTTGATATACGCTGCAGTGACGACAATCCACGGCATGAGATCCTCTGTTGTTTTCCCTAAGAGATGATTAACTGTTAACTGTCCCATTTCTAAGATCATTCAAGTTCAGGTACCTTAAAATGCTGGAACGCCCGAGTTTCTCTTTCAAAGATAAGAAAAATTCTCCCCCCCCCATCAGAGCTTAATGACATGTTCTTTTCTATTTAGCTGATAGCTATTAAGCAAATGTATGTTTGCATATCTTTTGAATGTCCTTCCTAAAATATTCCTAAATCCCAAACTCCAAGGGTGAGCGACTCTAACGAACAAAGCATACTCCACGGGTATTTCATTAGTCACACTTAATGGAAAGGGTTCCATAGCCACACTGAATTGAGCAAATATTTACGGCTTTTACGTACTGATAGATTTAAAGGTGATCTTATAGGGAAAAAACACATGGATTACGATCTGGAGAGTTTGGAGGCCAAGCAAAAGATCCCGCATGTCCAGTTCACTTCGTTTATTATGTAGCATAGAGGTGAGTATGCAGTACCCGTAAAAAATGTGCAAAGACGCCATCATGCGTAAATACATTTTCTGCAGTATATGTACATTGTACGATGCGTCATTCAAACGCTAAAGCAGCAAGTACTGCTCCAAGAGATAATCACCAAGAATTCTTGCCCTAATGTTGACACTAAAAACACCTATTGGGATTTCCATAAAACACTGTCAGGGGGTTTATTCATCCCTCATATGTACACACTATGTGTGCTAACAGTGTCTCTGAACTCAGAGACTACACTCGTTTTTCTCATTTTTCATTCTCTTAACGTGATTTTCTACACTATGCTCCATTGCCATTTTATGTTCCTTTCTTCATGCCTATTCAGCGTTTGTCGGTCCATTAATAGAACATTCTGTATGCTTAAACATTTTTTTTAAAGTTTGAGTGAAAAAAAAATGTATAGAAATAAAATTAATATCAGCGAAAATCTTTATTTTGGGTTTTAAAATGGCATGAAAGTTGATATTGCATTGGCGAGATAGCATGCTTTGATATTAATGAAGAAAAGCAATGAAAAAATTGAATTGGTTCAAAGTCATATCAAAATTTTGAAAAATCCTTTCTCAGTAAGGACTGGGCGGTCAAGGAAGTAACTACGAACCTAGTTTGATTTTTTGCATCTTATGTTCTACCCCAGTAAAGTATTTTGAAAGATTTTTGCATCTTATGTTCCCCCAGTAAAGTATTTTGAAAGATTTTTGCATCATGCATATAGAAAATTTTAGATAGTATCTAACTGATAAATATAGTTACAAGAAAATTCCAAAATATGTCAGGTGGTTTATATTGAGAAGTTCAATAGATTCAATAATGGATAATGGCTTTCATTTTGCCTGAAAACACGAGATGTAATAAAACATTTAATACACAAAATAAAGTTAAAATCTATACACAAGTATAAAGTCGGCAATAAACAGCCATAACAGCACAAAGCGCTCAAAGAGAATTAGAAGGAAATCAATATAAGAAGAGAGATTTCGCTCAACGACTCGCTTAAGCTCAATTAAACCACTGGGTCTTTTTTCACTCTCTATTGACTATAGCTCTCTCTCATCTTTTTCATAATTTACATGATATAGAAAAGGAGTTTTAGAAGAATATCGTACCTTCACCTAAAATCGAAATATTTGCCAAACTTTCAGCAGTTACTGTAATATTTTATTTCTTTTGCCAAAATCCCAAATGATCGTCAATATCAGAAGTCATCGATAGAATTTATTTAGTATATTTGTAAAACTGTTTCTTGCCAAAAACTTACTTCACGAAGAAGTAATATTAAAAATTCCTAACAATATTACCATGTTAAAATATAATAATTTCTATTCTATATATTATTAATTTGAATAAATTATATACGATTTTAATTTTATGCTAAATATGTCAGCAAATACATAGAATATCCATCCATGTATCCATACAACTCAAAACAAAATAAAAGGTTAAGTCAATTAACATAATACTGTGGCTTAATATAAATTAATATTCATTTTATAAATATTGGTTTAAGTGTTAGAAACAGTCATTAATACGATACTGAATTCACTAGATAGCTTGAATAAATATTGATAGATTTGATTAAACTACTTGTTAAATTCAAGTAAAAAATAGTTCTAATTTATTATCAAAACCATACAAGATTAATTTAAATATGTGATTAAGATGTGGAAATACTTGACTTTAAAAAAACGCTAGAAATTTATCTGATCAAAATGAATATTCCTAAGCAATAAAAAGAAAAAAAGAATCGTTTGACGTTGAAAGCAAACATTTTTCCGACGCCAAAGTAAACGAATATTGACCTAACACTCTGTTACAAAAATCGCAACGAATATATTTAATAAAAGTATCTCACTTGAATTCGGCGGAATTTTTGAAAAAATCTTAAAGTCAATATTACTCTTTTTTTTCTTCTTCTTCTTTTTCTTTTTGTGTCACGAAAGCTTTGGTAAAAAGCCAGATACGAACACAAAGACGAAAATATAAAAATAAAATCCCTCGCCGCTACAATGACGTGAAGTTGAAAATAATAAAAAAGTTCTTTAGAATATGGAACATTTTAAAGTGTGTACTTTTGGAAAGCAACGGAAGAAACATTGCAAAATTTTTGTTAGCTATTATTTTGTAAAGAAAATATAATTCATTTTAATTCTTCATTATTATCATCTCTATCATATAAATACAAAATTGCAATGTTAATCTATGAAGGTTATATATATATATATATATATATATATATATATATATATATATATATATATATATATATATATATATATATATATATATATATATATATATATATATATATATATATATATATGAAGGATAAATATAAATTTAAAATTCAATAAACAATTATTTAAAAAAGTATTACGAATTGTCAATAACTAAAAATTTTTTTTAATTCATTACAATAATATGCAAATAAAATGAAATTGGAAAAAAATATTTTTATTCTTTCTTTCAAAAAATTAAAAAAAAAATGTATAAAAAATTCCTCTCGGCAAGCTGGAAAGTAAAAGTAGATTGCTTTATATCTGTTATTATCTCGCAACATAAATTGTTGATGTTAGAAATAGAGAAATTTAGGGGGTGAAAATCGCTTTTCACCTCCAAACTTCTAAGATATTTCAGTTATCGAAAAACTTTAAATACAAAAGTTGCTCTCTTAATGAGGATAATAAATAATTTGGATAATTGGATTTATCTTTCTATCTTCAATATTAAGAAAATTATTAGCTTATATATTAAAACTACACCCCCCCCCCCGGAGCTAGCAGGTCATTAACATCCGAGATTTTTAAATTTCTAACAGCATATTCCAAGTCAGTTAAAATCTAAACAAAATCACTCTAATTATAACAAGATAAAACGGGAAAAGCGTTCGTTATACGCATATATATATATATATATATATATATATATATATATATATATATATATATATATATATATATATATATATATATATATATATATATAACTTTGGAACGAAGGGTTTTGAAGGAAGTTTTTTTGGGGGGTGGGGGTTCTACGGACCATGATAGATGTAGAACTGCAGAAATTTTTCCTGATTCTTATTATGAAAACGTATGCAGTACGTAGTCTTCCTATAGGAATCTAAAACCAAATTTAACGAATAATTAAACTTTAATGGAACTTTTTATTCCTGTTATTAAAATATAAATGAACAAGCGGTGTGTTCTCCAGGAAACGGTTTTGAGTGTTCCCTAAAAAAAGGGGTTATATCCCCTCAATTCGCATAATATTGTGGATCTTGGGCAAGGTCACGAAAACTTCCAGTACTCAGAATTTTATTTTCAGAGCTCTACAAATGAGAGTTGTGAGCTTTGTAGTATACAAAGGGAACCGATACTTGCGTATACATTGGATGACACTGCGGAATGATAGACACGAAATGACGATCTTTGGATGGACTGAAGCATTTTTATTTAATCTAATTTTGGGTTTCAGCGATTAAGTGTTACACAAATAGTTAATGCACAAATACCAGAAAATCAAATTTTTATTTGTAGACAAATTTTTCTTTCTCGTATGCGCAGTATAGAGAAAGTTCAGTAATCGTCAAAAAATTCGAGATTTTGATGAATTTCCGAGTTTTAGATATTCCTGAGCCAGAAAAAAATATTTTTAGAAAATATCCGTCTGTCTCTAACAAAGGTAACAAAAAACGGCTTTGAACTAGATTGCTGAAATTTAGTATAATGTCTTTACTTCAAATTAGCAGATTTCTATCAAATTTTAAGTACATTCTATTTAGAAGAAGTTCGTCTGTCCGGCTTTTCGAATATAAGTTAACCCAATAACTACAAAATGAAGAGAGTAACATAGATAAAAGTTGAAAGATTTTACACTTATAGTGTAGACAACTATCAAATTTTGAGAGAAATCAAAGAACGGGGTGGTTGTCTGTCGATTTGTACACTCAAAAATATGTTGTTGTTTCTAATGGCACTTGTCACAGACAAGCCCACTGACTTTAGAAGACAGTGATTTTAAGCCAAGGGTGCGTCTTTTGTTTTTCAGAAGCGCCATCTAGGGCCAAGAGTACGACTTAGCTACACACACGTCACAACCTGTTTTATGGGGCGGACTTCATTCACGCATTTCATTCACACATCCACAGATCGTAATTTAGACCTGATTCAGAGAACGATCACCCTTTATCCAGTACTCCCAGTGGTATTACTCTCGACGAGTATTTTGTGACCACGACTGATTTATACGTGCGCGAGAAACCACACACACGCAGAGTCTCTGGCCGGCTGAGTTCGAACTCGCAATCCAAACGACGCAAATCCAACGCCCTACCATTAGAAATATGTAAAAGCGATAATTCAAAAATGCAGTGACTTAAGTAATCAAATGAAAGAAGGGATTTTGTGACTATAAGTGCAGCTTTGGATCAAATTTTTGTTTCAATCGTTTGAGAAATACTTGCCTAATACACAAATTCGATTTTCGGTAGCTCTTAATCGCCTATCGGAGTTTAATCACCAAATTAATTCGCCAAGGATCACACGACAGATATAGTAAAAATGCCAAATTCACGCCAAAAGTTAATATTTCGTAAGTATTGTACGCCGGCGCCATGTAAGGCGTTCTCTGTCTTGCTAAGTTCTTTAGAGAGTATGCAAGAAAGTTTTAACTTATTCTGCCAAATACAAATTCATTTTAATTGATTTAAGCTTTTGCCTTTACATGCAAACGAATGTATAAACCTACATATATTCAAATTTTTGACTAATTTGTTTCAGAAGTCGATTAAATTATGAACCTTAGAAGCTAAAAATGTAAACCAAATTTCATTCACATAAGACATTACATTTTTTTCCCCTTCTGTTACGCGTTTTGAATCCTCTAAAAGTATAGACCGTCAATTCCTTGACAAATTTAATTTTAAATTTCATCTGAATCAACATTTTGCATGTTAAATCTGTGCACTAAATTTTATTTTTGTAATTTTCTTCATTTTGTAGTTTTTGTGTTCCCTTACATTGGGACAGTCAGACAGATAAACTTTCTCCGAATGGATTTTGCTCTAAAATCTGGCTTACAGTCATAAGCTCAATTTCAACATTCTAGTTCAAAGCAATTTTGAATTATTGTTTAACTTTGTTAAACAAATGATGTTTGATATGTTATCGTTACAACAAAATTGTAAATTTCTTTAAAATTGTGTGCGAAATCCATCCTGAGGAAGTGAGTCCATCTGTCTGACCAACTACAAAAAAATACGACAACAACAAAATGGAAAAAGCTAAAAAAAAAAAAAAAAAAAAAAAAAAAAATGCAACTAATAATGTTCACTTCCAAAAAATTCAAAAGAAATTCAAAAATATCGATAAGAAAAACTTTCTCATTATCGTTCACCCCTTAAAACAACAACTTGAATCATGCGAAGGGTAAAGACAAATACGGAACCGTAACGAACCTCTGTTATTCAAAAAGCAAGGAACAACAAAGTGAAGAGAGCCCTCCATCGAAATAAGACAAGGGAGATTGGATCCTCCCTTCTCAAGGACGTACAATAAAAATCAAATTGAGAGGGACCCCCGAATTATCGGAAAAGGATACTTTCAAGAGAGTCGTCCTTGAAGATCGATGCCGACCTCTCCCAGGAACATCGATAGCGCCCTTTCAAACGATACAAGAAAGGATGCCAAGCGACAGATGCGAAATAAAAGCAGATAAAAAGTCATTCATCTGACGGCAAGATAGGGTTCAAAGTATTGACTCGATTCATTGGCAACGGGTGTTCACGGTGGTTAAATATAGATAGCGAAAATCGGGAAAGTTCTTTCCTTGATTTTCTTGAGTACTTCCATAAGCCTTAAATCGTTTAGTGTCTATAGTCCAAAATGATTTTGCTTGGGAGATAGGCAATCAAGTACTTTTTTGATTGACGTCAACAAAAGTTTTATAAAAGAAAAAAAAAATTCCTCTCGGCAAGCTGGAAGGCAAAGGTAGATTCCTTTTCACCTAAGTTAATATTACATGAATCAAATTTCAGGCAAAATGAAGGATTGAATTTTTTTTTTAATCCCTAATTTCTAGATACTGCAGTTATCGGAAAATTTTAAATGCAAAAGTTGTTCGTGTTAATGAGATGCTAATTTGGTTAACTGGATTTATTTTTCTATCTTCACTGTTAACCCTTTCAATACCAGTATTTTCTTTTTCCAAAATTAAGATAATTTAGGGCTCTAATGGGTCAAAGTATAAATAGCTAAAAAACTAAACTCAGTGGCACGACAGCCCATGTGGGCCAGGGCCTACAGTGCCATATCTGCTTTCTTGACCTAGGGCCATGAGGTGCAAGGGGTATGTCCCTGTTGGGTGGTCAGCCTGACGGAACCTCAGTGTTTAGTTCCCAAGCATGCTTTGTCGTCTGTTTATCGACCCACTGAAGGGATGAAAGGCTGAGTCGACTTTGCCCAGCCCGAGGATAGAATCTCGGACCATGTGTGCCATTGGGGTTCAGTTGACCATATAAGTAAAAGGTTGAGTCTCTAGTTTTTATAATATTTTAAACCTTTAAAGGGCCATTTTTTTCTAGTCATATTATGTTAAAATATTTTTAGGCTTGAAATTAGAATAAGAAAAGGGATTCATTTAGCTTATTAGATAAATTTAATTTGATTAATTAACTAATATGGTTAATTAATAATTAAGTAACAAATCAAGACACGTCATTTTGTGTGAGATAAAGAACTGAAGCATCTAAGTTTCTGTCGTTCTAAAACAATTTGTCAGAACTTATGTCAACCTACATAATTTCATACAAAGATCGATAAATTTGGTGGGAAGCATACTTCCCACGACCCTAGAAAGGGTTAAAACAATTTTATTTCAAGATAACTCTCACCAATTACATATCCAATACTATTTTGACATTTCTAGATATCATACATTGCAATAGAGTTTTTGCAGAGTGCAGCTTTGCTCATGGCACGTCAATTTTCGTTCGGGTTTCTTTATTACTAAGATGCAGTTAATGTAATTTTTAACGTATGAATGTAATCACAGAAAACCATTGGAGCACGCACTTCAATCAATCCCCCCCCCCCTGTCTTATCCCTTTGGATGATTTAAAAATATCAGCAGCGTATATATGTCCCGGTGGGTCCCAAAGGGTTAAGGAAGTTATAGTGAAATGTGATCGTTGCAGATCAAATTAAAAGCTTCTAAAAGTACAAACACGTTTAATTTCACATTTAGAATAAAGTGTTACAAAAACGTCTGCAGCAGAGTGCGGCTCAAGCCAATAAAACATAACAGCCGTTGCCAAGAAATAATACAAATTGAACATTAAATTGGTTGCCAGATACAGTGTCATACATTTAAATGATAAAAATAAAAAGACACAGAGACAACACAGGGCAAACAAAAACACACGAGAACAGAATTAATAAAATAAATACAATTATAATTAAAATTAAAATTACATCCAACAATATGAAAATTTTAACCCTTCCCCATATCCATTTCCTTTGAGCTAGGTGGCCCATTTATGAACTCATCTGAGGTTCCTACATTTCTTACCATATATTCTAAGCCGGCTAAAATCCAAAAGAAATTACTGCAATTACCTTGTTTAGAAGATAACATGGGGGGGGGGGCAATGGCATGAAAGGCGTTCTCTAAGATAACACCGTTATTAGAGATAATACGGGAATCTTTTGAAGAGACCCATTCGGCTGGTTTCAAATAGAGACTGTTTATAACATATAGATTACTTGATAAGAAAATAAGATTTACAATGAAAGGACGGAATCAACAATTATTTCAAAGTTTATCTCGATAAAATCCACATCAAAGAACATTCCGCAGTAGCTCTTTCAAAATGCCGAATAAGAATTTCGATTATTCAATCCAATTAATCCCATCTCCAGCTTCATATTTACCTCGAAACTTTCCATCGGATTTGAAATTAAACCAGACGCGCAAGACGAAGAAAGGCAATTATTTGCAAACTTTTCTTCCGCTTTTGAATTTTGGCAACTGGATGCGTTAGCGCGTGAATTTATATCGGAAATTACTTCTCGCCGTTTATGAGCAAAGTTAAGAATCTGATTACCTTTTTGATTACGTACATAAATCTGCTCGAATTTAAGCGGTGAAATTTAAGATTTGATCAGAGAAAGCGAATATATTACGTTTCCATTCCACCTGTTATAGAAATATACAGAATAAAGTAGCGTTTGTATGTGTTTGAAGGCACTGATGTAAAATGATGAAAAATACATAAAATTAAATTTTCGATAAACAGCTTTCATTATTGCATATTTATAGCTAGGTAATGTATTCGTAGTATATAACTATATAATATTGAGAACAATAATTAAATTCAAAAATCAATTCATTAAATAAAATTAATAATAAAAATAAATTAAATTCAAAATCATATAAGCGAGAAAAATTATAATTTTAATGCATAGCTTGGGCAAAAAAAAAAAAAAAAAAAAAAAAAAAAAAAACCCTAAAGATTTTTACACAATTTTTACACAATTTATGTGTATATAGGCAGGTATTTAATTCTTAAAATTTAAATAATCGTCTAATGAGCTGATTTTCTGTGGACATTAAATACAATATTAATTGAATTAAGGTTGGATGACACTTTTTTCCATTAGTGTTGAGGAAAGCAAGATAAGTTCGAAGATTTTCAATGTCATTCATGGCGTCTTTAAAACAAGATGCAATAATTTCTTTACATTGTTCATTATCATCGTTTAAACCGGCCCCGAATAATTTATTTCCAATTCCTTCATCAGTTAGGAATAGTTCTGAAAACATCATATCAGTATTACAATTCAAATATCTCTCGAAACCGATGAATTCCTATTCATATATCCATCGGAAGTGATTTCTTCTTATTCACATATTCTTCGAAAGCGAATTCTTCTTATTCACATATTCTTCGAAAGCGAATTCTTCTTATTCACATATTCTTCGAAAGCGAATTTTTGTTATTCACATATTCTTCGAAAGCGAATTCTTGTTATTCACTTATTCTTCGAAAGCGATTTCTTGTTATTCACATATTCTTCAAGCGATTTCTTCTTATTCACATATTCTTAGGAAGCGATTTCATCTTATTCACATATTCTTAGGAAACGAATTCTTCTTATTCACATATTCTTCAAAAGCGAATTCTTCTTATTCCCATATTCCACGAAAACGATTTCTTGTTATTCACATATTCTTCGAAAGAGAATTCTTGCTATTCACATATTTCACGAAAACGATTTCTTGTTATTCACATATTTCACGAAAACCATTTCTTGTTATTCACATATTCTTCGAAAGCGAATCCTTGTTATTAACATTTTTCTCGAAAGCGATTTGATCTTATTCACATATTCTTAGGAAGCGATTTGATCTTATTCACATATTCTTAGGAAGCGATTTGATCTTATTCACATATTCTTAGGAAGCGATTTCATCTTATTCACATATTCTTAAGAAGCGATTTCATCTTATTCACATATTCTTCGAAAGCGAATTCTTGTTATTCACATATTCCACGAAAACGATTTCTTGCTATTCACATATTCTTCGAAAGCGAATTCTTGTTATTCACATATTCCACGAAAACGATTTCTTGCTATTCGCATATTCATCGAAAGCGAATTTTTGTTATTCACATATTCTGTGAAAGCGAATTCTTGTTATTAACATTTTCCTCGAAAGCGAATTCTTCTTATTCACATATTCCTAGAAAGTGATTTTGAGAACTTAGAATGCTTCATCCAATCTTATGATATCGGAAGCACAATTCAAATACTCATCGAAAGAGATTTGTGCTCTATGGAGATTGCAGTCATCTTCGACAGTGGCAAATAACAGAATCTTTCCATCGTTTAAAATGAACGTTTTTATAGTCACATAGTCACAAATGAATCGGAATTGTTATGAAACACCATATAAATGCAAACAACGCATAGAGTATGCTTTTTTGTAATTATGCTATACAGAGATGGTACATAAGATGTTGACTAAATGATAGGAATATAATGAGTGCAAAATACGAAATCGATTCCAGTGGACAAAACTATCAATCATTTCAAAATTTACCCAATGAAATCAACATTGAATGCATATTCGCTATTTACTCCTTTCTGTTTCCCAAATAAATGTTTCGATTTTCGATCCAATTAATCCTTTCTTCGGCGCAATATTTATCTCGGAATTTCCCATCAGAATTAAAATTAAACTCCAATCAGAAAATGAAGATTCCTTTCCTTTCTTCCAAATTCCGATGTTTGGTAAACAAATATGTTAACACATGAGTTTAAATCGGAAATTACTTTCTGTCGTTTATGGAAAAAATTACGATTCTGATTATCGATTTGATTATTTACATAAATCTGCTCGGTTTTAAAAGATTAACGATTAAGATATTTGATCCGATGAAACTGCATATCAAAATGATTTGGATCGAATCGTGTTTCATTTCCGTTAAATTTGTAATATTTAAATATATGTCCAATTTAAAATTCTTTTTAAATAAATAATTAAAATATATTAACTGACCAGCTGTTATAATCACAACAAAATCCCATTTTCTTCTGTGTTTTATCATATAAAATGGTCGTAAATAAAATGTGAACATTAAAAATTACCTTTTTTTATTACGTGCATTTCATATGAATTATGAACTCAATCATGATAAAAATTTGGATCGAAACGTATTAATAAACTTACCCGTAAAGCAACAATTGTCAGAAGAAAAAGAAGATGGGACTTACCTAAAAAAAATAGAAAACATAAATTGGTTTAAAGTCATGGAAGAATAATTAAAAATAATTAAAGTGGTACATAAAAATGAAAATAATATTTCAGATTAATTACTAAAACACTAAAACATATAAGTGACATTTTTTTCGTAATTTAATAAACATAAAAGCATATTAACATCAATTCAAAAATCCAAACACTTCAACTTCAACTCCTTGACTATTTATGTCACGTCTAACTCGCCGTTTTGTAAGAAATATCGTTTTCACATCTTTATTAGATAATTATTAATATAAAATCCATATAATAGCAAAAATTTTTACATTAATTTTTAGGATTTAAAAGAAACCTATGATTATATATTTTTTTACTTTTGTTTTTATGAAATATAAAATTAGGTGTATGCATTTTAAATTTAAATAATAAGAATGGTTTTCGTTTTGTTATTTACTAGATGTTTTTGGCGACTAGCTGGAAAGGTTAAATTTAATTTCAATTAAATGCCTTTGGTGTAATTTAAAGTGAGTTTTTCCTAAACAAAATGTTTTTAATCATCATCTTAAGATATCGTTTTATGTAGCGTCAAAATGAAATTTATTATTTTAACAGTCAAACATCTGATCTATTTACTTGAAACTTTCTAATAAAGTCATACCCTGTGACATGATAGTCCCAACACTAACTTGAATAGATACTCTGTTTAAAATTGTACATTGTCTTTTAAGACAAAGTAACTTCACGTACTTATTTCTTACATAAATTTGCAGACAATTAGTATAAACTTTCTTTTTTGGCTTTGAAAATGAGAAAAAATCACGCTGTTGCATAGCTGATAAAACAACGTTGACGGTTTGAATTTTAATGAAAAGACGAATATATTAGTTAAAATTATTCAAAATATATTTTTATAAAATCATCGAAATTCAGAAAAATACTGTATTGCAACTAAACGGGTATCATTAAAAAAATAATTCCTAAAATTTTAAAATGGTGTAAAAATCTAATATTTTTGAGAATTATCATATGAAGAATATCACGTATAGAATTAGATTATCGCATATAGTAAAGCTATAATTAAAATTTTATAAAAGAGCGTTCCAAGGCGCACATTTGCTACCTGCAAAATATATCTGTGCCATATTTGATATATGCAATATTAATAAAAATTATGCCAAATTTCATTTATCTAACCTACTGCATTTCATTTATCTAACAATCGCCGGTCATAAATACAACCCCTCCTGTATTAATAGAGGGTAGCCCCCCCCGACATCATTTTTGTACCACCAGGACGGAGAGAACCTACCACCATACCAAAAGCTTCTGTACCCGATTTTTTAAAATGCCCCCCTCCAGGGAGAGATATACCAACAGATAAATAAAAATTGTTTTTTGTGAAATTGTCTCATTTTAAAACAATGTGTATGTTATCAAAAGAAGCAAAAATATGATATTTAAAAAAATAAATTTGCCTTTCAATTGACCAATTATTTTTTACTGATAAAAATAATATATACTACAAAAAGATCAATTTAGTATAATAAATAAATCACAATTAAATTACTTTTCCCGTACTAAAAATGCTGGATTTTTAATATAGGAAACAATTGAAATATATTTTTCGTTTAAAATGTTGGTTTTAAATTCGTTAAGCAACGAATTATCTACAAATAATTAATTTCTAAACTTCACTGAATTAATTTTCGGCGAATTTTAAAGTTAGTAAAAATTCTAATTTTTATCGCCTTGAAAAAAAAATATAATAGTAGAAACAACGTAATCATATCCTACGAAATCGAAAGTTAATCCTTTTAAACAAAGAAAAGATTAAATTCTCCCAATGGAAAGTATCAAACACTCATTCGAAAACTTGACATTATAATCTACCGCCTGTTCAAAAGCAAATTTAAAAGAATTTTTTTAAAAATTAATTAATTTTGGAATAAATCCGTCACTACAATAACTTGAATTAAAAATGCCATTGAAAGATAATGTAAAGCTCACACACATCAGAGTTCAAGCTTCTATTAATTTTATTTTCTATTATTGTTTCCACTTTTAAAAATGGATTAAATTATTTTCAACAATAAGTTTTGGATTCGGTTAAATAATAAAAATTAATCAAAAATAAAAATCTAATTATGTATTTTAATTAGCAAAGTCGTATTAAATGATGAAACAAAACAGAATTATAAGTATCATCAATTTTGCAAAGATCTTTCGTAGAAAATTTAAGAAGCAGCACTGGATATGTTTTTGCTTCGATTTTGAGGAGAAAAGTTCGAAAATAGCTGAAAAGTTTTTCCACAGACGAAGCAACGAAGCTTTTTGAATTTTAATGAATTTACCCGGGGCCTTTTAATCAGTCAACAGAAGATTAAATTTTGTTTTATTATTTTAAAGTCAGAGAAGCACATTTTTTATTAGTATTGTTTCAAAATAGGAAAGATTGAAAAAATTCCATTAAAAAAATGTATACTTTAATGTGTAATTTTTTCAAATTGAATTTTTAATGAAGGAACAAATAATATAAAAATCAAGAATAAGTAATTAAAAAAAATTAAATTTTTTCATAGTAAGAAATTAAATAACATGAGTGAACTATGGAATTATATATTTTATATAAATGACCTCAGAATATAAATTTTATTAATTTCCTGAAATTGCTATAATGAAAAAAATAAAAATGCCTGATAAAAAGAAGCATAATGAAATGAAATTTTAGTAATCAAAAGAATTAATAATGTAAACTTGTTTAAAAAAGCGTTCAGCAAATATCGTCTGCCAGCGTTATAATTTTTGTACGTTTATTTGTAGGATATATATCGTCTGATTTATACATACGAAAGTTGAAAATAAAATTATTCTAAAAATGTAATCTATATACTTATAATAAAGCTGAATGTGTGTGTGTGTGTGTGTGTGTGTGTGTGTGTGTGTGTGTGTGTGTGTCCCAACAGTAATGAGGCTAGGGTTAACATTTTTCGGCGGATTGTTTCAAACGATTTTGCTTATTTTCTTAATGTTTTATGCATTTAAAATTAAACATTGTTAATTAATCCATGTTTCAGATTCATTCTGAAGTACTTTAGAATTAAAATAACACAGAATAAAGGAAATTAAAAATGTATAATCTGCATAGCGTTACCCCAACTGGCGTAGAAAAATGCACGCATTTGCGTTACCGTAACTGGCGAAGAAAATTCACGCACGCGCATTGTGTTCTGATTGTTGTCATGACAACCATTATCAACGGATGATTTAAATTATTTTTAGGTTAGTTGCATGCTTTTGTAAGTAAATTGTATTTATGTTAGTTATATATTTTTTGTATATGCTTATAGTTTTAAGTACATCATTTTTTAAGTAGTTTTTTTTTTAAACCTGTTTTCAATGATTTAAATTATTTTTAGGTTAGTTGCATGCTTTTGTAATTAAATTGTATTTATGTTAGTTATATATTTTTTTGTATATGCTTATAGTTTTAAGTAAATCGTTTTTTAAGTAGTTTTTTTTAAACCTGTTTTCGACCGATTATTTTAAACGATTCATTTTATTTTCTTATTGTTTGATGCATTTAAAATGAAACATTGTTAATGAATCGATCTGGTCATGATGAATCTGAGAAAATTTTGTTGACAAATTCTTGAGATATTACATAAATTAAGAAAGATATTCTTTAGTGCCCATAAAGTTTAAACGCTCAGTGACTCTATTATCAGTAATCATATTATTAAAAAAAATGCTTTGTTTCAGTAAAAAATATTATTATATTAATTGCAGATTAATCATTTACACTTTAATTTAAAGCATAAATTCTACGAGGGATAACAGAAAATGAGAGATACATATCACGTTATGACTGAAGGCCTTTATAATATTATGAGTGAATTATATGACTATCAAAATTTGACGTTTTAAAATATTTTGCTGAAGAATCTATTAAAGTTGGAATTGCGTAAAATATTTAATGGTATGACCGGAGTTTAACCCCCTGCTTTGCGCAATTTTTAAAAATCGCCAACAATGGCCTTGCGAAATGTTCAAAAGCAAAGGAGCAGATGTTCAATTATAATGCATAATAAAGATTGCCAGCTTTGGCGCGTTATCGCAACTTGGCGAGGAAGGGGGTTAAACTCTGGTTCAAGCTATTTAATTATTAAAATTTAAACGAACATTAAGATTGGCGAACTGGCTGGTCGCCAAAGGCGGCTAGTTAAAATATATAGCTAAAGAAAGAACATTTATATGATTAATATAAAAGAGAAATTTTTTTTTTTTAATTCTTCACATCATTTTGCGCATTTGTCATTTGGAAGAATTTTATGAATTTTTCGTAAGCATAACAGAAGATAAAAAAATGGGGTCATATTTGTTGTAGAAAAGATGAACTGCTGAATGCGACAAGATATAAAAGTATAATACTTCAAAATACTACAAAACATTGAAGTCTTTAATATATTGAATATTAATCTCTTTGTCAAGTTAGCGGAGGATATTGCTTATATTTAATAAATAGATTATATATTATTTTAGTCAAATCGATTTTATACTTTTATGACCACGATTCTGACAAATTGTTAGATATTTAATGTTTGTAAGTTTAATTATTTTACATATCTATGATCACTGAATAAATGAATCTTTTTATTAGAGACCAGTTAAAAAGACATGTAATAACTATTAAAAACGTAATACTTCAGTTCTTTTGTTTTCTAGATTTTGCAATATTGTAATTTTTTTTTCGCTTTCTAAATTACACAGATTTCAAACAAAATTTTACTTCTTTAGCTTTTAACAATAAAGCAAAATCATCCTGTTACATAATTGATGGAACAATGAAAATGGTTTGAATTACGGTGCAAAAATTAATTTCTATTGATACAAATTAGACAAAATAAGTGTTCTTAAAAAATTCCTAAAATTCAGAAAAAGTTTCTCTATTATTAAATTTTTATCATTAAAGAGGCAATAATATTTTTGGAAATTATTAAGGATAAATACCCAAAGTCAGTTTCATTTTTAATTAATTAAAATTTTATATAAACCACCCCAAAGTGCACATTCTCACCTTCCAAGTATATGTGTACCAAATTTGAAAACTGTATATTAAACGATCTGTCCTGTAGAGAGCTAGACACACACTTACATCTTTATTATTAGTAGAGATAGAGATCCTTTTACAAGTTTTAATAAGATTCCTTTTTCTTTTCGAATCATATTTGGACTGAAATTATCCAATGCGGTAATTTATTTCTTTAAATTTGTTTTCATTAATTAATTTAATAACGCTTTTCAGAATTTTACTTCAAAAGAAAATCATACAATGTAGTAATTGAAATCTTCGAATTCGTTTTGAATAAAATATATACGTACATATTTAATATTTTAGAGATTTAGATAATTCTAGGCATTTTTACTCATTATACAATTCATTTTCACAATTTAATAAACAATATGTCCACTCAATTGCAGCTTTATAGTCCATTGGCAAATCTTTGGAGATAAATATATATTTCCAGTTAAAAAAACTGCTTTATATTATATTATATATGCACTGATGAAAATAAATCATTATATTTAAACTAGTATATAGCCCCAATCCTATTACTCATATTTAGAAAAATAATTTTGACAGATTAACATTTAAAAAAAAGCATATTCCACCTTTCACTGATCAAAATTAATTATGAAGTCTTTAAGTTTATTACTTTAGGACAATAAACCATCTCCACGCAAATAAGCCACAAGTTGATAGATCTCTTTTTATGCGACTATTAAAATGATGTAAAATAGTTATTCATTACACGGTCAGTTTCAGAAGCAGAAATGTAAATATTTTTTTTAAATTTAAAATGTTACTGCTTTAAGAATATTCTACTAAATAAGAGTACTGAATCAACGGATTATATAACATTTAAACTTCGTAATTATTTCAATTGATTCAAATTACAAAAAAAAATATTACTCATTCATTCTTTTATAGTTTTCAACTGGAAGACTTAAAAATGAACTATTGCATCATGTTTAGAATAACATTCTGGATTCTAGTTTAAAATGGTTTTTTTATAATATTTCTCACAATAAACAAAATTTATATAATATAAAGAAAGGGAAATTGAATCAAATAGGCTCGTACGCAACATCTCGAATAAATTCGTATTCGAAAACAGACACAATTCAGAATGGTTTTTGTATCAGTAAATAACTTACCAAACGTATCAAAAATTAAATAAATTGAATTATGTAAATCGATGCAATTTATAAAATGGACCAGTCAACTGAACTCTGTAGATGGTTATTATAATGTCAAAATTCAATTAATGTCAGTATAATAAATTCATACTTGAATAATATAAAAAAGTATTTCAAAGCACAATTCAAAGCAATCCATTATTAAATCCGAATATTATTTTTCCAACTTAGAATCTGATTTCATTATTAATAAATTTTAGAAACAAACGAACTACAAAAGTTAATTAAAAGTATGAATCTAATTAAGCATTTTAATCAAGCCAATCTCATCAGAAGCTGCAACTATGCATCTTTCACAATTAATGAAGATCACAAAAGAAGATTTTTGATTTATTAATTTCGTTAGAAATACCGCCAAACGATAATTTGGAGTTCAATCTTTCATTATTTCCTGTTTCTGTTATACAGAAAACTGCTAAAAATAAATACTACTGTGAGCTTAAATCGATTAGATAATTTAGATTAAATTCTAATAAATATAAAAATTTATGATTTTAATTTCAAAAGCCTAAGAATAGATTTTGAATTAATGTTTGTTAAGTAAGAGATATTTGAAATTTCAAAAGTTAAATCCCAGAAAGTGGAATTAGATCAGAAAATTGAAAATTCATTAATCTATAAGTCCTAAACATTTTGTGAAAATAATTCACAATATCGATAAGGTTGTTTTATGTAATAACTAGCCGCCTTTGGCGACCAGCCGGTTCGCCAATCTTAATGTTCGTTAAAATTTTAATAATTAAATATTTTATGCAATTTCTACTTTAATAGCTTCTTCATCAAAATATTTTAAAACTTCAAATTTTGATTATCATATAATTCATTCATAATATTATAAAGGCCTTCAGTCATAACGTAATATGTATCTCTCTCATTTTCTGTTAGCACCCGTAGAATTTATGCTTTAAATTAAAGTGGAAAGAATTTATCTTCAATTAATATAATAATATTTTTTACTGAAACAAAGCATTTTTTTATAATCTGATTACTGAAAATAGAGTCACTCAGCGTTTAAACTTTATGGGCACTAAAGAATATCTTTTTTAATTTATGTAATATCTCAAGAGTTGGTCAACAAAATTTTCTTAGATTCATTATGAGCAGATCGATTAATTAACAATGTTTAAATTTAAATGCATCAAACACTAAGAAAATAAAACGAATCGTTTAAAATAAACGGTTGAAAACAGGTTTTAAAAAAACTACTTAAAAAACGATGTACTTAAAACTATAAGCATATACAAAAAATATATAACTAACATAAATACAATTTACTTACAAAAGCATGCAACTAACCTAAAAATAATTTAAATCATCCGTTGCTAACGGTTATCATGGCAACAATCAGAATGCGCATGCGTGAATTTTCTTCGCCAGCTCCGGTAACGCAAATGCGTGAGTTTTTCTACGCCAGTTGGGGTAACGCTATGCGGATTAGAAATTTTTAATTTCCTTTATTCTGTTTTATTTTAATTCAAAAGTACTTCAGAATGAATCTGAAAGATTGATTCATTAACAATGTTTAATTTTAAATGCATCAAACATTAAGAAAATAAACAGAACCGATTGAAATAATCCGCCGAAAAATTTTAACCCTAGCCTCATTACTGTTGGGAGAAAAAAAAAAACTGAAGCCTTTCTCGTTTGGCGCTGGGGATAATGGAAGATTTTTTTGGCGGAAAAGTTGGCGGTGGAGAAAATGGAAGATTTTTTTGGCGGGAAAGTTAGTTTTTAATTAATAATTAAAATTCTAATTAAAAATTCGAAAAAAGAAACCCCAGGTGCACATTCCCAACCTCCAAGATATACATGTACCAAATTTGGTAGCTGTATGTCAAACGGTCTGGCCTGTAGAGCGCCAACACACACACACACACACACACACATTGAGCTTTATTATAAGTATAGATAGAAGATTGAGTTTTTCAAAACAAATATATACATTTAAAATATAATAAAAGGAATAATTTGACATTTAAATGAATCGATTTTATTAAAGCATTTATTCCAATTATTAATGGCATTACACATAAAAAAGAATGAAACAATTTAATTTCTTGTTACTTTTATACTAAAATTAAAATGTAGAATTATGCATAACTTGAATAACTTTTTATTTTTATAAGGTAACAAATATTGGTTATTTTTATAAATTTATTAAAAGTTATTATTTTATAGATTTTCTGAAATGGCAACCAATTAAAAAAGATAATATAAATGACAAAAAAGTTGTTAATTGAATAAAACGAATAGTAAGAAAAAAAAATAGTACTGCAAATCAAATATCGTCTTTTCCAAATGTTATCGTTTGCTAACTTATTTTCTTGTTTTTCTGCTGTAGATAAATTGCCTGAAAATTTGACGAAAATAATAATCTATTTTTTCTAAAACCGAAAAATTCCAAAACATGTTTTGAGAAAAATCTGTCAAAATACAAAAGAAAATAGATAGCAAAGGGAAGCAATATCCCAAGATTCACTTAAAAATATAACTCTTCGAAAGTGAAAAAAAGAACAGCTCTTTTCATAAAATAAAATCCAATTCGGCAGAAATTCTGACAAAGAAATTCTAAATTAAATTTCGTCCATTCCACTCAACAGTAGTAATTTCGAAGACAGTTCAGAAAAGTTTGAGATCGACGACAATTAAGTTCTTTTTTATTTCTAAATTCTATATCACTATTTTAATAGAATTTTTTTTCCTCCATCAACTTAAGAGACTGAATAATAACCAAGTGGATGATAATGCTCAGGAAAAAGAAATTTATTTAATAAACCATTCAGAAAAGTTTAGTTTAAACTACTCATTTTGAATTTCAAAATCATAAGTCCAACTGACATTTAAAGTCAGTTCGAATAAAGAAAAAAAAATATTCTAGAATAAGATTTTAAGTCATTAGAATATTTCTTCTAAAAATTTTGCAAGAAATATTTTCACAGGATTTTTTTTTTGAGCAGATGTTTATTACAGTCTTTTTAAGATTTAGAAAAAAAATCTGTAAAAAATGTACTTTTTTTTTTGAAAAAAATTAATTTTTATTGACATGGAATTCGAACATATATCGTTTTTAAAAAATTATTCGAAATTTTTATGAAGAACATCAAAAGAATTCATTTAAGTATTAAAACGAATTCTTTTCAAGAATTTAGAAAAAATAGATTGCAAAAAATAATATAATGAAAACGACTTTTATCTTCTTTCCTTAATACTTTTTTAAAATGATTTCTCAATAATTTTCTTCAAATGCTTTTAAGATTTACAAAAATATGTATTTAAAAAAGAAATCCCAAAAGAAAGAAATTTTGAAATGTGCAAAATTCTGAATACATTTGTATAAAATCACCAAAATAAAGTATGATTTTTTTTTGTATAAATAAATGATTATTATTGTTGTTACTGAGAAAATTAACGAAATGAAACCTAAATTTGAGAAATTGTAATAATATTTGATGTCATAATCTATGTACACTTATTTAATCAAATGCCAATATTGCTGAGATAAAATATCGTCACGTACTAGAAGCAAACAATTAGTTCAAATTTAAAAGAACCTGATTGAATGCAGGAAAGTCTTCTGTCATCCCAGAATTCCACAGTAATTCAAAAAGTTCATATTTATTTATTCGTTCTTGTTCTTTTTTCCCCTTTCTTTGTGTGTGTTTGTTACCTTACATGTTGAATTTACTCAATGTATCCGACTAGGTTAAAAACATAAATTTAGATAAAAATTCACATTTTTATTTTTTTTAAATTTATTTTATAGTAATTTTTTTTTAAAAAAAAAGACTTTTCTGTTTCCAATTATTTCTTTATCTTGTATCTATATTAATAAGAAGCCAAGTTATAACAAACTATTGACACTTAAGTGATGCTTATTTATAAGAATTTAAAAACTTTAATTGCATTTTCTGAAGAACGAAGTTTTTCATAATTCTACATTACTAGTATCGTCATATCTCAAAAAATAATCAAGTTGTCTTAATGAAATTTATAATTAGTGCTCGTTATGTTATGCAAAATTTAATGAACTATGTATTTGATGTTGAATGTTCCAGAAATGGATTTATATATTTTTTTATATAAATATTGTAGACAAAAATTCAAACATTTCATAGATAATTTCCTATATTACACACAAAAATTTTATTTTTGAATATAGTTCTTAGATAATAGTTCATTGCACTTTAAGATATGTTGCACTGGTAATGTTACAAAGAAAAATGAAAAACAGTAACATTTTTTTTTCTTTGGAGCAATCCTAGTTTTTGTAAACAAATGCTAAAAATTGCATCAAAATGTGTTTTTTCTTCAAAAGCTACATATAAATTTTATGTAACTTCACTTTTATTAATCACTTTATCCTTATATTAATAAAAAACATCGTATAAACACTGTTTTTTTTAAGTCTCCTCCGAATATAGTCGGATACCTTAAATAAATAAATAAAAAATATTTGAAAGCAATTCGTTATTCTGTTTATTTTAATTCATTTGTTCATTTTTTTTATAAAAACAATTAAAGAAGGTTCAGTTGATGTTTTTGGAAGATTATATTATTCCTTATTTTTGAATATATAGGAATCTTTATTATGTTTCAATATACAGGATGATTGAAAAAGCAACCAGTAAGCTGATAGGGAAGTAGAAATACATAAACGAACAGGTGATTGAAAAGCTAACGTACAAAATGTTAGCGGAAGTAAGAACTTAAAAAAAAATAAGTAATCAAAATTGAAAGTGCTGATTGTTGGGTGAATAGGAAAACAAAAACAACCCAAACATATCTTTTCCCTTATATTTTCCTTTATTCAACCATTATCGGAAAGGCTAGCCGAATGAGTTAGAGGGCGTTTCTTCTCCAGTGCTTTAGCAGGATTTGCACTCTAGTCATTTGAGGTTCCAGCTACATACAAGACTACAGTTGACGAATCCTAATACGCTGGACGTGGCTGAAACGTCGCAAGACTTTCTGTTAAGCACTAAACACCATTCGCATTATTTATTCGTTTTGATTAGAAATAGAGAAATAAATTTAGTGTACAGGATTCAAAAATATCCGTGTGTTGTATTTAATTTTTTAGACTTTCTGAAAACTTTATCGAAACTATTGAGAAAGCAAACATTCGTCGGATAAAATTTTCATATGAATGATGTTTTATTAAACATTCAGCATGAATGTATTGAACTGATCTTCTTAAAGGTCAAAGAGTCTGCAGAATTTCGGGGGATTAGTTTCTCTACTAAACTTTTTGAAATAAATATTTTTACAACTATAATTTCCATTCTTTTAGATCATAGGTTCCCAAAGTGGTCCAGATGGACCCCCAGGGGTCCATAGGAGACTACATGGGGATCCACGTAGACGTGAAAAGAAAACAGGGGTTCACAAGTTGTGAGTAGGGGTCCACGAAACATTTTCTGGTTTTCATAATAAAGAACAAAAATTTTGGCTCCGATTTACCTATCAACGTAGGCAGGTAGCATCATTCACTAGATAGGTACTCAAAAAATTTCGAGACTCAGTTCAAACACAAAGTTGCGAATTCTCCCAGTTTCCGCACTTGTCACAGATAGAATGTCTTGATGAGGATATTCAGACATACGCTCAACATTAAAATACCCTGCATGATGACTTCAAAAATAGATTTGAAGATATTCTGACGATGGAAATACCACCATGGATCATAACCCCATTTGATGAAACGGAAGAGGCGAATGTGGTATTACAAGAGGAGCTACTTGAGCTCAGCACCAACGAGGAACTGAAGGTGAAATTTAAAAAAAGCTATCAAACATTTTGGCTGCAGGCAGAAATCCCCGAAAAATATCCTGGGCTGTGGGAAATTGCGAGAAAATTTTTGATAGCGTTTCCTTCGTCATATCTTGTCGAAAGAAGTTTAAGTGCCGTTACCAACCTGTTAAAAAAATAATAAAAAAAAAAAAAGGAGCAGATTGAACATCACAGAACGGGGAAATTTGAAATTACTTCTCACAAAACTGAAGCCAAATATTGATAATTTGCTGTCAATTCATCAAATACACCCTTCTCATTAAAAGTATGACTATTTTTTATTGTTTATTTACATTTCAGAGTTCATTGTTGATTTTTTGTCAATTGTTGATTGTGTAATAATAAATGTTTATAATTTTGTATAACCACAAGTATTATTTTAATAAATAGGACACAAGAAAATGTGCTACTTTTTTTTCCTTCTGAACACCCCCAATTTAGGGTGATATTTTTTAGGAGTTTTGGGAATACAGTAGAAATGTAGCAGCAGGGGGTCTACCGAAAATAGTAAAACTTTGAAAGGTGTCCACGAGAAAAAAAAAAGTTTGGGAACCTCTGTTTTAGATAATGCATTCATAAACAAATACAATTCCTTTTTTATGTGTTGCACGTTATTTCTGCTATATAATTAAAAGTAAATTTAAAAATGAAATAAACATATATGAAAAATATTTTTACAAGAATATTTTCCATTCTTTTACATATGGCATTCATATAAAAGTACAATACATTTTTTTTGTGTGTGTGCGCGTTATTGTTGCTAATTTTTTAAATGAAATAACGATATAGGAATCATTCCCATGCAAAGAGGTTTGCAAACTAAACATTCTAATATAGTTTCATAGTTTTTATTTTAAATCAAATGCCGAAAATCGACCTTTACTGAAAGTGTTTATTTTCACTTAAGCGATTCCAATTTAGCTAAAGATCAAACAGGATATCATAAATTTATTCCAATATCATAACCTTAACAAAAACAACAACCCATTTTTAAAACAAGTTTATAAAACCGGAAACTTCAAAGGTTTAATCGCAACTTATTAAAACCACAAACGAAATCGAACGCCTGACAAACAAAACACTCCTGTCTAAAACCATAAAGCTTTTAAAAGACCCAGACTGTTGAAGAATGCCGGTGCAAAGTTAAAATCGATTTAAGATGATGCTTTTGGTGGAAAACATCGATTAATCGGATTAACTTTCGTATTCGGGTAGGGAGGCGCGATTTAGTGGCTGAAGTACTAGAAGGAAAAGAGAACTTCCAGGTTAATTCCACTTTTTTTTTTTCTTCCAATTTTCTTTCATGATGAATAGAAAGGGTGGTTCAAGTAGACTTACGGTGATGGTCGCCGATAATTATCTTCATAATGAAGTGAAGTGAAGTGTGAAAGAAAGATGGAGGTAGTTGCATGTTTCGAGGTCTGATTTTTGACGAATAAGCTTGTTGCAAAATGGAGAGAATTATATGGCGTATTAAGTTTGAAACAAGAGAAGTTTCTTTTGTATTTTTTTCTATGTTTTGAAATGTCGTAAGAAGGATTATTATAAAGCCGATTTTAGATTGTTTATCAAATGGATTAAATTAATCAATGACTTCGATTATTTTTTAGATTGCAATGAGCATTTAGGTAATTAATTTCTCAAAGTAATGGGAAATATTAAAGCAATAAGAGGTTTATAATTGTGAGAAATCAGAAAGAAAACAAATTTCCGAATTCGAGTTCACTTATCTATCGAACGCTTTGAATGTAATGAGAATTTGAACTTACATCATATTACAAGGACGTCACGTACACAGGAAAGCCACGTTTTAGCTATAGCTGTTAGTATTTGTGTACAATAAACTGTAACAAGAGCGGAAAGTTTTGAATACACAAAAGGTTTCGAATTGAGCTCACATCACTAAAATGACGCAAAAACAGGCAAATATTGTCTTACATTCAGCTGTCAGAATTTCAGCACATTAATCTGTCACAAGAGCGAAACGTTTTAAATGCTCATAAAGGTTTGAATCGAGCTCAAATCACTAAAATAACACATAAACAGGCAAACTATTGTCTGAACTTTAGCTGTTAGCATTTTGGTACATCAGCCTTGCCACAAGAACGGAAAGTTTTAAATGCACACAAAGTTTAGAACCAAGCTCGAATCACTAAAATCACGCATACGCAGACAAACTGTCGTTTAAACTTTGGTCGTCAGAATGTGGGTACATTAATCTGTCACAGGAAAGAAACGCACGAACGATTCTGAATGTCTGTCAATTCAGGAAGATGGCAAACCAACAAGCAAATCATTGCCCGCAATTTAGCTGCCTGTATTTGGGTGCATTAATCCGTCATAAGAAACGAAAGTTTTGACTGTACACTAGGGTTTAAATAGAGGACAAATCACCAAGACTACACATAAACAAGCAAATCATTGCCTGGAATTTAGCTGTCTGCATTTCGGTAGTACATTAAACCATCACAAGAAAGGAAAGGTTTGAATATATGACAGGTTTGGAATCAAGTTCAAATCACTAAAATGATGCACAAACAGGAAAACTATTGTTCGAACTTTAGCTCTCAAAATTTGGGCACATTAATCTGTCGCAAGAAAGGGAAATCTTGAATGCACGCAAGGTTTTGAATTGATATCAAATCACTAAAATAAAGCATAAACAAGCAAACTATTGTCTGAATTTTGCTTCAGAATGTGGGTACATTAATCTGTCGCAAGTAAAGGAAATCTTGAATGCACACATGTTTTTGAATTGATCTCAAATCACTAGACTGATGCAAAAAATTGCAAACTAGTCTCCGAACTTTAGCTCTCAGAATTTGAGTACATTAATCTGTCACAAGAACGGAAAATTTTAAATACACACAAGGTTTTGAATCAAGCTCAAATCATTAAAATGATGCATCAGCAGGGAAAAACTATTGTCTGAACACTAGCTGTCAGAATTTGGGTACATTAATCTGTCACAAGAAAGAAATATGCACTTGTTTTGAACCGAGATCAAACCACAAAGACAGCACATAAACAGTCAAATGATTGTTTGAACTTTAGCTGTCTATATTTGGATACATTAATAAATCATAAGAACGGAAAGATTTGAATCGAGGTCAAATTGCTAGAACAACACATAAGCAGTCAAATCATTGTCTGCACTTCCATTGTAAGCATTTGGATACATTTTCACAAGCACGGAAAGTTTTGAATGCACACAAGGTTTTGAATCGAGCTCACATAACAAAGTCGACACATAAACAATCAGATCATTGTCTGAACTTAAGCAATTTAGTTGTTGAATAATTGTTAGCCTTTGAATTCTCTAATTTGTCACAAGAATGAACAGTTTTAATGTATCCGAAGAGTTGAGGCGAGGTCAAATCACAAAAACGAGAATAAAACATTAAAATTTCGTCTAAACTTCAGCTGACGGTATTTATGTTTATTAATCTCAAACAGCAACAAACAGTTTCCAATGAAGTCAGTTCATAGCAGAATCCCCCTTTGCGTCTTTATATCTATTCAGACAGACAGAGTTTGAGTAAGATTTTCAGAACAAATCTTCGTCACAAAGATGACACACGAACCAATAAACGGCTGTTTGAACCTCAGTTTTAGTATACAGGGTGTAAAAAGACACCCTGTTAACATGAGAACGGTGATAGCTATTGCCATAAACTTGGTGTATAAGTATACTAAAGTGAACATGCACTAATCAGTCACAGATCAACATAGTTAGTGTCTACGGATTGCAATATCGAACCAAAAGTTAAATACCGGTATTTGGTATTTTTTAGATCTTGATACCGGTTTTAATACCTGTAGTAGAAATTTTAGAAAAAGAAAGAAAACACAGGTGTTTCTTTGTTTTATTTGCCAGTTGTATTAGAGAGTGTAAATATCACCAAAAATAATTTGTAACTTATAAATTATAACAGTATATAAAGAGTCACAAAAAAAAGTGAAGGAACATCTTATGTATTTAAATCACTATTCAGTCTCTGGTACTATTACAAATTTTTGAAATGTGATCTTAGAAAGTATAATGCATCAATTGTACTGTTATTAAGCCTGGAACGTAATTTTGTACAATAATTACCAGCTGTCGATTTCATCTCATTAAGGAATGAGATGCGGAACGATAAGAGCATTTCCGGTATTCACTTTTGACCTTGGATTTCCCCCATTAGATACTTTTTAGTTCAATTTTTTTCACGTGTATGTCAGTGTTGTGTTATTTCTGACAACATTTTAGTTTAACTCAAAATTTCGTAATGATATACGTAGCCAAAAGTGAGGAAAACGCTTTCAGGAATGGTAAGAAGAAAATCTTACATAATATCATTAAATATTGTGACCAAGAAGCAGAAAACGGGGTATTAAAATATTTCTGAAAAAATTTAATAACATATAAAAAAGAAACATTTTAATATAAAAAAGATCATTATTACATTGTAAAAAATAATTACCAAATTTTAAGAACAGACATTTTTTATTTATTTTTCATAATTTAATGTTTAGACCCCTTACAATAAATAAAAATTGCTCTGAAATATTTTAACTTTGCATTAGTGCCTTTTCTCTTCTGTATTACTAATTATCTGTAACGTTTCACGTCTCATAAAACGGCGAGTCTTCATTGTTAAATGTAAACATCGCCTCCTTGCATCTTTCTTCTTACCCCTATTTTGTTGAATTAAACCCATCCTAACACATGCGCAAAAGCGCGGAGGGTTTTACAATCATTTTATCACTTTTCTTGATGTAACTTTGTATTCACAGTCTAATTAATTTCGCCCGTTAGGGAGACATAAAAACAAAAACATATACTATTTTGCTATGTTGGCGATCCCTAAACATATAGTGGAGAAGATTTAAATTTTTTTTTTAGTAAATACCGAAAAAACGGCATTTAAACTTGTGAATACCGGTATTGCAAAATTGTACAAATGGCTCAAAATACCGGTATTCGGTATCGCGGTATTGCAAACCCTATTAGTGTCCTTATCTCAAAATCGGTACCGATGCTTATTCTTACAGGAACAATCAACAACAAAATTAGAAAACATCCTCGATTTGGTACAAAAGGACACCTTGAGAACAGAAAGTGTACAACGAGTCTGTGTTTGCTCATGATTTCTAGTCATCTGAAGCCAGAAAAGCATTAAAAACAAAACAGAACAATTAGTTATCAAAATATACATATATTTGTGTTAGAAATGTTCTATGCCATTGTTCAAAAGATTATCTTTCCATTTGTCGTCGTGAATTGCATAGCTATGGAATTCGCGACGAAAATGGAGGATCGTAGCTATGCAAATGTGCGTTTTATTCATTTTTTCTTATATTTATTGTGTTCAAAGTATCTTTTTTTAATAAATCGAAGACGTTTCATAATTTTGTAATTGACTGTTTTTCCGTACCTTGGATGGTTTTCGAGAAAGGAACCCTAACTCCATCGTTTATCAATAGGTGGCGCTGCTTCTGATTTCATCGTGTTGCAAATCATTATCTTACTATGCCCAGACACCACGTTTGAGGCAATAGTTGTCGCCGTTCTCAAGTTAATATGCGGTAGAAGGACTATAGCGGACACTGTGTAATCATTTGTTAAGAGGTTTTAAATCCAGATAATTAAATAATAATCTATAGTTTAATCTATTTTTTTAAAATTTATATCTTTAATCTATCTTTTAATCTATTTTTTAAAAATTTATATCTCTAATATATTTTTTAATTTATTTTTAAAAAAAAATTATATCTTTAATCTATATTTTTTTTTAAATTTATTTTATTAGATAATTTTTTTGATCTCTCACTCTTTCTTGCATTTTCTCATCTCTATTTATACTCTTGTCGTCTATTTCAGCATCTACAGTTATATGTTATTCCATATCCTGAAAATTCCGCGCAGTTCACGACTAAGCACACACACAAACCCCCCGCCATTCTCAAAGAAGCATCCTTTGAATATTTAAGAAGTAAGGGGACGGGGAAGTCTCCATGAATACTCAGGAATGTGGAACAGCACTCGATGTTTTTTATTCGATTAGAATGTGAAAGAACGTTCGTATCCCAGATAAAAAAAGCGATACCTGAATTATCGATTGTTCTTAGCCGTTTTCACTATAGTCGACAGGATCATTATTTATTCAAACAGAACCGAAGATTCCGGTTAGGAGAATGGTTTTGTGTAAGCAGAATGCAGTATCTTTCTTTCAGCAAATATAGCCTCGATAACAAAAATTTGTGGTAGTTCAGGAAATGTAGCACTCACAATAGTTAAATATTTCTCGTGAAGCGGGGTGTAGTATTCTATCCATTGCTTGTAAAGTAGGTTTTCCTATCTATTCGAAACTAGCTAAAACATCTGAAGAAACAGAAAATGGTTACATTTGAATTTCAAGATGCGCAAACAAGAACAATAAATATGTGTAAAACGAATTTAACCAGTGTTGCTTTTATCAATATATGAAATAAAAGTAAAATAATATAATTTTTTTTCAAAAATCAAAATCAAACCAAAATCACAATCATGAGTTGTATAAGAAGCTCTATAAATTTTCAATTATATAATTTAAATTTTGCATAATGAATTAACAGAATCTGCCTTGCATGACGCGTAAGAAAATAAATATTATCGAAATCAAAACACACTAAAAATATATATATAAAATCAAATAAAACAGTAACGAAAGTGGCCTAACCAAAATTACCAAAATTTTCTCACATATTCTCTAAAAAAATGGCTATCCCATTGAACGCCTTGCATGGCATTGGGGTACAACAATTACGAAATATTAACCTTAAGGCGGGAATTTAGCATTTTTATTCAGTCTGTTGTATTCTCCTTGGCAATTTATTTGGAGATTAATCCCTGACACGTAGTTAATAGTATCCGAACATCGAATCTTTGTTTTAGATGCATTTTTTTACCACCCTATTGAAATAAAAATAGGGGGTTGAGAAAGTACATTTGCAGTCACAAAATAATTTACCAAATTTGATATATTTTAGTCATTGCGTCTTTCAGTGATCGCGTTTATATGCTGCTGAAAGTACAGACCGATAGACAGTCGACTCCTAGTCGGATTTGGCTCAAATTCTGAAAGGTGTCTATACTATATATGTTTATGTTGTGTACCGAATTTCATTCATCTAGCTTTCTTCATTGTGTAGCTACCGTATTAACTTATATTCGAACAGCCGGACAGCCGAATTTGAACAGATTTTGTTCAAAATTTGATAGAAATCTACAAATTTTGTGTAAAGACCGTGTACCACATTTCACCCATCTAGCTTAAAGCTTTTTTTAATTATCTTTGTCACAGACAGACAGACTGACGGGCGGATCGGTATATACCAAATTTCCTCCATCTAGCTCAAATCGTGTTTGAGTTATTATTGTCACAAACAGACAGACATTTTCCAAAAATGTCCATCCGTCCACCAGTCCATCGAAGTTTTCGTCGATCACTGTTCTCTCTTTGTACTAAGCATACGAGAAACTAAAAATGCATCATGATAAAAATCCAAAAAAATAATTGAAAATGTGCGCATGATTATGAAAACTGAGTACAATGAAACGAGTAAAACTGAACTGAAATGAGTAAAATAAACATACAGATGACGACGACGAAAAATGAGTATTCGCTGTAAATGATGCTATTAGATATTAAATTCCGTAAAAGTAATTTTTCATTATTTTTAGAACATTCATTTTCACTTGGGTATTGTGTCTAGTTGTATGCCAATCTCAATCCCCATTTTTTTCTAAGAAAAATAATGATTATCGACCGATTTCAATAAAGAAATCGTTAATATTTGATATATTTTCATTGAAAAAGTAACAAAAAAATGAAACAAATATTAAGTAAAAAATTTCTATATATATACTATCAAATTCATTCATCAAAATACGGTAAGTCATTGAGTCACCATTACAAGTCCTAAAGACCAAATCCCATAGTTGTTATTGTCGTGTTACTATGTTGTGTTGATGATGATGATGTCGTGTCTGCGTTACCACAGAAAGAGAACGCAACAGCTTCTGAGGGTAAAGACCCTTGAACACCCGAGGGCAGAAGTCTGACTTCTAGCTCATATGAAGATAGCACAAACACACACTCGCTTGCACTACCCCTTTTTTTCGGGGAGGGGGGCTCATTCACGCACCTCACAAATAGCACATAGGGTAGAGAACACCCATTCCTGAATCAGGACTCGAACCCGGGACGCCTAAATCACGGGGAAGACGTGCTACTCCTAGGCCAGGACGCCGACAAATCGCATAGTTGTAAGTGCAATAGACCCACGCGCATACAACCACTTCCCATTATAAATATAGACAATTTTAAATTATTTTTCTTGTATATTAATAACGATTTTCTCTTTTGCTATTTATTACAAATAATAAACTTTGCCCTTAAGATTACATATAAAACTATTCCAAACATTGAAATCATAAAATTACATGTAATTCTAACGATGTAACATAATTATGCTGTTTCTGATAAAAAAAAAAATAACTTCTGCCCCAATCTCTTTTAGCAATGAAGAAGAAATGTGTATATGTATGCCTGAGTGTGTGTGTGTGTGTGTGTGTGTGTGTGTGTGTGTGTGTGTGTGTGTGTTTGTGTGTGTGTGTGTGTGCGTGCGTGCGTGCGTGCTCAAAAGTCCAGGCCGATTAATCAAGAGCTATCAAATTTATCACTAAATCATATTGGAGGATATAAAAGTGTATCTCAGAACTATTTGTTTGAAATTTTATTTAGAATTTTTTAAAAATAAAAATTAATTAAAATATTGAAGTGTTTTCCACTCATATATATCAGAAATATTGCAGTGCAGAAATGATTTTTATATCAACTTAAGAAAAAAAATTTCACTGGTACTAATGTTTTTTAAGTATAACTTTTTCTATTTTCAACAACTTTTTAAAATAATATCTTAAACATATTCTTCAACATTTTTATATTTCATTGTTTAAGTGTGATACAATCGTTTTCATTGTTGCTACTAACATTTAACTCTGACTTTTTTTACCAACTATTGATGATCACGATGTTGAGATTCGAATTTGTTTGCTATAGTAATTAGTTTTAAGTATAAGGCATGCTTTAAAAAATTTTAAATTTTGCTATAATTTCGAAAAGATTTAACTTCAGAACCGAGAAACGGTGAAAACTTTTCGAGTATATTCATTTTCAAACACTGCTGTGCCTTTCGTTTATATAATTTGACATATGTAGATATAAATGGGAAATTATAGTAATAAATAACGCAATGAACATTTAAATTTAAGGCTTTTAAAATAATCTGAAATATATCTCTATAAAAATTTAAAATTTAAAAATATTTTGCTGAGGGTGACATTAATATTAAGTTACACAAAATAAATAATTGAAATTTTAAGCAAGCGCTAATCGCGACGAACGAATTGGTCGCAAAAGACGGCAAGGCAAGTCTCAAATTTATATTTTCAAAACCTGAAAATTTGATTTTTAGTATTTTCAACTAAAGTAAACGCGACGTGACTAGACGCAAAATAAATGAGACAATGATTAGTTTTGAAGCTAAAAACAATATATTAAATTTACGACTTAACTGGCATTAAAATCACGTGATTTCTTCCTATTTTAGATAAGAAGTGAAAGGGGAAAATTATTATCTTCCAACTCAAAGGTTTTGCTTTTAGCAGATAAAGTCAATAGGAAGAGATTAAAATTTATGGGGGCGATTAATTTGTCTCGACAGCCGAAAGTCTCGTTTGAAAGTGAATTTTGTTTTTGTTTTTTCTGTTTCTGCAATTTGTTTATCCAAAGATAAGTTGAAGTTTTAGTATTATTGTATAAAAATTATTATTAAATTGATTTGTTAGACTAAATGAAAAATATGATATCGATTTTTGCAAGATTTGGAGTTTATGTTTTAGCTTTGTAAAACATGCTGTTTTATGTTCTCGTATATGTAGTATAGAGAATTGAAATCGAGAAAAAAAAAAAAAAAAATTCGAACTCGCAATTTTGATGAATCGTCACGTTTAGACCTCTCTTGGTTCAAAAAACACATTTTTGAGATTATAGGTGTCTGTCTGTGACTAAGACATTCAAAACCGCTTTGAACGGGAGTAATAAAATTTAGTATTTGGTTTTCTTCATTAAATTTCTACATTAAATTTTGTGCAAAATCTATTCAGCGGAAGTCTGTCCGTCCGGCTGTCCGAATATAAGTCAGAACGATACCTACAAAACGAAGAGAGCTAGATGGATTAAATTTCGCATATAGATTTAGCATCTAAAGTTTACATATTTAGCAAATTTGGAATCAAATTCAATAAAAGGTTTACCTTCTGTCGGTCTGTTCAATCAAAAGCATGCAAATACGATAATTCAAAAACGCAATGACTTAAATATATGAAATTTGGTATATGAATTTGCGACAACAAATGTAGTTTCAATCGGTTGGAAATAACGCATCTAAAGCAGAAATTCGATTTTGTTTCGTATGTTTCTAAATGTCAGAGATTAGTCGCCAATGATTGATGATGGTGATGACGTCGTGTCCGCGTTACTACGGAAAGGGGGTGCAGTAGCTTCTGAGGGTAAATACCCCTAAGCACCCGAAGGCAGAAGTCTGACTTCAAACTCATAGGAAGATAAAACTCACACATTCGCTTGCACAACCCCTTTTTACAGGAGGGCACATACACTCACCTCACAGATAGAACACAGATGAACAACAACCATGTCCGAACCGGGATTCGAACCCGGGACGCCCAGATCACGGTGAAGACGTGCTACCCCTATGCAAGGACACCGGCCATTGCCAATCATTATAAGATTTATATAGAAAAATCAAAATTCATGCTTAAAATCAATATTTCGTAACTGTGGTTGGCCAGTGCCATGCAAGGCCTTTCCGGCCTAGTACATGGTCCATAATTTTATGTCAGGAAAGGGGAATAACGAGATTATTAGAGAATGTTATTAGAATATTACGAGATTAATATATTATATAACGAGACTATTAGAGAATATTTTTAGAATATAACAAGATTAATATATTATATAACGAGATTATTACAGAATATAATCAGAACATTACGAGTTTAATATATTATATAATGAGATTATTAGAGAATATTATTAGAATATAAGGAGATTATTAGAGAATATTATTAGAATATAACGAGATTAATATATTATATAACGAGATTATTAGAGAATATAATTAGAATATAACGAGATTAATATATGACGAGATTATTAGAGAATATAATTAGAATATTATGAGATTAACATATTATATAACGAGATTCTTACAGAATATTATTAGAATATAACGAGATTAATATATTATATAACGAGATTATTAGAGAACATAATTAGAATATAACGAGATTAATATATTATATAACGAGATTATTAGAGAATATAATTAGATTATAACAAGATTAATAAATTATATAACGATATTATTAGAGAATATTATTAGAATATAACGAGATTAATAAATTATATAACGATATTATTAGAGAATATTATTAGAATATAACGAGATTAATAAATTATATAACGATATTATTAGAGAATATATGAGAATGTTTTGGGGACATTACCCCTGTTTGTTGGAAATGATAATGAAAGCACCAAACAAGATGTGTTTTTGACGAATACTTTTATTTTAAATGTATAAAACATAAATTGAAATAAGATTTTAAAAATATATATTTCGATGAATTTATAATTTTAAACATAACGAATTTAAATCAAGAAATTTAATTTTATTCCGATTTTATTTATTCGACAACTGCACAAATAAACTAACTATTTTATGAATCAGAACAGCATAAAATAATAATTTTAATTATCAACCAACCATAAATGTTGCTTTCAAACTAAATAACCATCACACAAACCTGCAATTCCAGCATTTGGAAGAAAAGACGATAATTGCTTTACAACATTTTGTGTAATTTACAACGCCAAACGATTTCAAGAAAAAGAAAACAAACTTCAGTTAGCTCTTAAACTAATGAAAACTGATTAAATTTATGACTCACTGTTCTTAAAATCACGAGTTATGCTGTTATTCCTAGTCAACAAACACATGAAAAATTACTATCTTCAATTCAAATGTTTGGTTTTTAGTTGCCAGATTCGAAAGATGAAAATTTAAGAGTCGATAAAGTTAGCCTTGTCAACCGAAAGTCTCGTCGAAAATGAAGTTCGTTTCTTTTAGTAGCTCATTTAATCTTGATTTATGAAGAGTTTATTTGAACTTGCATTTATGTTGTATATAAATTATTTCAGATAAACTCTGACGATGGTATATCATCAGTTTTAGTTGTGATTTGTAAGCTATCGTTTGAAAATTTAGGATTATTCTCAGTTTTATGCTTAGTCAACGTTTTTTATTTATTTATTTTTTTATGTGCATCTTTACTTTCTCGTATGCGTCGTATAGAGAAAGTATAGTAAAAAAAGTAAAGTATAGTAAATAAGTAAAAAAAATCGAAATTAGACTTCTCCGTGTTCAAAAAACACATTTTTGAAAAATATCTGTCTGTCTCTCTGTGATAAAAATAACTCAAAATCTTTGAGCTAGAAGGCTGAAATTTAGTATACAGTCTTTTCAAGAAATTTCCGGATTCCCGCCAAATTTTGTGTAAAATCTACTCAGAGTAAGTCCGTCTGTCCAGCTCTTCAAATAAAATTTTACACGATAACTACAAAAAAAGAGTGTGTGTGAGAGAGAGAACTAGATAGATAAAATTCTTTATACAGATTTAATATCTGAACTATAGACACCTCCCAAATTTTGAGCGAAATCTAACAAGGGGTTGACCGTCTGTCGGTCTGTACTTTCAGAAACATGTAAAAGGGATAACTCAAATACTCAAAGACATAAATATACCAAATTTGATATGTAATTTTGTGACTAAAAGTGTAGTTTTATGTCAAATTTTTGTTTCAGTCCGTTGAAAAGAACGCGTCTGAAAACCAAATTCGATATTCGGATACTTTTAACCGCAAGCCAGGGATTAATCGCCATAAAACGCGCCAAGGACGACATGATAGTTTCAGTAAAATAGTTCACTTCACGCCAAAAGTTAATATTCCGTAACTATTGTACGCCATTCTCATACAAGACATTCTCTGGGATAGCACCTTTATTATCTGAGAAAGTTCTTGGCAGACCATTACCTCTTTGTTATTTTTATTTATTTTTACTTTATACTTTTCCAAACCTGAAATAATCTTAAACAACCAACCACTAAAGTCGGTATAAACAGTTTCCAAACATTTCCAACCATTCCATTCCAAGCAGTTCCCAACCATTTATTTCCTCTCACCAACACGTTTATAAACCGTCTTTACAAACGGTCTTCTTTCGATTTTTAAGACCTTTGGTTTTTCCTCTTTACGAACTGAACTTTTTTATATCCTATAAAACTTTCTCTAAGTCTTTCCATATCAGTTCTCAAACATTTATCTTTGAATGATTTTTTAATTATTACTAGCCACCTTTGGAGACAGGCTCGTGCGCGGGGCATATTAGTTAAATTTAATTTCAATAAATTTCTATACTTTAAATTAATATTCATATTGTTACAAACGTGTTACGTTGCTTCCGAGCACGGTCAGTTGAATCACTGGATAGAACGTTTTACGATCAGCCCTGTCGGTACTCATCGGGTGCCGCGTTAGTAATCTTAGAGCTTGGCGACCATTTGACCACTTATCAACGAATTTGGCGACTTTGGAGACAAGAGAGATATTACTGGAAACTTCGCGAATTTTAGCATTTAAGCCAATAGGAATTGAGATTCACCTGATTGGTAAAGAACCTTCTCAGCCCACCTCTGGGAACTATAAAAAGCCGCCAATCTCACTCCGAAATAAATCGTGACGTCAGTGTACACAAATAGAGAGTCGTCGAGAGGATAACGAAGCAACTGCTGAATAGTGCAGCGTTGTGTGGAGCTCAAGCGATTGCTGAACTGAGCTATGTGCCGAGTCCTGTTGTTAATTGTGGAAGCAGCATCGAGTCGTGTGTGGAGTAGCCAGTCGCGTAGTAGTGAGTCGGCAGTTGGATACAGCTAAAGCGAGGAGACAGTGGAGAATTGCAGCCGTTTGTAGAGACCGTAGGGTGAAGCTACGAAGATTCCCTCTCCAGCTGAAATCTGTCTGGCTGCTTTGTGTGCTCTGGTCGATTACTAAGTGTGGGAAATTGTTGTTGTAGTGTGCTGATGTGTGTACGTCTCGGTTGTATATAGTTGTCGTCTTTGTGGTAGTGTCTTCGTGTCTAATAAAGGTCGTTCATCATTGAGGCATGGTGATTGTCTTCACACCATACACCCACTACAAGCGACCCCGGTGGAATTGAAGTTCCGTAATAATATATTCCTTATCAAAGTACTTTTAAGGATCCAATTATGATAAAGATTAAAGCCGCTCTCTTAACAGATTTTGACTTATTCTCTTTATTGCGTAAATGGAATCTTCTAATGGAGTTGAGTCCCGTGACGTCATACTGCCATTGAAAACGTAAATGTGTAGATGTTCTTTCTTTTTATTTCACGCCGTCTTTTGTGTTGCTAATTTCACATTCCTATTTATCATTGAAATCGCTCAAAAATTAATAGAATTATTCTTTAGCTTTCAAAAATAGGAGAAAGTGACACAATTATATATTTGATGAGACAATGGTTTGAATTTTATTACAATTGTAAAATCTATTGTTAAAAATTAGATTTAAAAAATTAATATTCAGGAAAAACTGCTTTATAACTAAATTGGTCTCACGGAAAAGCATTTTTCAAATTTTGAAATAGTATTAAAATCATTTTGGGCAATGCTTTCAAGAACTATCATGAAATAAAATCTCGTTTAGATTTTAATCGTTAAAAAGTTGATTTTAAAATGGAGTAAAAATTATTTTTATGGAATGGTATTTCGGTATTTACTAAATTTCATCCGTTTAGCTCAAATCGTTTTTGAGTTATCTTTATCACCGGCAGATAAACGGGCGTCCTCCAAAAATGCGTTTTTCGAACTCATATTCCGATATTCTTCAAAATCTCGATTTCGAATATTTTGACGATTAAATAGCTCTATGCTTTATATACAAGAAAATAAAAAATTTAGTTTAGTAAATTATTTCATTAAACTAGTCGTACCAAATATTTAAAGAATGAAATTATCGATAAAATTATGTGCGAGTCAAACGAAGAAAACACATTTTATAAGGAATGTATGGCAAGACGTAATATCGATTCAGAATGTTCTTCCACTAGAAATAGATTCCGGACAGACAGCAACACAACATGTTAGGTAAATTTCATTTATTTGCCATGATAACAGAAATCTTTTAACTTTCGAAACTCCCCCCCCCCAAGACGAAACTCAACAAACTCAATAGTTTCCCGCTCACTAATTCCACGTCACAGAATGCCATACCGATTCCCAAATCGACCGACAACCCCTCTACCTTCGAAACAGGACCACCCCTTCCAAGAACTTTATTCCTCTCCCCTCCCTCCAGTGTGATATAATTAACACGTTGCCACTAACGAATTCCAGAATCCGGTGAAGCGTATAAATATAGCGAAGCCCCCACCTCTCCTCCCCTTCCGAACATCATCATCATCACCCTTCGACCCCACCTACTCACTTTCGAACATCGCCCTACCCATCTCTTACCACCCTACCTCTCTCCTTTACGCAGCCGACTTTCGAAGTGTTCACGATATATTATTCCGATCTCTTCTCTACTTTGTCGTCATCCCCTGATATCCTTTCCCACCTCTTCGACCAGTCACATCAACAGGGAGTAGTGGATGGATTCGGAAAAGTTGGATCTCTGCGCATGTGCTTTATTGAGAAAATAATGGTTCATTTAATTGCAGTTATTTATATCAATAATGCCACATGATAGGACATTTTTTAAAGGATAAAATTTTGTAGCATCTTTTTTTTTCCGATGCATATGGAATTATGAAGAATGAATTTATTCTTGCTATTACAATAACAGAATAATGGATCAGTTTACAAATTATCATATATTTGAAAAAAAAAAAAAAAAACCTTCACTCAAAAGTTGTGAAGTTAGAACTTCAAATTGAAGAAGCACAAAAAGAAGTACAATTGAGAGTCATAGTAAATTAATTTGCAATTTTTGGCTAACTCAACCAAATAATATAGTTTAGCGCATAACGCTTTTTTTGGTTTACTAAGTTATTCGTTAAGAATACTTATTTTACTGGATTTCGATTTAATGGATTATACATAATCTCATGCTTATTATCTCAACAAAATTTTTTTAAGCATCCAATTGCGAAAGATATTAAAGTGTGTTATTTTAATAACCTTAGCTCTATTTATTGAGTAGGTGAATGTTCGGCGTTTCTATGACGTGACGTCACGTTTAGATGGTGCTATTAATTTATCGTTTGGTTTCTAACTTTTAATTAATAAAGATTTTAAGATGGCATAACTAATTTATCGTTTGTTTGTTTTTTTATTTTTAATTTAGAGTCGTAAAGAATAACAAAATTATGGTTTGGTGTTTTTTTTATTTTTAATTATCGCACTTTTTTAATACTCAACTTATGTTTATTCTTTAACGACATTTTGTATACTTTATAACAGCATTCTTACGAATTGTAAATATATTGTAAATATCAGAACAGAACTTTAAAATCAAGCTGCATTATATTTACTGCATTTTACCAAACACACAATCACTCCTAGAATCTTCCAATAATAGCGAACATACGGTCGAATTTACTTATAACTACTAATTTATTTCTTTTTACTGTAGCAACATAATCGACAGTTAATTTTCCTAATCCAAAAAAGTCTTCTGACATTATAGAGTTATTAAAAACTTAAGTATTAGGTAATTTATTTCTAATTGCACGTAGGTTTTTGTTGTTGTTTTTTTTTTCGTTATTATAAATTCCTTTTACTACTCTTCATGTAATTGAGCTTTCTTTTTCAGTTTTTAACAATGAAAACAAATCACGCTATTAAATAGCAGATGAAATACTGAAAACGGTTAGGATATCATAGCAATAATTATCTTTATAATTTAAAATTACACACAAAAAAAATTAAAAACTGTTAAACTTCAGAACAAAGAATCACGGTAAATAAACTGCAGGCATTTTCAATGATAATGGATAATGTTTTTAATTTTAAAAAATATAAAAATCAGATTTCCAAAATAGAATTTTATACAATTTTTTTTGTCCTATTTTGTATGCTTTTTCGCATTCATTTACCTACTGTACTATTTCTAATGATTGTAGAAAAAAAAATCTATATACCAACGGAGAGGAAAATATATATATTTTTGCGAAATTTCCCGGGGTTCGTTTGGATAGTGGGAGTTATATGGTGTGAAGACCGCTCAATCAGCAGGCGGCAGTAGAAAAAAAACAACGACGTTTATTTACACGAAGGCACACAGGACAGCACAAAGACGACAACTATATACAGCATAGAAGACGATTATCCTCAGCCGAGACGTGCAGCATACAACAAGACTCTACTACAGACAGTAGTGCACAGCTTAGTTCAGCACTAGCTTGACTCCGTCGCTGCTCCGCTTATCTCTAGAAGGCCAATTCTTCACCGTCGACCCCGACTACTCTTCTCTGTCGCTTACGACTACAACTACTCCCTCGCTTCCGACTACTCTTCGACTCCACTGGTTCACGACTGCCCGGCAGCTGCGGCTGCTTCCTTTTATAGGTCTCAGGAGGCGGGGCTAGAAGCCTCTCAACCAATCAGGAGCGTTCGAGGCGTATCTCGATTCCTACTGAACGGGTCGGGAAAATTCTCGATGTTTCGGGTATAATCTATTTTGGCGCCAAAGTCGCCAAATGGTCGCCAAGTTTGTCACCAAACACCGGGACCTCCGACGCGACTCCTGTACTCCGTCCAATGCAGATGACTGTAAAACATTCTTTCTTATGATGGAACCAACTATGCTGGGAAGCCGCATCACAGATTCGTATATACTAGCCACCTTTGGCTACCAGCCGGTTCGCCAATCTTAATGTTCGTTAAAATTTTAATAATTAAATATTTTATGCAATTCCTACTTTAATAGCTTCTTCATCAAAATATTTTAAAACTTCAAATTTTGATAGGCATATAATTCACTCATAATATTATAAACGCCTTCATGTCTATGTATCATATACATATAATATATAATATTATAAATTCATATAATATTATTTGAATTTATTATATGAATTCATAATATGAATTATATGAATTTATAATATGAATTATATGAATTTACAATATGAATTATATGAATTTATAATATGAATTTATTATATGAATTCATATAATATGAATTTATTATATGAATTCATAATATGAATTATATGAATTTATAATATGAATTATATGAATTTACAATATGAATTATATGAATTTATAATATGAATTTATTATATGAATTCATATAATATGAATTTATTATATGAATTCATAATATGAATTATATGAATTTATAATATGAATTATATGAATTTACAATATGAATTATATGAATTTATAATATGAATTATATGAATTTACAATATGAATTATATGAATTTATTATATGAATTCATATAATATTATAAACGCCTTAATGTATATGTAAACGTAATATGTATTTCTCTAATTTTCTGTTGGCCCCCATTTTACACCAGGGCACTAAAGAATATCTTTCTTAATTTATGTAATATTTCAAAAATTTGTCAACAAAATTTTCTCAGATTCATCATGATGAGATTGATTAATTAACAATGTTTAATTTGAAATGCATCAAACACTAAAAAAAATAAAACGAATCGTTTAAAATAATCGGTTGAAAACAGGTTAAAAAAACTATTTAAAAGACGATGGTCTTAAAACTATAAGCATATACAAAAAATATATAACTAACATAAATACACTTTAATTACAAAAGCATGCAACTAATCTAAAAATAATTTAAATCATCCGTTGATATTGGTTGTCATGTCAGCAATCAGAACACAATGCGCATGCGTGAATTTACAACGCTAGTTACGGTAACGCAAATGCGTGAGTTTTTCTACGCCAGTTGGGGTAACGCTATGCAGATTAGAAATTTTTATTTCCTTTATTCTGTTTTATTTTAATTCAAAAGTACTTCAGAATGAATATGAAAGATTGATTAAATAACAATGTTTAATTTTAAATGCATCAAACATTACGAAAATAAACAGAATTTTTTGACGGTTAAAATACTTTCTCTATTCTATGAGTACGAGAAAGTAAGTAAATAATAATCTTTATATCTTCTTCATCATCATCATAAAAATAATGACCGAATGCAATATTAATAGTAACAATGAAAATGATTAAAATTCCACGAAAGCAATAAGCCATGTTGTTTAAATAATGTTTAAAATACTCCTTAAAAGTTCATTAAAAATAGAATAAAATATATACAGCAAAAAAAATAATGGAATAGAAAAGGTAATTTAGAAAAAATTTTTAATATGAGACAAATATCGTTTCTATGCTGTTAAACTTCAGAAAATAAGTTGAAAAAAACGTCAAAATTTTGACTAAATTTAATTATTGATTTCTAATTAAAATTAAAAAAAAATTAATGAAATCTGCGATCGCAAATTACAAGTTATCATGCGAGAACATTATTATTTTTAAGTCATTATCTGTCTTAATTAATTTAAGTCATTAACCAGTTTAAACCGGTTTGAAACAATCACGTGACTTTTCTATCCATATTATATATTTTAAACTTCCATTTTCAATTTTTCTAGCTGGCAAACAAAGTTTTGGAGCTCGATCGATTTTGAGATGAAATAACAGCTATGATGCCATAGTTCTACATTAGCCTTTTAAAAACGCATCTGCTGTCAAAGAAGCATACGTAATAATAACGAAATACTGGTAAAAGCAGGTAAAAAAATAGATGCGATTAAAAGAGGATGATGAAAATTGCCATTTATGCTTTATTCATTGCCTACGCGATTTGGAGCTTCAATATTCATTGCCTATGCGATTTCGAGCTTGAAAACCCCCTAACTATAGCAACATAATGTTCTCACATGATAAAAAATACTGTAAAGAACACATTCTCTCCCCTCAAAGTATATACTTGCCAAATTTGGTACCTCTAAGTCAAACAACCTGGCCTTTAGAATACATTCAGCATTATTTTTAGTAAAAATAAATAACTCAAAAGCAGGAGACTCATCTCCAAACAGCTCTAGTATTCCTCTAAACTGAAACAATTGCAAATAATTATTAAATAGTCACCTGAACTATTATAATCTTTAATAATAATTTATACCAATATTCCATTCCAAAATACGAGTATTTTGGTCTGTTCCACGCGTTTATATGCAATTAAAACAACTCAGTATGGAGCGCGAGCATGCGCGGTATCACAATAATTCCTGTCCCAATCGACAGGTTGAATATAAATGTGAGAAAGGGTGCGGGGGTTGGGCTGCAGTCATTCATCGCATGGCAGCAGACACTTCACGACCGATTAACTCGCCGGGGGCGGGAGAGAGGGGAGGAAGGAGTTGATCATTTGGAGATGAAGGGGCAACCGAGCAAAACGGATCGTTTGGTTCACTGTGTCGTGAAGATGGAGATCGAACACGAACTTAAATCGGCACTCGATAGCAGTTTCTCGAAGTGGTTGTTAAAGATTTAAGGGAACTTAGGATTTCAGAAGTAATTCAAATGATTTATATTATTGGTATGAAAAACTGACAACAAATTAAATATTCTCTTATATGGATAACCAAACTTTTTTGCTCTTTAGATGCTGTAATGTAAAAATAAATAATGTAACTGTATTTTATTCACGCAAGAATTATTTTTACTTTCGTGTATAGGCAGTATAAAGAAAATATAGTAATCGTCAAAAAAAAAAAAAAAAAAAAATCGAACTTGAAATTTTGACGAATCTCCGCGTTTGAGATCGTCCCGAGTTCGAGAAGCTCATTTTTGAAAAATGTACATCCGTCTGGCTCTCTGTGATAAAGATATTTCATAAACGCTTTAAGCTAGTTGGATGAAACTTGGTATACGGTCTCCAGATCAAATTTGTAGGTTCCAGTCAAATTTTGAGCAAATTCTTTTCAGAAAAAATCTGCCTGTCCAGTTTATTCGAATAAAATTTAACATGATAATTACAAAACGAAGAGAGTTAGATAAAATTTGGTGCATAGATTTAACATCGATAGTGCAGCCAAATCCAACAACGGGTTGACTGCCTGCTGGTCTGTACTTTCAGAAAAATGTCAACGCGATAATTCAAAAGCGTTATAAGTTATATATATCAAATTTGGTATGGGAGTTTGCTATTACAAGCGCAGTTTTGTATCAAATCTTTGTTTCAATCGATTGAGAAAAACGTGTTTGTTGTTATTTCTGATGGCACTTGTTATAGACAAGCCCGCTTTTTACTAAGTTAGCAAATTTAAACCGAAATTTCTGCGTCTCTTGATTTTCAGTAGCACCACCTAGGGCCAAGAGTAACATTTAGCTACTCACACGTCACAACTCTTTTTACGGGGCGGACTTCATTCATACATTTAATTCACTCAACCACAGATCGTAATTTAGAACCAGAGAACCATCAACTCTGATTCAGTTCCCCCAGTGGTATTACTCCCGACATGGAGGACTTTGTGAAAATGAGATATTTATTCGTGCGCCAGCCACCACACACACGGAGAGTCTTCTACTGGCGAATTTGAACTCACAGCCCAGGGATGCAAATCCAACGCCTTACCAACCAGGCTATCCCTTCCTAAAACGTTTCTAAAGCACATATTCGATTTTCGGATACTATTAAGCGCATGGCAGCGATTAATCATCAAATAACTCGCCAAGGAGGATACGATAGATGTAGTAGTAAAGCTTTTAGATGGGTGACTAAAATTTGATATATGGAATTGCAACAAATGTGTAGATTTCTATGAAATTTTCAAAGAAATCCATTTTCAGAAAGAACGTTTTCTTGGCTGCTCCAATCACTACATTTCGTTATGGATTACGTAAAATCCTGCCATGTGTTCTACAACTTTATTTCTACAATTTCTGTTCTATTCGATATCCCCTTCATTTCGTTACTACTTTCATCATTTCGTAAGTTCTCTGCTTCATTTCATGATCATGGCTGTTTGAATACATATATTAAACCCTGAAACTGAACCAGCAAGAGTCGACTCCTTAAAACTTTCCAGCCTATTCTCTTATAAAGGTCTTATCCCAAATAATGAGTTGCATGGTACTGGAGTCCAATAATTACAAAATAATAACTTTTGGCATGAATTTGGTACTTTTACAGAATGAGTCGCATGATCGTTGGCGAATATTTTGGCGATTAATCCATGGCATGCGGTTACTAGTATCCAAAAATCGAATTTGCGCTTTTGGCACGTTTTTCCCGACCGATTGAAGCAAATATTTGTCACAAGATTTCATATCAAATTTCATTCAAATTATTGCGTCTTTCAGTCATCATAGCGAAGTATATTTCTAAAAGCACAGACCGACAGATGGTCAACCCGCTGTTGGATTTGGCTCAACATTTGATAAATCTACACTATATATGCTAAACTTATATACAAAATTTTATCTTTCAAACTCTTTTCATTTTGCAGTTATCGTGTTAACTTACATTCGAATAGTCGGACAGACAGACTTTTCTGAAAGGATTTTGCTCACAATTTGATCTAAAGATCGTATACCAAATTTCAACCTTCTAGCTCAAAGCGTTTGTGGTGAAAGCTTATAAGCCAGTTAACAGCTACGCTACACGAGCAATTGCTTTTGCATTGTGGTCATGTTACTGGGCTGTGAACCACAAGGTCCCAGGTTCTATCCTCGCTCAATTCAATCCGCCACACGTTTTTGAGATATATTTGTCGCAGACATATTGACAGACAGACGGACATTTTCCAAAAATGTGTTTTGCTATCTTAGAGAAATCAAAAACGTAGAGTAACGTAAACGTAACCGAATTTTTGACGATTATTATACTGTCTCTATACCAAATGTATGAGAAAGTACAAAAAGTTTGAATAACAGTTTTCAAGTTACCTCATTTTAAATAAAGTTATAAAGTTCTCACGCAAGAAATTTCGCGTGAGAATGTTAATGAACTTATAAAGCGAAATAACTTCACATTTCCAAGAGAGGTTAATGGAATAGCTAAAAAATTACTAGGAAAGAAAAAAAAAATAATTAAACAACGGCGGATACTTAACTCCAAACAGGGGCGATAAATCACACAAAATGATCCGAAATTATTTAGTCGCCGGGAATTTTATTCAAATAAGTGTGAAGAGTTGGGTCATTATGAAAACATAAATAAGGAAATATAAATAAAAAACTACAAAACGATTGGAGTGGTCGCATAAATCATTTTTAAAAGCATTGTTTTTTGTGTCTTGAAGGCAATTAATTTTAATTTCTTAACGTGAAAGATTTAGCGGCTTTTAAAATGCTTTTCTAAAAATTTGCGAGTCATTTTTTTGTGAACCCACGTTTGTGATATTGTTGCACTTTTTACTTTCTCGTATACGCAGTACAGAGAAAGTATTGTAACAGTCAAAAAATGATAACATGATAAAGTGTCAAGATGATAATTACAAAACGAAAAGAAATAGATAAAATTCGGTCCACAGTTTTAGTATCTATCGTATCGACACTGTAACGTCTTGATCTAGACTTGTCAAATAACGAAGCAGAATTTCCAGACAATTCTTTATTTTACAGCCCTATATATACAAAAGAACAACTTGTTCTAATCTTGGTTAAATAAATAGTTATTACACCTGTAGTACGATACACAACAGTCGTAGTCGAAGGTTTATCTTGAAACTCAGTTCTCCATCAATACGGAGAAACAACACCACAGAGAACTAACAGGTTGTTAGTCAACACGACCACTCCAGGGGTAGTTCTCGGATTCCAAACTCGTGGGCGTAGTCCAACAGTCTCCTGCAATTCGTTTCTTCTCCTCTCCCTAAAAAAATCTCCGCACTTTATTTCGGCGACAATCTCCGCCTCTTAATTTACATTGGTCATTTGAGCTCTCTTTCGGCCAATCGAGGTTCAGCAATAGGCTCTCTCAGCGGCGCCAGTCGGCCGTGGGAAGGTCCTTTTAGTGATGCACCTTTCATAACTGACTATTCTGGATCATGGAGTTATCATAGTCCTTTCACAATGAGAAACATTTAGTATCCAGATATTTGGACATCTCTTTCTCTTTGAAGGTATTCTAAATATCTCTTGGACGAGGAATTCCCACATGTGGTCTTTCACTGTATTCACAAATAAACAGATGTGAAATCACCCGGGTGAAAAGATCCACCACCTGGCTATCTCGAGGAGTTTAGTAAGTAACAGCGACGACACAGCTGCCTGTAAATGTCTTATCAGTCCTGGGAAACGGGGAATGTTACAACACCTACCAAATTTTATATCCAATCCCACAAGTGATTGACTGTCTGTCGGTCCATATTTTCAGAAACATCTAAACGCAATAATTCATAAAATCAATGACTTAAATATATCGAATTTGGTATAGGATTCTGTGACTACAAATCTAATTATGCGTTAAGTCTTTGTTTCAATAGATTGAGAAACGCGTATCTAAAGCATAAATTTGATTTTCGGATAATATTAATAGCATACCAGGAATTAATCGCCAAAAAAGTCGCCAAGGATTACTTTATAGATTAAGTAAAATTGCTACATTCACATCAAAGGTAAATATTTCGAATCTATTTTACGCCAATACCATGTCCGGCGTTTTCTGGGATAACCCTTTTATTAAAAAAATATGTGGGACAGTTTGGGGAAGATAACTCCTGTTGTTTATATAAAGTGAAAGCACAGTAGTCGTCAGAAAAGTTGACCATGATATTCTCATGATTCTTTTTGTTCGAATTCTTAACATTTCGGATCGGAAAAGAAGCATTTTTGGAAACATATTCGTCTACTTTTTAATACAATGACAGAGTCAGTGGGAGTTGTCAACCTAAAAGAGTGGGAGTTATCTTTCTCTCATACATTTCATCAAAGGTCTTACCGACCCCCCTCCATCCTTGCATAATATTGTTGACTTTGGTAACGTCTCTCGTGACTTGCATGTAGTAGTAAAAATTCATGTCAGTAATAAAAATTCAAACAATACAAAAAAATATTTTTAAAAAAATCTCAAACAGAGTCAAGAGGTTAAAAGAACAAAAAATAAACAAAATTTGGATAAAAAGTCAATACTTTGAAGAAAAGTAAACAGACCTGGATGAGACGCTTTCCCCCCAAAAAAATTTCAAAACTGAAAAAACTGTACTAAAGAAGTATAAAAGCAAGTTATTAAAATCAAAGCATTTTTATTGAAAAATGACCAACTCTGTCCAACTGTGAATTCTCACAAACTTTTTTAAATTTTTTTAAAAATGAAAAATATAGAGACTATGACTATAGAGACTTTTGTGGTTTTTCTAATTAATGACGTTAAGATTAAAAGATTATTGCATAAAACTACTAGCTCGATTTAAATAAGAATTTCTGACTCATTTCACATTAGAAGTAATAACGATCATCTAGCAAAGAAAAAGATAATAGTTCAGAAAACTGTTGTTTTACTACTTGAAATATAAATAATTTGCTTAATGACATTGCTTAAATATTTATGAAATATTTTCATCGATCAAATCGTTTGCTCTTTTCTACATAAATTGATACCATGACTCTTTTAAATGTGCATCTTGGTTTGGCTTATTTCATATAGATCTTCCGCATAAAGGGGCTTGTAAATCAACATCTTTCATTTTCATATAGAATATTAAATGGTATTCTGAAGATGAAGGAAGGGTTATTTTAAGGAAATAATAACTTTCCAGACTATTTTGCGATGTTCGAACATTGTAGTCAAGAGAAAATTAAAGGGCGTGGTATTTGTAAGAGAAACAATGATAATGATTGAAGGCAAGCGTGTTCTGACAGTTAAGTTTGTGAAGTTAGAATATTTCACTTCACCTCATGGATTTTCCGTCAAAACTATAACTATTTCATTAATTGTTTCGGTTTCAAGAGTAGCAGAACTGAGCTCTAAAATTAAGTCATTTATAATATAAATGTAAAATATAAGCAGACAATCTGTCCGATTTTATAAATAATTGGCTATAATTTTAATATATTACTATCAATCAATCCATTTTCAACATGATATTATTTTTTGGGTCAGATATATTATTTGTATCTTACATGACAATATATTATATGATGAAAAATTCATTTAAAAAAATTATAAAGGCAATCAGTTGAATTTAGAGCTACTCGATTTGGTATGTTTTTACTTCCCGGATAGTCTCATTAAAAAGGAATTTTTCAAAATTTTAATTTAAAAGAATAGTAATTAAAAATAAATCAGAAGGCTCAAGTTTTTTCCTAAATTCCTCCGACAGATGGATTTCCTCTGAAATAATTTTACTGAAAACTGATAGAAATCTGCAAAGAATTTGGTGTAAGACCAAACACCAAATTTCAACCGTCTAGCTCAAAGCGTCTTCAAGTTATTGAAGTCAAAGCGTCTTCATTATCACAGACAGACAAACAAATGTACGGTCACTTTTCAAAAATGTGTTTTTAATACGCAGTGAGGTCAAAAACGTGGAGATTCGTCAAAATCTCGAGTTCGAATTTTTGACGACTGCTACAATTTCCCTATACTACGTATAGGTGAAAGTAAAAATTACAACGAGATATTGAATAATCTCCACGTGTCGGACTTCACAGAATCAGAAAAACCGAATTTTGAAATTATGCCTCTCTGTGTTTGAAAGCGGAAACATAAAAATGCTTTGAGCAAGACAAATGGAATTTGGTATATGGATTTTGAACTAAATTTGTAAATGTGCATCAAATTTTGAATGAAATCCATTCAGAAGAGGTCTATCAGTCCGGTTGGCTAAATAAAAAAAAATACAATATCTTCAAAACGTAAAGAGCTAAATAAACAAAATTTGGGAGTCAAATTTTTACATCTAAAATTTCTATCCATATCAAATTTAGAACCAAATCTGTAAAAATAGACATTTTGTCTGTCTGTCTGTGTTTCTGTATGCGTGCAAACGCGATAATTTGTACGCGTAATAAGGGTAAACGATTTCAGTTCACAGTTTTAGCATCTAAAGAAAATGTCATCAAATTTTGAACTAAATTTCCCGAAAGATTGATCATCAGTTTGTACTTTGTCGTACATGTAAACGCGCTAATTCAAAATCACAGATTTAAATAAATGAAATTTGGTATGAGATCTTGGGGCTTTAATAATACTTTTGTTTCAAATTTGGGTTTTAATAGATGCGAAAAAAAAGGTGTCGAAAATTTTTATTTGGTGTTTTGCTATTCATTTCTTAATTGCATGCTAGCGATTAACTGCCAAAAAGTAATAAAAGATCATGCGCTAATTAATTTTTTCGGAGCTGTCGATCTCTAAATACATGTGGTTGAATTTCAAAAACCAATTTACTTTACAAGAAGCACAGAAAGCTCATCAGCAGGATTCTGAAAATAAAAATCTGAGCAAACGTGGCATTCAAGATTGCGACAAAGTTAAATAATTAATGCAAGAGGAGTATGCGAGAAGATTTCTAGGGGACCATTTGCATTGATTTTAATTGTTACATACCAGTTGCGATTTTATTAAATGCATTTTTGAGAGCTAAAATTAATTAATTAGGATAAATTTATAAAATAAAATTATGACAAACAAGTAAAGTCTAATTTTTTTTTTCATTCTGCATTGTTTTAGATTACAATATTGAATTTCCTATAATTTATTCTGAATAGTATTCTGATAAAGATAAATTATTTTAAGCAACGGAAGACTTAATTTCGATATATTAGAGAAATAATATTTCGTTAAAAATATCAAATTATTTTATATTCGAAAAAAAAAAACCCCATCTCTAATATTATTTCGCAATATAGCTAATTTAATTTAAACATCTTCAAACAATAAAAGAAATAGATATATGAAATGAGTTGATCAGATACAAAATTTGATGCATACCTCAATATTGACAATAATCAAAATTTCATTTCATTAGTCTATTAGGTTTTGAGGTTTTTAACTGCAGCGAAACAGTCAGCACGTTCATGGACGGTCCTAAAAATTTTATTCGGATTTATGATTCTGATGATAAAAGTTAGAGCCAAATTTTATCTTTTTAGACCTTTGCGTTTTCTGAATTATTTTTTTCCTATACATATGGACATATTGACTTCCTTTGCTTTAACTCCTGGCTGATTTGTTTCGAATTTTTTAGAAATCTACAATTTTGGTGTAAATAACACATATTAAATTTCATACATGCGTTGTTTATTTACTGTTCTCAAATACAGACAAAACACAATTTCATTTTTTTTCTTAATTAGTAACATCTAAAGCATTAAGGTTCGTACAAATCTTGAGATCTTGAGTTTAATTTTTTTTTTTTTTTTTTGAAGATTGCTGCAGTTTCTGTTTGAAAACTGTGCAAGCGAAAAATTATATAAATAAATACAAACATGGATAAGAAATCAAATTTCAAAGACTCTGTAAAATGTAATCTACTTTTTCAAAAAAACAGAATTTTACATGCAAAAAATATTATAGCATATACATGTATATTTATTGCTCATACAGCATAAATCAATTGCAAACACAAAAAAGGTTTGTTTTTGAAACAATCCTTTTTAAAGCGTGTATCATTTGTATTCTAAAATAAGGGGGGAAAAAGAATAAATAAGCAAATATAAAAAGCAAGAAAAGATCATTTAAGGTGAAAAAAAATCAGATAAAAACAAACAGCTCAAATAAGAAATCCGTTAATACAATGGGGGAATAAATTCACTAAACTTCGAGTTCCTTTTCATCAAAATCGTCTGAAAAAACAACACTAACAAACGATATTATTTCAACTAAAAAAAAAGAAAAAAGAATTCATAATGTTTTAGGAGATTCTGTGCGGATTATGTAAACAAAACAATTTGCAATCTGCTTACAAATTAGATTGTTACCCTCGCTTTGACTTTCATTTCGCGCCAGAAAAAATCAGGGAATCAAAATATTTAAACGAATCTGTGCAAAATCAATAAAGATTTCAAAAACAGCGAGAAACGGAGAAAGATTTCATACGTAGTATTAAGGCACACTTCATGTAATTTAATATCAGCTTGTTTATTTGTCAAATTAAAGTTGTTGACGATATTGAAGCTTTAACAAAATATTTATTAAATTCTCAGTTTTTTTCTTAAAAGATACACATAAGCATATGCATTTTGTTTAAATTTCAAAGATTTTACAGTATTAAATATAAATCCAATAACTCGTTTCGGAAAAAACATCTTATTTGGTCCAATCAGACAGCAATATTTTGTAATACAGTGTCTCACAAAAGTGATGGGACACTTGTACTTTACAAAAAGAAAATGTAATAAAATAAATAAATAAACATGTACAAAAATTTTTTGGGTGTGTTTCATATTTAAAGTTAGTAACAATTATTACATAACATACATTTTGTCAAAATATTAAAATACTAATTTAATAAAAATACAATTGTTTAGAACGGAGCAAAAAATGGTTCATATAAGTGATGGGACACTTACTTTTCCATCAAATATTTATCCAAAAATTTTACTTTTTAAAAGGTTTTAATATTTTGTTGGATTTCCTTTTACTTTTAAAACATGATTTAATCTTCTTGGGATGGATTCGACTAATTTTTTTTGTGATTTCTGGAATGATTTTACCCCATTCTTCTTGCAGCACCGATTTTAATTGTTGTTTTGAAGAAATGGTGTGTTTCCGAATTCTTGATTCCAATTCTTGCCAAATATTCTCTATGGGATTTACGTCGGGAGATTGTGGTGGTGTTTTTATTATTTCAGGACAGTTATACAGCAGCCAGAGTCTAACGTTCAAAGCAGTGTGCTTGGGGTCATTGTCCTGGTAGAATTTAAAATCTTTATGAAGGTTCAATTTTCGTGCTGAAGATTTCAAATTTTGCTTTAAAATGTCAATATACTTGTACTGATCCATTATACTGTCAATAAAAACAAGATTACCAACTCCAGCGGACGACATACACGCCCATACCATATCTTCTCCTCCACAATGTTTTACTGTTGGCACCAAATTCTGTTTGAGAAATTTTTCCCTGGGTTTTCACCACACCAAGATTCTACCGTCAGAACCAAATATATTAAATTTACTCTCATTAGCAAATATAACTTTATTCCAGTAATCAGAATTCTTATTTATGTTGGATTTTGCGAAAGCTAGTCTGAGTTTTCTATTCTTTTCACTTACGAAAATTTTTTTCCTGGCTACTCTACCATGATATCCAGCAGATCGAATTACCCTTCTAATAGTTTCAGGATTAACAATTATTCCATATAATGCTTGTAAATCAACAGCAACTTTAGGAGCAGTCTTTCTTGGATTTTTTTTTTAATATTTCGAACGATAATTCGTTTTATTCCATTGGATAGCTTTGATGGGCGGCCAGGTCTTCTTTTATCCTGAATAATATATTCTTTTTATATCGTTTAATGATAATGAAAACTGTTGAATGACTCAAGTTAACTGTTTCAGCAGTTTTTCTAATAGATTTTCCACATTCAATATGCAAATTAATAACTAATTTTCGAATTTCAGGCGTAGTTTCTTTTCGTTTAGCATTCATGGCTGCACAGAGCAAAAAAACACAAAAATTCCAAAACAAACTGGAGAGAAATACTGCAGACGATTTTATAAATTATTGCCAATTGCTTTTGAGTAAAAATAAAACCACCAAAAATATTTTTATTGCTTATTTCAGACGATTTTTGTTGCATATCTAATGGTGTCCCATCAATTATGTGAGCTATTTTTTGCTCCGTTCTAAACAATTGTTTTTTTATTAAATTAATATTTTAATATTTTGACAAAATGTATGTTATGTAATAATTGTTATTAAATTTAAGTATGAAACACACCCACGAAAATTTGTATATGTTTTTTTAATTTATCTTATTACAGTTTCCTTTTGTAAAGCGCAAGTGCCCCATCACTTTTGTGAGACACTGTATATCTATATATATTTTTAATGAAAATCTCTGAAATGAAAAATTAAATTTGAAAACATGATAGTTTCAATAAAATAAAAAGTCGACAATGGAACTATTTTATGTTTTCGTATATTTATCCAATACGACTCATTTTATGTTTATCATCGTAGTAAAACTTACATAATATAGCATGGATTTTGGACTTCTTCATATTGATCTACTGGGTTAAGAATTTGATATAGATGTACTATTTTTATATCAAAATTTCATGCAAAATTTCAATTACCTCGATAACTTTTTAGCTATCATGTTCTTACATACATGAATACACTGTCATTCAACCTTGTGAGGGATTTACTATAAAATTTGACTCAGTTTTACAATAAATATATTACAAAATTCATCTATTATTGTAAAAATTAATTTAAAGAAAAAATTTTTAAAAATCACTTTTTTTTTTGAAAAATTAAGCTTTTATATAATTCTATTCATTTATTATAGTAAATACTTAAAAATCTATATTAATGAAAAATGCATCTTTCTTTAAAGAAACGAACTTGAATTTAAGTTGTGATAACCATAACATAATTAAGCTTGTCTTAAATCTACCAAAATCTGAAGTCTATATCACTTTGATAAGGATATTATAAATATCAAATTGAGAAAAAGGATTTTTTTTTATATAAAACTCAAAGTCGGCGAATGTGTTGTTTGCCAAAGACGGTTGTTAAAAGTTTAATTTTTTTATAATATGATTTTAATAAATAATATTTAATTTGTAATATGGTTTAATAAATAATATTTTATAAAGTGCAAAGTTACAGTTCAAAAATACAAAAAAAAATTTAAAAAAACTCCAAAAATATATCATACTTTTCGTTCCTTTTTAAAAATATAAGTTTTTTCCCCTCTCGTATAGTAAAAAAAAAAAAAAAAAAAAAAAATCTTTAAATTGTCACGACAGTGGAACCTCATTTAGAAATTCCATTCCAGATTCATTTCAAGTAGTTTTTAAAAAACTCCACCAAACGACATTCTTTATTTGTGAAAAGATGTGAAGGAAATGACACACTTTAAGGTATTTTCCGAAAATTAAAATCGATTCCAGTAAATACAAACATCCACGTTCAAAGAAATGACGTAAAACGGCAAAACTAATTCAGAAAAAAAAAGCAAACGATTTCCGAAAACCATCTCGAGAAAATATATTATTTTCCTTTACAAAATAGTAAAATAAAAAGAATAGAAAAATCATTACAAAAAATAGAAAAGGAACAATAGTCTGTAGTTGAAATAAAATATATTTGTAAATGTTGTTCTTCAACTGCAAAATATTTTTTTGCAAAAAGAAAATCATGAAAAATTCTATTTTCGGAAAAAAAATAAGAAAGGAAAAAAACATATTTAAACCGGAAAACTATATTTGATGAAAACTTTTGAAACAATGAAATGTTTTTCTTAATCCACAAAAACTTAAAAGGTTAGTGTTTTCTTTTAAATTGAATAAATTTTGTTTCGTTACGCTTGTTTTGAAAACAATGTTTTATTGAAAATGAAATTTACTAAAAAAATATAATTACCTGAAAAATGGAAACTTACACCTCTAAATTTCAAGTTTTGTAAAATAATAATGTTTAACTATGAATATTATGAAATAAATATTAAATTAATATAATTGAAAAAAATCGAGCATTTTGTGTTCAGTTATTTAATTATAATTAGTAGAATTATTTCATTAAATTATATCTATAGCACTTTAAAAGATATCGTTTCCATCTTTTTGAAATAGATTCCTTTTTAAATAATTTGAAAGAAAAATTATTTATTGGTGATTAAAGTTTATTTATTAATTAGTCTTTTAATAATTAATTTGTTTCCCTTACTTAAAATATAATTAATAAGTAACTAAAATTATCATCTATATTTATAATTTAATCCATAAATTAATAAATTAAATAAATAGCAATAGTATGAGCTAAATGTAACCAAATTATCATAAAAATGTAATAAATATTTCAACCAACTTAGCTTGATTAAAGAATTAATCTTATTATTAGAGTTGTTTGGTTAAAAGTATTTAATTTATTTATATTACTATTATTTTATTCTGTTTTAAATTATATTTTTCCAAATTTATGGAAATAATTATTTTATATTATTAAAGATTATTTAATTTCGTTCCTGATTAATTTATACTTCACATTTTACTAATAATGTAATTAGATAAAAAAATTATCGTCTGACTTGAAATATGCGTTTAACTGAATATTAAATGAAAAATAAAATTCCTTTAAAAGAAGATTTTATTGAATAATTTGAATTTTTTTAACGATTAAATTAATCGATTTGAAATGAAATTATTTTAATTCATTCACTTCAACAAAGTGAATATCATCGACGGATATATTCGAAATCATTGAAATTTTTCAGCAATAGTTCTGTATACATAAATTTATGGGCTATCAGCTAAAATAGCTTTAAAATGGCGCTAGGATAAAATTTTCATTTTCTCGTGATTCCCTGACAATTGAAAGTAAAAGCTTAATTGAAATTAGTAAAATATGATTAGATTTATCAAAAAAAAAATAACATTTGTATTGAAGCATTTTTGTAACTATAATTGTTTCGGAGTTACGCGCTGAAAACTGAATTTTAGTCCCACGCTTTTACTGCTTTTTAAACGAATAATGATTCCATGGAAAGCTTTCATAGTTCCCGTTTTCTTCTTTTTTGGTACTCATAGATATAGTGCTGTCCTCCATTACGATATCAGAGGATGCGATGTCGGACGAAGTTGAATTTCCTGTTCCTTGTATCTCCACAAAATCAGCGGGTTGACCTCCTTAGTATTTTCTCACATAATTCTCTCATGAAGGTGTTATCACGGAGAATGACTTGAATGGCATTGGCGTACAATAGTTACGAAATATTAAACTTTGGCGGGAATCTAACATTTTTTTCTGAACTTATCACGTGATGCTTGGCGAGATTTTTGGCGATTAATCCCTAGCATGATATTAATGGCATCTGCAAATCGAATTCGTGTTTTAGAAGCGTCTTACAACCGATTAAAACAAAAATTTTAAATTAAACTACTATTGTAGCCACAAAATTCCATATAAGATTTGATGTATTTAAGTCACTGCGTTTTTCAATTATTGCATTTACATGTTTCTGGAAGTAAATACTGACAGACACTCAACCCCTGGTTGGATTTGGCTCAAAATTTGACGTGCTCTACACTATAAAAGGAAAATCTGTGTACCCAATTTCTTCATATAGTACTTTTAGTTCTTAGTTTTCATGCTTTCTTATATTCGAACAGCCGGACAGACCGAGCTCTCTGATCAGATTTTGCTCGAAATTTGATAGAAATCTACATATTTGATGTAAAGACCGCATACCAAATTTCATGTGTTTAGCTCAAAGCGTTTTTGAGTTATCTTTGTCACAGTTAGACGGATATTTTCTAAAAATGTGTTTTTCGAACTGAGAGAAGTCTAAAAACACGAAGATTCATCAAAATATCGAGTTCGAATTTTTTGACGATTACTATACTTACTCCATACCGAGATCCAAAAAATTGAAAAAAAAAAAAAATGAATAGATTTTTCGTCTTCCGGCTTCAGATAGAAAATTTTTCGTTGCTTTTGAATTATTCAATTATTTCCTTGTTTTTTTTTTTGTTCAATTAATTAATTATATTTTAGAATTTTTTAATCACAAATTCTTATTCTCATATTTTGCATACAAATGTAACATTTTTTGAATAAAAAGTGCAACATTTTGCAAATAAATTGTGCAGTAAGATTAATACTCTCTCTCTCTATGTCATGTGTCAATATTTACTGAAATAAAGCGCTCATTTTAATCCGAGACTAAATACCCGTAGATGAATCTTCGAAATTGCATATCCAGAATAACAAATTAAAGATTATTTTCCGAAAATGAATGTATTTACAAAAGACTCGTATATTTCAAGGGCATTTTAAAAAGATTAATAGATTCTAAACATTATCTCTGTTAATTATTGTAAGACGATTCAGTTATTTATAATTAAAATAATTTGAAATTTGTAAACGCTAGATGTTTCGAGATCCGGCATAATATAAATATTTGGGATTAGTATGTATCATTATTCACTGTTTTATTACTCAATTTTATATCGAATTTCATCTGATGAAATTTAATTTAATTAAATGTTTACTAATTCTAGAAGGAAATTTAAAGCTTCATTGTTGAAAACATTATATTACTTAAATATGAGCTGATGAATTTTTGAAAATTTTAATTAGATTTATGTTTTTGTTTCAAGCAACACAAATGCTAGTTCGAAACGAGTTAGGACTTTTTAGCCATCATCAGAAAACGAGGAAGTCTTCCTCTCTCCAAAGTTCCAAAAATCACACTAATGGAAGGACGTCTGACAATTGACAGAGTTTGCTTTTATCAAGCATGGTGTACAAGTATACAGCTTATTATTGATGAAAATGGTTTTCGAACCTGGAAACTTCTTGCCTCGAATACAATATCTTACTTACAAGATACAAGGAATTTCAAAGTTTTAGCTTGCATCAATAAATTAAGATGACGTCCACCGTTTAAAAATCTGTAGAACATTGATAGTTATTAACTTTGTTAGTAGCTTAACTCTGTTAGTATCTTAAGTTGTTAGTAGCTTAACTCTGTTAGTACCTTAACTTGTTAGAAGCTTAACTCTGTTAGTACCTTGTTAGATGCTTAACTCTGTTAGTACCATGTTAGAAGCTTAACTCTGTTAGTACGTTGTTAGTAGTTTAACTTTGTTAGTATCTTAACTTGTCAGTAGCTTAACTCTGTTAGTAACTTAACTCTATTAATAGTTAATTCTCTTAGTAGTTAACTCTGTTACCCGTCAATTCAATTAGTAGTTAATTCTGTTAGTAATCAATTCTGTTTGTAGCTTAAATAAGTTAGTATTTAACTCTGACAACAGCTTAACACTGTTAATAGCTTAACTCTGTTAGTAGTCAATTCTGTTAGTAGCTTAAATCTATTAACAGTTAACTCTGATAATATTTAACTCTTTTAAAAGTTAACTCTGATGGTAGTTAATTCTGTTAGTAGCCTGCGTCAGTTGAAAACATTTGTTTAACTTAAAAGTACGGTTCCGTCGCCAAACTCGCCAAATCTTGCCCAAACATCACCGGATTGAACTTATTTCCATTATATTTGAAAACAGACTCTTAATTTTTTTGAAATTAAATTAAATATCTATATTTTTCACAGTACTTAATACTTTGTATTTATTTCCAGTTCGAAGGAATTTCTTAGATGGTATATTCTATAAAATTAATATAATTAAACTTCTACTTGGTTTAAAATTTTTTAGATATTACATTGCAAATAAAGATATCATTAAAAAATAATTTTCTAACTATTATTATATGCAGCGTTATTTACAAATTCTTTGAGAAATTAAATCATACAGAACAGGTTACACGGAAGAAAACCATTTTTACTTTCTCATTTACAAAGTACAAAATGATGCTTTTTTTTTTTTTTTTTTTTGAAATTATGTCTACCTGTTTGACTGTGAATACAATAATACTTTGAGCTATGTGGATGAAATTTGACATACGGACTTTATATCAAATTGGTAAATTTCTATCAAATTTTAAACGGATTCCATTTAGATGAAGACTTATTGTACGGCTGTCGAAATACAAGTAAGTTTCTGATAACAACAAAAATGAAAGATATAGATAGAAAAAAACCTTAATAATATCGCGTACAAACGCGAGTAATCTGTCATCATCCTCAATAAATCAACTAAAATATATTTTTGTACAGCTAATGAAAAAGAAAAGATTAATTGTAAATAAATCATTGATATATTGAAAACGAATTGAAACATGTAAACTAAATCGTCCAGTTTATTGGAAATGGAGCCTCTCGATTTTTTTTATCATGTGAGAACATGATGTTGTTTTGGTTAGGAGGTTTTGAATTTCGGAATCGCGTGGGCGATGAATATTGAAGCTCAAAATCGCGTAGGCAATGAATAAAGCCTAAATTTCAATTTTCATCATCCTCTTTTAATCGCATCTATTTCTTTTACCTGCTTTTACCAGTATTGCTTTATTATTATGTACGCTTCTTTGACAGCAGATGCGTTTTTAAAAGTTTGACGTAGAACTATGACATGACAGCTGTTATTTCAGCTCAAAATCGGTCGAGCTAGAAAAGCTTTTGTTTGCCAGCTAGAAAAATTGAAAATGAAAGTTTAAAAAATTATCATTATATATATATATATAGAGAGAGAGAGAGAGAAAGAGAGGGGGAGGGATAGAGACCGATCGAAAAGTCTCGCGATTGTTTCAAACCGGTTTAAACTGGTTAATGACTTAAATGAATTAAGGCAAATAATGACTTAAAAAATAATAATGTTCTCACATAATAACTTGAAATTTGCCGTCGTAGATTTCATTCTCATTTTATTTTTTATTTAAAGTAGTCACTTTGCGCTTTCTTGTGTACGAAGTGTACAAAGAGAAAGTATAGCAATCAGCGAAAAATTCGACCTCCAGATTGACCGTAACAGACCTTTCTGAGTCTCAAAAAGGGGTTATTGGAATTATGCTTATCTGTATGTGTTCACAATAACAGGAAAACGCTTTAAGCTAGACGGGTGAAACTTGGTAAATGGTCTTTACATCCATTTTGAAGATTTCTCTTAACTTTTTAAGGAAATCTGTTTACGGGAAGTCTGTCTGTCCAGAATCCAAATATAATTTAATAAGATAACTGCAAAATGAAAAAGTTTAAATACATAAAATTTAATACACATATTGAGCATCTAAAATTTAAATACCTATCGAAATTGGAATTGAATCCGTAAAGGGTTTGACCATCTGTATATGACAAAGGGTATGTAATTTTGTGGCTATAATAATAGGTCAAATTTCGGTTACATTTGATGTAAGAAGTCCAAAACTAAATTCGATACTCTAGTTCGGTTTTCATTACCACATTCCAGCGATCCATCGCAAAAGAACGTATGGTTCTTTCGTAATTATTAATCACCAATTGCATGCGAATAACATTACACAAATATATTTATTAATGAGTATATTAGAAAGACCTGCACAGAGTGATTCCCGCTCGTTTGAGTCATTATGTGTACCAAGAGAGAGCAGACATGTTTTTTCTGGAATTGGTAATGTCTAAGACGTAGAGATTCATCCAAATTTCGAAATATTTTTCTTATCGATAACAATACTCCGTACAGGTAAATCACCGTGCCTTTTCACCGTTAATGTTGTATGTGAAAGAAAAGATACATGGAATACAAAGAATCACGTTCAGCAGTAAGAGCATGAACGAAAAGAGAAACACAAGTGTATCCGGAACAGGAGTAGTATCTAATGTAAGTCATGCATCAAACATATTTTATGACTGTTGTTTTATGCATCAGATAAGCAGATACCCCATATATTTCTTCTTCTTTTATTTTCTCGTATATGGAATATATAGAATGAAAGTATTGCAAACGTCCAAAAAATTTCTAACTCGAGATTTTGACGAATCCCCAAGTTTCAGATATTCCAGACTCCGAAAATCAAACTTTCGGAAATTATGTCTGTTTGTTAACTCAAACACGCTTTGAGCTAGAAGGATTAAATTTGGAATATAGACTTTAAAACAGATGTGTAGGTGCATGTCAGATTTTCAGAGGAAGTCTCCATGAGGAAAACTATTCAGAAGAGGTCTCTTTATCCGGCTGTTCGAATATAAGTTAACACAATAATTACAAAACGAAGAGAGCTAGATGTATAAAATTCAGTACACAGATTTAAAATCCATAGTGTGGATACCTGTGAACGTTTGAGTTTCTTAAATAAGTGAATTACCAAATTTTAAAAAGCGAAATCTTTCCTTTTTTCATTGTAATTGCATAGGCAGTCCAATTACAGGAAAAAAAATTCCCCTAAATTATTTTACTGTGATTTAGTATCCTTTTCCGACAATATTAAAAATTATTCGCACTTTTTTAGCCTCTTATATAATCTGAGTTTATCTTTTTGTTAAATGTAATTGTAATTAAAAATTTTGTAATTATCACATGCCACTGCTACGCAAGGTGTTCATGCAGATTATACCTTTATTAGAGTGTATGCGAGAAAGTTTTGGGCTGACCACTGCCGCTGGTTTTCGTTAGAGATTTAACAAATTTTTATTTAAAAAAATTGTATGAAAGTTTTAGACACGCTTATTTTTGTAAAGGTTTATATCTACATAAAGTATATTTTTACTAAATTTTATACAATCTGGGATCATTTATTTATGAAAGTTTTGAAAAAAAAACCCTACGAATTAAAACTGTTTCATTTTCCGAATGAAAACTCTTCTGAAAATTTCATTTATATTGAATTTAAATCCTTACAATTGATTTGTTCGATATTTTTAAAAAAATTATACCAAGTAATTAAGAAATTTGTACGCTGTTCAGCAGTAGTTTTATATTAAGAGACACACATATTAAAAAAAAATTATTTCTTTAAATATCTAGGAAATATGAATAAATTAGTGATTTCATATTAAAAAAAATAGAAATGAATTGAAAATCACTCAAATAAATAATTATTAAGTTAACCCTTTAAAGTGCCATTTCTTTCTAGTCATATTATGTTAAAATATTTTTAGGCTTGAAGCTGGAATAAAAAAAAGGGATTCATTTAGCTTATTAGATAAATTTAATTTGGTTAATTAATTAATTTGGTTAATTAATAAATAAGTGACAAACCAAGACACATAATTTTGTGTGAGATAAAAAACTGAAGCATCTAAGTTTCTAAAATGTGTCAGAACTGATGCCAACCTACATAATTTCATACAAAGATTGATCAATTTGGTGGGAGGCATACTTCCCACGGCCTTTGAAAGGGTTAATTCGAAACCTTACCTTATGTCTGTGTTCTGCAGCATCCAATAAGGACCATTGTTTAACCATTCCATATAGAAAATACATGATGTGAACATTCCTCCGTAAAAGATATCCCACTAATGATACGTGACACTAAATACACCATAAAATAGCATATTGATCACTGGAACATGGTCTGATCACTGTTACACTAAATTCACTGTTATTGAAAATAGTAGTGATTGATGTCTTTAAGTGATTTTCACGTAGTGATTATTTCTGGTCATATCCATTATATAATGTAAGCCAGTTTCATTTTCACGTCCATAAATGTGAAAGATTCTGTGCTAAATTCATATAATGTAAGATAATTTATAAATGGTAAAAAATGTCAGTAAATATTGATGAAATATTTTAACAGAAAATAGTGAAAGTTAAAATAATTTATTTGATAATATAATAGTCGACTTTAATGATTTCTTTTGTAAAAATTCTGACAATTTATTAGTTTGTTAAATGGAATATAAAAATAAAATGGAAACCATTAAAATAATGTTTATGATTTCATGCTGTATTTTTCGATAATGAAATTTTCGTAAAGTAATTATGTTTTACAGAACGATAATGTAGTAAAAATTTAAGAATTAATTAATTAAATAAAAATAATTTCAATTAATAATATTTTTAGGACAAACAAAATTTTTAATTTATATTAATTGAACTTATTATTAAAAATAAATCGGCGAAATGCTAAATAACCGCTCACATACTAGTAATAAATTCGAAATTAATTTTAATTTTAAATTAAATTTAATAAAATAATCAAATTCGCGAGATTCACGAGAAAATATTGTCTAATTTTAAATTTTCTAACACGTGGAATAACTTAATTCGGTTATTAAAAAAATGTTTCCAATAAAATATTCTCAGTTCTTTAAAGAATTAAAAGTTTTCGAAACTTTTTCGATAAATTATATGTTTCAAAAGTTTTATTTTAAGAATAATATTCCTCAAAAAATTCTTAAAAAATCAACCCGTCTCTTAAACTGAGTTCCGATGGTAAATCCGATGAATTTTCTAAAAATTCGATTGCATAGTTTTTATATGTCTTATGCAAATATAATTGTGGCGGGAGCTGAACTTGATAGTTAACCACAAATGCATTCTAAAATTCACAAATATCCATTATCCAAAACCACGGAAGCAGAAATCACGTTAATCCATATTGCTACTGAATCGCACATGTCCACGACTTCATACCAAATCGGAACACACTAGGACCTCACATTCCAAACTCGACATTCCAACTGCCGCGGAAACCATACAAATTCCGGAGCCTGGACCAAAATCCCCTCCAGAGGGCGCTGGAGGAGGGTGACGTCACCGGGTCTTTCGCGTGTTTCTGGTCGGTTTGACGAAGTTATTCGGCAGATTGTTTTTGTCTGGGAGATTGAAATATTTTCCGGGAGTTTTTTTTTCCCTCTTTTTCCCTGAAACGGGAAGAGGAAGAATTAGAAAGGGTGGAATGGTCCCCTTCACTGCACAATGGGAACTTAATGGAATATTCTTAATGGTTTTAGAAAAATGTGCTGAGTCGGAAGGTCTCCCCGAACAATTCAATTTTAGGGAAAGACAAATACCATTAGCGGAATCGAAATGCAAAAGAGAAGTTCTGTGATCCATGACTTAGTTGTCCTTGATCCAAAAGCAATTGTCCTTTGGAAACAAATGCAACAGTAATCAAACATGAAATATCTGTAATTGAAATTTCTTGAATTAAGGACTTGATGAAAAGTTAAAAATTCGTCTTTCGATTTCATGAAAATGTTTTAAAAAATAAATAAATATAAACATGTTGGGAATGTTCCAAACAATTGCATTGATTAAATAGGGGAAGAGGTCTTCTCGAAGCTTTCTCGCATTCTCTCTAATAAAAGCATTATGCTTCTTTTTCTCATGTAAAAAAAATTAAAAAATCGCCAAATATTTATTACTAATAGGTTCTTTCATAACGATTTAAACCTTCTATCTCAAATTATCATCTGAAAACATTATTATTTTTTATGTCATTGTTTGTCTTAATAATTTAAGTCGTGAATCAGTTAAAACTGGTTTGAAACAATCACATGACTATTAGATTACGCATGCGTCGATATTTAGAAAAACGATGGCTTTTTTCATCTCAAAATTGGTCAAGCTTCACAACTTTTTCTCTAGGACCAAAACTTTTTTTTTCTTCCAAAAATCCGATTTAAACTGGTTTGGAATAATCCCGTGATTACTGTATTGTGCTGTCGTTAATTTTTAGAAAACCGATGCATTTTTTTCACCTCAAAATTTTTCGTATATCTATATATATATATATACACCCACCTTTCGTTACCTCCCCTCGCTGTTTCGTATTGATTCTCGTATCCTTCTTTGTGCTTCTTCGGGCGAAAACTTCTTACGACCTATGTCCTTTATTGGCCAGACAGGAATATCGGGTACATGGCGGACATTCACGCCATGTTGTAACTTTTTATTGGCGATAAGTCGCAAAATGTGACAACCTAATGTATCATTTTCTAGTAACAATAAAATTGAAAAACTGATGTCTCAAAAGAGATAATCGCCAATTTTCCGGCCGTGCATTTTAAGACTTCAAAAGCCTCAAACCTAAATAGCATGTTCTCACATGGTTAAAAATGGAGATTTTGGGAAAATGCAACAAATGAGATTTTTATTTTTAGAGTCTAGCATCTGAATGTTTTTATTTCGTAGTATGGTGAAGGCTTTTTTTTTTTTTGACAGATTGAAAAAAAATTTACACATAACAAAACTATTGTATTTACAAGACCATATTCCAAATTTCATTTATCTAAGTCATTGATTCTGAATTACTATTGTTACATTACTGTTGTATAGACGGACAGACAAATAACCAATATTTTGCTTTATAATATAGTGAAGGCAATTAATCACGCATTGTAGTCGCTTTCTTTTCGACCGTCTAAAATCGAAATTTGGTAGTTTTAATAGCAGATTCAAATACCAAATTTCATTTGTCTAAATCATAACTTTCTTTTACAGAAAGTGTTTATATACACGTCAATTAGGGATTGCAATACCGGTATTTTGAGCCATTTGTACAATTTTGTAATACCGGTATTCACAAATTTAAATACCGGTTTTTCGGTATTTACTAGAAATTTTTTAAATTGTCTATATATATATATATGTTTAGGTATCGCGAACACAGCAATATAGTATATAGTATACGTTTTTGTTTTTATGTCTCCCTAACAAGCGAAATTAGCTAATTAATGGCTTAATTAATTGCTTAAATCTAAATTAGCGAAACATAGATTATCCCTGAAAGAAAATATTGTATCCATAACGACTGATGGAGCAACAATTATAAAAATAGTTGGAAAGTTGATTAGTGCAAATCAGCAGTTGTGCTATGCACATGGAATTCAATTAGTAGTAATAGATGTATTATACCAAAAATATAAAGAACAGAAGAATCCAAATACTGTGGATATAGAAACTTCGGATTCCAACTATATTAAATTGAAAAATCGCACAGAAGAAAGGCATACCGAAATAGAAAATGTCTTATGGTATTTACATAATTCTAATGATTTTAAAAATGAAAATGAAAAAGAAGAAAATAAAATAATCAATTCAAATCTAATTAAGTTAGAGTAAAGTTTCTAAAAAATTTTTTCCCACAAACCTATCCACATTCAGAATTTGGTTCAATTATTAAAGATTATGATGTCACTACTGTCGATAGTGAAAAGGAATCGTCTCTTGAAAAAAAATTAGATTTAGCAATAAATAAAAAAGTTTCAACGAACCAAAATACAATACAGAAATCAGCTATATCCAAAACCATCCGACGAGAAATCGATTTATTTGAAGATGAGGAATTTAGAGGTAAATACTTGGAAAAATTATATTGCGCATTGCTAACAGTACCACCAACTAGCGTAGATGCCGAAAGAGCGTTTTCGACAGCTGGTCATTTTTACACAAAATTACTTTTCAGGCTTAATGACAGTACAATTGATGCATTACGTTTTTTTAGATCACATTTCAAAAATTTGTAATAGTACCACAAACTGAATAGTGATATTTACACTATTTTTGCGATTTAAATAAATAAGATGTTTCTTTACTTTTTTGTGATTATATACTGTTATAATTTATAAGTTACAAATAATTTTTTTGTGATATTTACACTCTAACAAAACTGGCAAATAAAAAACAAACAAACACCTGTGTTTTCTTTCTTTTTCCAAAATTTCTAATACCGGTATTAAAACCGGTATCCCGGTATTAAGATTTAAAAAATACCGAATACCGGTATTGAAATTTTGGTCCGGTATTGCAATCCCTAACGTCAATATACTGACTGACAGATGGTCAGACGAATTTGGCACAGTGCCTGTTGTTCTAGACAGATTTGGATCAAAGTTTGATACAGGCATTTTAGATGCTAAAAGTGCGAACCAAATTTTACTGAACCAAGTCATTGTGATTTTAATTACCATGTTTATATTCTTATTAATGTTCAGACCGACAGACAGAAAACGCGGTCTCTGATTTGATTCAAAATTTAATATGGATGTACATTAAATGCTAAAAATGAATGCCAAATTTTATTTATTTAGTTCTTTGAGTTTTGTAATTTATTCTCTTGCATTCGGATAGACGAACACGTTTTATAGACTTTGATCAAAATTTGATAGAAATCTGCAAATTTGGAGTAAAACCAAGAACCAGTTTTTTTACGCCTGGCTCAGCATTTTTGAGTTACCGAGTTTCCCGACAGACATAGTCCAAAAAATGTATTTTTCTGATTCAGGTAGGCTTGATATGTAGAGATCCGTCAAAATCGCAGATACGAATTTTTTGAAAATTACAAAATTGCAAGTGCGAATTTTTTGAAAATCACAATACTTTCCTTTACTGTGCTTCATACACTTTAAAAATGACTATAGCTTTATAACCTTGAAAATCGCTGTAATGTTCTTGCTTGGAAAATAGCAATAACATTCTTTCCTTAAAAATGACTATAACTCTCTTGCTTCAAAAGCACCTAAGACTTTCTTGACGTAAATGAAAGTCTGTAACAGTTTCGTCTTGAAAATGGTATACTTATCCTGCCTTGAAAATAACTGCAACCATCCTACTATGAAAATGTTTATAATTATCCTGCCTTGAAAATAACTGTAACAATCAGGCTATGAAAATGATTATAATTATTCTGCCTTGAAAATAACTGTAACCATCCTGCTATGAAAATTATTATAATTATCCTGCCTTGAATATAACTATACCCATTCTGCTATGAAAAGGCCTATAACATTGTTGCCTTGAAAATGGCTATGACCTTCTTGCCTTAAAAATGACTATAACTCTCTTGTTTTAAAAGCGCCTAATACTTTCTTGACATAAAAGAAAGTCTATAACAGTTTCGTATTGAAAACGATTATAATTATCCTGCCTTCCAAATAACTGTAACCATCCTGCTATGAAAATTGTTATAATTATCCTGCCTTGAAAATAACTATAACCATTCTGCTATGAAAAGGCCTATAACATTGTTGCCTTGAAAATGGCTATGACCTTCTTGCCTTAAAAATGACTATAACTCTCTTGTTTTAAAAGCGCCTAATACTTTCTTGACATAAAAGAAAGTCTATAACAGTTTCGTATTGAAAACGATTATAATTATCCTGCCTTCCAAATAACTGTAACCATCCTGCTATGAAAATTGTTATAATTATCCTGCCTTGAATATAACTATACCCATTCTGCTATGAAAAGGCTTATAACATTGTTGCCTTGAAAATGGCTATGACCTTCTTGCCTTAAAAATGACTATAACTCTCTTGTTTTAAAAGCGCCTAATACTTTCTTGACATAAAAGAAAGTCTATAACAGTTTCGTATTGAAAACGATTATAATTATCCTGCCTTCCAAATAACTGTAACCATCCTGCTATGAAAATTGTTATAATTATCCTGCCTTGAAAATAACTATAACCATTCTGCTATGAAAAGGCCTATAACATTGTTGCCTTGAAAATGGCTATGACCTTCTTGCCTTAAAAATGACTATAACTCTCTTGTTTTAAAAGCGCCTAATACTTTCTTGACATAAAAGAAAGTCTATAACAGTTTCGTATTGAAAACGATTATAATTATCCTGCCTTCCAAATAACTGTAACCATCCTGCCATGAAAATTGTTATAATTATCCTGCCTTGAAAATAACTATAACCATTCTGCTATGAAAAGGCCTATAACATTCTTGCCTTGAAAATGGATATGACTTTCCTGCTTTAAAAATGGCTATAATCTTCTAGCTTAAAAAGGGCAATAACCGTTTTGCCTCAAAATATTATAATCTTCTTGCTATAAAAATATCTAAAACCTCCTTTGCTTTAAAAATATCTATCCTTGAAACGTTTATGATCATTCTGTCTTGAAAATGACTATAAGCTTCACGCTTTGAAAATCGCTACAATCTCCTTGTCTTGAAAATGGTTAGAAAGTTTTTGCTGTGAAAGTAGCTATAGCATTCTTACCTAAATATGGAAATAACCGTCTTGCCATAAAATCTTATAATCTTCTTGTTTTAAAAATGGCCACAACCAAACGATTTCAATAACCTTTGTCTTGAAAATGGCCATAACTTTTTTCCTTAAAAACGGCTATAACTTTCTTGCGAATCGCGATAGGATGGAAAGAGTTTAAACAAAATGCACAAGGAATTTTGCTTTTATAATAATTATTTATATAAATTGCTACTTTGGTCATACAGATAACATCCAAATTACAATTATTTAAGCTTTCCAAATAAAACATTCTGCGTGCTTACTTTCAATTCATTCACTGTTGCATATAAAAGCGATATTCGCCTTCAGCAGGGCCGTGTGATTTTGAGCGAAGAAATTTCAGAATGGCTTTTGTAGCCAAAAACAGATTATGCACGTGGTTTCGAATATGTTCACAATATCTGGCGTAAAATGAAATTACGAAGTTCAGACTGCTCTAGTGTTTGAGATAACTCACATAAGACGAGTGCTATATAGGTAAACGAAACTTAAAGCTTTCATATATATTGTGTTCCAATTTTTTCATCCTAGCCTTGTTCGAAAGGAAATTGAAGCCATTGATATTCGGTAAAATTGTTTTGATAAACCTTGTTTTATGAAAAGTCAAATAATCATTTTTTGTTTACTGTAAATTTTTGCGCTCTTCTTAGAATGATTTGTAGACACATAAATGCGATGTAATGATAATGCTAAATAATGGTAATGTACGCATCTACCGTAGATAGACAGTTGTAATGTAGACATAATTTTCAAGAGATAATGATACCTTAGATAGACATTTGTAATGTAGGCATATAATGTTAAGAGATAATAATACCGTACATAGACAGTTGTAATGTAGACATATAATATTAAGAGATAATGATAAAAGAGACAAAACTGAAGAGGATATAATGGTAATTATAATGTAGTCACAGATGAATATGATGTAATAATAATGTATAAAGATAATGCTAATGTTGGGCTGAAACTAATATAATGTAATAATAATGGGTAATATGAATGTAAGAAATAAGGATAATGTAGATAAAAATAATTGTAAGCAATGATAATAATAATGTAGAATTCATAATATAGATAGATAATGATAATGAAAACACAGATGAATCGTAGACAAAAGAAAGAAAGAAATCTACAAATATGTATTTCAAATGAACATATAATTAACTTTCCTTACATAAAATACAAATGTTATATTTGCGTAATTTTTCATCTTTAACCAGCTTACTTCTAACAAGCTGGTATAGATGACGTAGAGAAAAGTTTTTAAAGAAATACAGAAGAGAAAGTGTAATAGTAGAATTTTTCTTTTAAATATGGCATATAACATAAACTATATTAGTCGAATTTTTTCCTTTGAATTCTGAGTGGTAAAGATGATGTATTAGTTAAATGATGAAGTACTAGTTGAGGATGTACTAGTGCAGTAAAAAAAGCGACCCTCTTCAAACTATATCAGCATCTCATGATTTTATGATTTTGTTTAGATTCTTCAATTAAATAAAAATGATATATTTATTTTGAATAAAAAAAAAGTATATTTATTTTTTAGTACGCTAGCAAAAGCGAAATTTTCATAAATTTTTAATTTATAGCCAAGCCTCATGTTTCCATAGTTTAAGCTATCATTTCCAAACTTCTAATAAAAAATTACATTTTTTTTAAATAATAAAAGGGTGATTTTTTCTTGAAAATTAATTTACATCAAACTCATATGCTAATCAAGAGTTTAACTTTCACTTCCAGATGCTTTCATAAAAAAATGTTTTCTATGTTTAAGTACACTGATAAAGACGCGCTTGTTTTAAAATGCTTTAAAATGTAATGTATATCCCCACTTCAAGCTTTTTAACTTTCTCGTATAAAAAAAGAAATTATAGTAACTGTCAAAAAGTTAGAATTTGAACTTTCAAAGAAATTTCATGTTCTAGACCTGCCTGAGCCTGAAAACCTATTTTTGGAAATATGCCTCTATCGCTGTGTCTATATATCTTTGAATACGATAGTTCAAAATGAAATTTGAAGTCAACTCCAAATTTGTAAATATCGACCAAATTTGTAAATATCGACCAAATTTGAACGAAATCTATTCATAGGAAGTTTAACTGTCCGGCTATCCGAATATAAGTTAACACTGTAACTATAAAATAAATATAAATAGACTGATGAATTTCAGCATATAAATTTAGCATCTAATATGAATATACGTAGGAAATTAGGAACCAAATTTATCATACGGTTGATTGTTTTGCAAGTCTGTACTTTCACAAGCATGCAAACGCGATAACACAAAAACCCAATGACTTAAATAATCGAATTTGGCATAGGTTTTTATGACTACAAAAGTGATTCTGTGCCAAATTTTGTTTCAATCTATTGGTAAAAATGCGCTTAAAACATTAATTCGATTTTGGAATACATTAACCGCATGTCAGGGATTAACCGCCAAAAACTTCTTCAAGGAATCCACGATAAATGCAAGTAAAATGCCAAAGACTGATATCTCTTAACTATTGTAGTCAATGCCATGCAACACGTTTTATTTGGGATAACACCTTTTTTAAAGTATATGCGAGAAAGCTTTGGGGAAACCATCTCAGCTTGTTTACTTTTTTCCATTTTTCAAAATAAAATAACAAAAATTCATTAAAATTTTTAAATTCCATTTGATTATCAACAATTTAAATCTTCAACAGCGTAAACAATCGGATTCGGAATCATAAATACAAACAAAATCCTGAAAGTTAGCGAACAATCCAAAATCTCTGGCTATATAGAATTTTTACGAAAGAAGAAGCACTAGAACAACTCAGGAAAAAAAAACAATCCTTTATCCCCTTCGAAATTCAAAATCTGACTTATGAAAAAACAAGAGCGCCCTCTCTCTAAATTCAGTTCGACAGATAAATGCATAGATTTCCGAAGTTCGGTTTTATTTCGCTCGGAGCGGTTTGGATTGATAGCGAAATGGGATAAAAAGAAATCCTGCGTTGACGATATTAGATTCGGAAACTGAACTGTATCAACAAGATCACATTTTCTATGGCTCAGAAATTCTGTAGATAGTATTTCCCTTGCTTTGGATGTCTATAAAAATTGAAATCCAAAAATTTAGTTCAGTAATTTGTATAAGAAGGTAAAACTTTTTCCATTTATGTGGTTGCTTTCTTGGAAATAATATCAAGGATTTGATTTTTGCTCAAAATTTTTAAATATATCTACGACTAATACAGATTAATGTGTGTTCATGTCTTGAGCTTGGGTGGTGCTCTATAAGCTAGGCTGTTTTGACCAAAAGCATACCCACCTCGAAGCGATTTCTTTGTGAAATTTTAATTATAATATAAATTACTCAAAAATTAAATGAGATTTTGGAGTTATTTTGTGTTAGCTAGCGAAAATATTACAGCACAAAAAAAGATTTTTACAGTATCTTAAAATCTTAACTCCTCTCCCCTCAAAAAATGTTTTTTCACATATATTAAATTCTTTTGCTGATATTTTTTTCAATAATTTTTAAGAATTTTAAAGGTATATTTTACACAAATATATTACAAATTTTTGTAGAGATTAAAGTAATGCATAATATAATCTTTACTGGAACTTATTCGGCAAGCTAAACATTTTAAAATGGTAAATGCTTACTATCCGCCTTCAGCGATCGTCTGTTCGCTCAGTTTACTAGCAATATTAATTATGTCAAGTCAATCAATCAGCTTAGATCAGCTACATACGAACTACAATGTAGCTGATACAAACTTAGATGAAACGCAATAAAGAATACGAACAAAAGAACATAAAACATACGAACAGCTGTAACACGAACTTAGATGAATTGCAACAAAGAATACGAACAACTACAATATGAATTTAGATGAACTGCTACAAAGAATACGAGCAGCTACATTACAAATTTAGATGAACTGTAACAAAGAATACAAACATAAAACATACGAACACGAACTTAGATGAATTGCAATATAGAATAGGAGCATACAAACACAAAATATACGAACAGCTACGATACGATACGAAATTTGGTACATGGAATTGCAATTGAATTTGTAGATTTTCATCAAATTTTAAACGAAATCCATTCAAAGGACGTCTGCATGACTGGATGTTTGAATACAAATTAACTCTGTAACTATCGCATATTTCAAAATCATTATATCATAAATAATATGATATATTTTTATCACAAAATTATTATGTTCATCAAAATGAGGCAAATTACCAAAATTCTTCTTTGCCACAAAATAAATGAATAAATCATATGTTTTCAACCACAAAACTACTAAAGGATAACCTCACAAATAATACAAAAGGTTCCATTTATCAAAAATTATCCAATTCATCAAAAACGTGAAAAATCTAAGGAGTTATAGATGTCATAAAAAATAATGCTTTTCAAAAACATTATATCATTAATGAAAATGGAGATTAGAAGTTTTTTTTTAAGAAATACATTAATCAAACATGTTACTGAGTAATATTTCCTAACAAAAACTTATGTTAAATATCGATGACAATAAAGATTATGATAATTAAAAGAACGAAAAACTGATGCCATTTGCCATCTTCTTCCTTCATAAATTTTAACTATAAATAATAAACAGTATTCTCGCATACTTTTCATTTCACAAAGAGCAAAAAATGTAGATAAATGAAGATTAAAAAATTGAATGAAAAATAAAATATAGGAGATTTGCTGCTTAAATTTTATTTTTCTTATAACTTTTGCTATTACGTTTTGGGGTATAATAAATTTTTTTTAAATGATATGTAATGCATTTTAATGAAACACCGTCTAAATGCTATTTATTTATTTCTATAAAAATACAGCAGAAATATAACCAAAATAATAAATAAAAAAATATAATACATTGTAACGAAATGCTTCTAAATGCAAACGATTTCTTTTATAAAAGTCCAGCTGAAATGTTACAGCAAAATAACAAGTAAAACATATAGAGTAAACAAGCTACTGAAACACGATCTGGCAATTTGAATAAAGTTTCTTTTTAATAAAATAAACTAATACTGAAGAAAGAAACATAATTTTTTTTTGTGAGTAAAATCCTTTTTCTGGAAAATAAACTTTTCCGTAGTACCATATTAAATGGAGCGAAACTAGCAAAGTTTTTTAGACATCATAAACTCTTACTTGAAATAAAGTAATTCTCTTGTTTAATTTTAACTTCTCGTATAAAAAGTATAAAAAGAGAAAGTATTGTAATCTTGAAAAAAATTCAAACTCGAGACTTTGACGAATTTCTGCTTTCAAACCTCGTTCAGTCCGAAATACATGTTTCTGTTCTCAAAAACACTTTATGGATTAAAAAAATGATTTAAATTTTATATATGGTACATATAAATTTGCAGAGTTTTATCCACTTTTTAACGAAACCCATTCAGAGAATGTCTGAATACAATTGAACGAGATAATTATAAAACATACAAAGTTAGAAAAATAAAAATTGTTACACAGATATCGCATCTAAAATGTAGAAGCGTATCCAGTTTGTAACCAAACCTGTTAAGGGGTTAACTGGCTGTTGGTCTGTACTTTCGCATGCAAGTAAACGGAATTATTTAAATCATCATTTCAATAAATGAAATTTGATATGTACGTTTGTGCTACAATTGTAATTTTATATAAAATTTTGGAATTAATGTATTTAATATGTGTTAACCACATGGCAACGAATAACTTCCAAAGATCCAATGTTAATTTTAGTAAAAACGCTAGATTCATTCCAAAGATTAATATTTCGTAACTATTGTTTGCCAATGTCATGCAAAAGCACCAGTTTTTCTTGTAAACTTGTACTATATAGTACGTAAAAGCTTGTACTATATAGCACGCAACGCTTATGTGTAGGGTTCAAAACAAAAATCTTCAACTAACAAAACTTTTATCTCTAAATATATGTTTTTTCAGAGAATGCCATACTTGCTATTTGCTTACAGTAGTTACGAAATACGAATTTCTGGCATGAATTTAGTATTTTTACTAAATCTATCGCATCATCCTTGGCTAGATTTTTTTTTCTGTTTGTTTGTTTGGCGATTATTTCCTGATTTGCGATTAATAGTATCCGAAAATCAGGTTTGTGTTTTAGGCATATTTTTCCCAACCAACTGAAATAAAAAATTTGACACAAAGCTTGTCTAGTTGTGATAAAATTACATACCAATTTGATTTATTAAAGTCATCCCAATTTTGAGTTATCGCGTTTACATGTTTGTGAACGTATAGACGGACAGACGGTCAACTCCGTGTTCGATTTGGTTCGAAATTTGATACGTGTCAACATTAAAAATGCGAAATCTGTGTACCGAATCTTATATATCTAGCTCTCTTCGTTTTGTAGTTATTGTGTTATCTTATATTTGAACAATCGGACAGACGGACTTCCTCTGAACAAATTTCACTCAAAATCTGACAGAAATCTACAAATTTGGTGTTAAGTCCATATGCTAAAATTCAACCTTCTAACTCAAAGCATTTCTGAGTTATCTTTGCCACAGACAGACGGACATTTTCCAAAAATATGTTTTTCGAACTCAGAGTGGTCAGAAAAGCGGAGAATCGTCAATTTTCAATAATTTTTAAGAATTTTATAAGTCTATTTTACACAAATATATTACAAATTTTTGTAGAGATTAAAGTAATGCATAATATAATCTTTACTGGAACTTATTCGGCAAGCTAAACATTTTAAAATGATAAATGCTTACTATCCGCCTTCAGCGATCGTCTGCTCGCTCAGTTTACTAGCAATATTAATTATGTCACGTCAATCAATCAGCTTAGATCAGCTACATACGAACTACAATGTAGCTGATACAAACTTAGTTGAAACGCAATAAAGAATACGAACAAAAGAACATAAAACATACGAACAGCTGTAACACGAACTTAGATGAATTGCAACAAAGAATACGAACAACTACAATATGAATTTAGATGAACTGCTACAAAGAATACGAGCAGCTACATTACAAATTTAGATGAACTGTAACAAAGAATACAAACATAAAACATACGAACACGAACTTAGATGAATTGCAATATAGAATAGGAGCATACAAACACAAAATATACGAACAGCTACGATACGATACGAAATTTGGTACATGGAATTGCAATTGAATTTGTAGATTTTCATCAAATTTTAAACGAAATCCATTCAAAGGACGTCTGCATGACTGGATGTTTGAATACAAATTAACTCTGTAACTATCGCATATTTCAAAATCATTATATCATAAATAATATGATATATTTTTGTCACAAAATTATTATGTTCATCAAAATGAGGCAAATTACCAAAATTCTTCTTTGCCACAAAATAAATAAATAAATCATATGTTTTCAACCACAAAACTACCAAAGGATAACCTCACAAATAATACAAAAGGTTCCATTTATCAAAAATTATCCAATTCTTCAAAAACGTGAAAAATCTAAGGAGTTATAGATGTCATAAAAAATAATGCTTTTCAAAAACATTATATCATTAATGAAAATGGAGATTAGAAGTTTTTTTTAAGAAATACATTAATCAAACAGACAAACAAAGAGAACAAACACAAGGAAGTAATAGTTCCTAACAAAAACTTCTGTTAAATATCGATGACAATAAAGATTATGATAATTAAAAGAACGAAAAACTGATGCCATTTGACATTTTCTTCCTTCATAAATTTTAACTATAAATAATAAACAGTATTCTCGCATACTTTTCATTTCACAAAGAGCAAAAAATGTAGATAAATGAAGATTAAAAAATTGAATGAAAAATAAAATATAGGAGATTTGCTGCTTAAATTTTATTTTTCTTATAACTTTTGCTATTATGTTTTGGGGTATAATAATTTTTTTAAAATGATATGTAATGCATTTTAATGAAACTATGCAAACGATTTAGACTATGCCGTCTAAATGCAAACGATTTCTATAAAAATACAGCAGAAATATTACCAAAATAATAAATAAAAAAAATATAATACATTGTAACGAAATGCTTCTAAATGCAAACGATTTCTTTTATAAAAGTCCAGCTGAAATGTTACAGCAAAATAACAAGTAAAACATATAGAGTAAACAAGCTACTGAAACACGATCTGGCAATTTGAATAAAGTTTCTTTTTAATAAAATAAACTAATACTGAAGAAAGAAACATAATTTTTTTTTGTGAGTAAAATCCTTTTTCTGGAAAATAAACTTTTCCGTAGTACCATATTAAATGGAGCGAAACTAGCAAAGTTTTTTAGACATCATAAACTCTTACTTGAAATAAAGTAATTCTCTTGTTTAATTTTAACTTCTCGTATACAAAGTATAAAAAGAGGAAGTATCGTAATCTTGAAAAACATTCAAACTCGAGACTTTGACGAATTTCTGCTTTCAAACCTCGTTGAGTCCGAAATACATGTTTCTGTTCTCAAAAACACTTTATGGATTAAAAAAATGATTTAAATTTTATATATGGTACATATAAATTTGCAGAGTTTTATCCACTTTTTAACGAAAACCATTCAGAGAATGTCTGAATACAATTGAACGAGATAATTATAAAACATACAAAGTTAGAAAAATAAAAATTGTTACACAGATATCGCATCTAAAATGTAGAAGCGTATCCAGTTTGTAACCAAACCTGTTAAGGGGTTAACTGGCTGTTGGTCTGTACTTTCGCATGCAAGTAAACGGAATTATTTAAATCATCATTTCAATAAATGAAATTTGATATGTACGTTTGTGCTACAATTGTAATTTTATATAAAATTTTGGAATTAATGTATTTAATATGTGTTAACCACATGGCAACGAATAACTTCCAAAGATCCAATGTTAATTTTAGTAAAAACGCTAGATTCATTCCAAAGATTAATATTTCGTAACTATTGTTTGCCAATGTCATGCAAAAGCACCAGTTTTTCTTGTCAACTTGTACTATATAGTATGTAAAAGCTTGTACTATATAGCACGCAACGCTTATGTGTAGGGTTCAAAACAAAAATCTTTAACTAACAAAACTTTTATCTCTAAATATATGTTATTTCAGAGAATGCCATACTTGCGATTTGCTTACAGTAGTTACGAAATACGAATTTCTGGCATGAATTTAGCATTTTTACTAAATCTATCGCATCATCCTTGGCTAGATTTTTTTTTCTGTTTGGTTGTTTGGCGATTATTTCCTGATTTGCGATTAATAGTATCCGAAAATCAGGTTTGTGTTTTAGGCATATTTTTCCCAACCAACTGAAATAAAAAATTTGACACAAAGCATGTCTAGTTGTGATAAAATTACATACCAATTTGATTTATTAAAGTCATCCCAATTTTGAGTTATCGCGTTTACATGTTTGTGAAAGTATAGACGGACAGACAGTCAACTCCGTGTTCGATTTGGTTAGAAATTTGATACGTGTCAACATTAAAAATGCGAAATCCGTGTACCGAATCTTATATATCTAGCTCTCTTCGTTTTGTAGTTATTGTGTTATCTTATATTTGAACAATCGGACAGACGGACTTCCTCTGAACAAATTTCACTCAAAATCTGACAGAAATCTACAAATTTGGTGTTAAGTCCATATGCTAAAATTCAACCTTCTAACTCAAAGCATTTCTGAGTTATCTTTGCCACAGACAGACGGACATTTTCCAAAAATATGTTTTTTCGAACTCAGAGTGGTCAGAAAAGCGGAGAATCATCAAAATCTCGAGTTCGAAATTTTTGACGATTACTAAAATTTTTTTTCTCTACTATGTATACGAGAAAATAAAAATGGATTAAGGTCTTCATTAGAGAGCATGCCGGGAAGTTTGTCAGATATCGCTCTCGTTTGTTTTATTTCGTTTTCACTTAATTTTATGTTATTTTTGTTCGATTTCATTGACATTTATCACTTTATCAGTTTAAAACTGGTGGTTACTGATGGTTCAGTATATAACATTTTCGTTTTTGGCTTGTTCACAATGAATAACAAACTTACTGAATCTCAGAAATATGCTTTCATAAAAGAATTTGAAACAATTTTGAAAACAGATTTCGAATTTTGTGGTGGAATGAATATCATTATGATCCGTGTGGTGGAAGCAAGAGGACCCATGTTTTCGGAAACATTTCTTTAATGATCACATTTTTCTTTAATGGTCACATTTCACACAAAACACGAAGACATTCACTCGCGCACACCTTAACAGAACAGGGTATCATCTCATTATTATTACAATCGCAATGCACTATGGGATGCGTACCTAATTAGGCATCGCCATCTATTATCCAAATGAGGTTAGGGTAATGTAACTGCTACAATTTGTTTTATTTTACGAACAATTACTTAAATAAATATAATTTTCAACCATGAAGGTTTTCAGATAATTTTAATGACTAAATAATTAAAAATAATTGAGATTTTTTTTAATTATCGTAGTTGAATGGCAATCGATCAATAGTTTAATGCTGAGTATTAAATTAAACTAAGGCATGACATTTCTAAGTAGCTTTTCCACCAAAGTTTCTACCCCTTATCTTAAAAAAATATCTTCATCTATAGCAAAAGAAACGAAAGAAATCCTGCTCGAACAAAATGGACGCCATATCTTCTCAAACGCCACGAACCCTTTTTACTTTAACACAAGAAAAGACAACAAAAATGCCCAGCCACTGAAAGACCCTCTAAACAGCCCAATAAATCCACTCTCTCCACACCACTTTCATCGCTCCTCCACCTCCTCTGAAAAGGGTGGACGACTACCCCTTACCATCCCCTATCCCCCCCCTCTAAAAAATTCCTATCTTTTTCTTTTGTCGTTACGTGGGGCAGATTTCGTCTAGGACCTAAAAAAGTTCCGTTTGAGGAGCATCTATTGGAGGGGGTGGGGATGAGGTACGCTTCCCTCCTTTTATTCCATGGGCACCCCCCCCCCCACACCGTCCCAGTTTTTTTGAAGCAGATTGCATCTGCCGACTCAGCCCGATATGAAAGCCAGAATCAGCGTTTTCTTCATACAGGTGAATTCTCTTTCGCCAGCATAGATATGACGTCAGACAGGCCTTCGTTACGAACACATGGTCACGACTCTTCTTCGTTCCCTCCCTCCTCCCTCTTTTTTTACGAAACTCTCGAAGTCAGGCCTTTTTGGAAAAGTGATTGGATGGAGATAAATCACCCGGGTATAGTCCAGTGGCGTAGTAAGGATAAGAGGTATCCTGATCATATTCTTTTCTTCGACACTTTCACTATTGTTGACTTTAAGAAATGATATCAACACACATATTCAGTGACGCAATGGAAATATGCAGCAATTAGGATATAGTATTTATCCAACCCTGCAGGTCATTCATCCAATTCAGCCTATAATAATTGAAATAAATGCAATTTTTGTGTACCTAGAGGCATTCTGGTTGTTTTGCCCAACTTCTAATATTCCTTCTAATAACACTCCGCTTATAATATCTTGTTTTCTCAGTGTTCTTGTTCTCTAAAACAGGTGGCAGAGTATCTGGACAACAATGTCCATCTTCTGTACCAGTGGCGTAGCAAGGATAGGTGGCTTTTGGAACATCACAACATTATTAGAAATGGTTAAAGAAAGAGTAAATAACACTAAGGGAATAAAAATATTATTCCCCCCCCCCCGTTTCTTCATCACTGAAAAAGCTTCTTCTATTCGATTTTCAGAAAGATGCAATGTTTATCGTCAACATTGAAAACTTTAAATATGAAAGTTTTAAAACTTTCATATTTACTTTAAATTTAAAGTTTTGTCTCTATGCTGCTCTCTGACTCAGTATTAATGAAAAATATCGGAACGTGTAGTGTAGTGCAGTGCAGATTGCAAATTATTGTAGACAGAGTACTAATCGGTGTAGATAGCATATCATTCTGTAGATAGTGCATTTATTCAGTGTAGATATCGTATTATTCAGTGCAGATAGCAAACTAATCGGTGTAGATAGCGCATTTATTCAGTGTAGATATCATATTATTCAGTGCAGATAGCGCATTTAATCGGTGTAGATAGCGCATTTAATCGGTATAGATAGCATATCATTCTGTAGATAGTGCATTTATTCAGTGTAGATATCATATTATTCAGTGCAGATAGCAAACTAATCGGTGTAGATAGCGCATTTATTCAGTGTAGATATCATATTATTCAGTGCAGATAGCGCATTTAATCGGTGTAGATAGCGCATTTAATCGGTATAGATAGCATATCATTCTGTAGATAGTGCATTTATTCAGTGTAGATATCATATTATTCAGTGCAGATAGCAAACTAATCGGTGTAGATAGCGCATTTATTCAGTGTAGATATCATATTATTCAGTGCAGATAGCGCATTTAATCGGTGTAGATAGCGCATTTAATCGGTATAGATAGCATATCATTCTGTAGATAGTGCATTTATTCAGTGTAGATATCATATTAATCAATGTAGATATCATATTAATCAATGTAGATAACATCATTCTGCAGATAGCGCATTTATTCAGTGCAGATAGCGCATTTAATCGGTGTAGATAGCGCATTTAATCAGTGTAGATAGCGTACTAATCAGTATAGATAGCGTATTTAAAATGATCTAAAAGAATAAACAGAAGTTTTGTGAACTGTGAATTGCACATTGCAGTAGAGCATGAAAGACAGACGCGGTATAATCACAATGCGGGGGAGTATATAGTAGGCTGTTCTTCCGGTAGCAAATGCAGAAGAGTAAAAGATGGAAGACCAGTATGCAAGTGTATGAAAATGGTTTGCTTTTCTCCTATTATTAGAAGAATTCCGATCTTTTTTAACAACCTTAATTGCATTGTGTTTATATCTCTCAAGGATCCACTGGATTTGAACAGAAAATGCTTTTGACTTGTTTTTCAACAAGTATATATACAAAGGACATAATACTATAATCGTCAAAAAAAATTTGAACTGAAGATTTTGGGAAGTATTTAATTTTCAAAACTCCCAGAGTAAAAAAACTTTTTTTTTGTATTACGTCTGTTTGTCACTCTGTATGTCTGTCTTCATTACACTGTTTAAATAACCAGTAGGTTATAGTTGCAGTGGCATGAAGGGGTGTTGTATGTATGTATGTCTGTAAGCGCGATAGCTGAAAAGTGCTTCCTTTTACACTGATGAAGTTAAGTATGTGGTTTCCACACCAAATTTGTATCAAATTTTAAACGAAATCAGTTCACAGAAAATTTGTATGTCTGTCCGAGTACAAATGAAGACGATAACTACAAAATACAAGGTACGAGATAGTTAAAAATTATTATAACTTATCAGTTATTATCATGTATCAATTCTAAATCTAAATTCTTCAATCGGTTAACCGTATGTCAGTCTGTACTTTAGCATCCTTTTACACTGATAAACGCGATAATTGAAATTTGGTTCACAATTTTTTCATCTAGTTCAGATATTTGTCAAATTTCATTCACAATTATGTACACGTGATAGGACAAAAAAGGGGGCAACTTTTTTTTAAAAAACCCTGACATTTGATATGTGACTTATTCCAAATTTGCAATTTATCAAATATTTCTTCTAATTGGTCAAAAGGGTGTCTAAAAATACATGGTAGGTTTCGTTTTATTATATTAGGGAACACAGAACGCTGATATATGAAGACTGTAAAAATAAGAAACTGAGCACTCGTTCTGCTCATGGACATTTCAAGGTACCAATTGTTATGTGGAAGGAGTGAGGGAACGAGTAAGAAAGAAAGATTCCGAAAGACCACTTTCTCTAGTTTTAAGACTGTACGAGGGTCTATTATGTTAAAGGTAATAGTTACTTTTTTCCAATAGGCTTAGTAGCCTCTTCATATCTATTTATGTTAACATTTGGATTTTCTTATAGAGACCATGACCGAAGAAAGTTTTCCGAAGTCGTTTCATAAAAACCATTACAATAAATAAATTTCTTAAAAAGCATCGACCTAAGAGTTGAAGATTAAAATTCGTGTATAAAACCAACGGGAGTAGTCTTCCCAAAATTTTCTCGCATACTCTCTAATAAATATCTTTCAGAAATCGCCTTCCATAGCATTTCTGTACATACAGTTACGAAATATTAACTTTTGGCGTGAATTTAGCATTTTCAATGAATCTATCGTGTCATCCTTGGCAAGTTTTTTGCTACTAATCCCTGACATTTAGGATTTTCACTGAATCTATCGTGGCATAATTGGCGGGTTTTTTGGATACTAATCCCTGGCATTCAGCATTTTCACTGAATATATTGTCATCCTTGGCGAGTTTTTTGGCTACTAATCCCTGACATTTAGCATTTTCACTGAATATATCGTGTCATCCTTGGCGAGTTTTTTGGCTACTAATCCCTGGCATTTAGCATTTTCACTGAATCTATCGTGTCATCCCTGGCGAGTTTTTTGGCTACTAATCCCTGGCATTCAGCATTTTCACTGAATCTATCGTGTCATCCTTGGCGAGTTTTTTGGCTACTAATCCCTGGCATTTAGCATTTTCACTGAATCTATCGTGCCATCCTTGGCGAGTTTTTTGGCTACTTATCCCTGACATTTAGCATTTTCACTGAATCTATCGTGCCATCCTTGGCGAGTTTTTTGGCTACTAATCCCTGGCATTTAGCATTTTCACTGAATCTATCGTGCCATCCTTGGCGAGTTTTTTGGCTACTTATCCCTGACATTTAGCATTTTCACTGAATCTATCGTGTCATCCTTGGCGAGTGTTTTGCTACTAATCCCTGACATTTAGCATTTTCACTGAATCTATCGTGTCATCCTTGGAGAGTTTTTTGGCTAATAATCCCTGGCATTTCGCATTTTCACTGAATCTTTCTTGTTATCCTTGGCGAGTTTTTTGGCTACTAATCCCTGCCATGGGGTTAATAATATCCAAAAATCGAATTTGTGTTTTAGACACGTTTTCTCAACCGATTGAAATAAAAATTACTCGTAGTCACAAATTCCCATACTATATATTTGATATTTTTAAGTCATTGCCTTTTTGGACTATCGCGTTAACAAGTTTTTGAAAGCACAGATCAATGGATGGCATTATCTACATTAAAGGTGTGAAATCTGCGTACTGAATCTATCTAACTCTCCCCGTTTTGTAGTTACTGCATTAACTTATATTCGAACACCCGGACAGACACCCTATGAACAAATTTCAATCAAAATCTGACAGGAATCTACAAATTTGGTATACCAAAATTCAACCATCTAGCTCAAAGCGTTTTGAGTTATCTTTGTCATAGACAGACGGACATTTTCCAAAAATGTGTTTTTCGAATTCAGAGAGGTCTGAGACGCGGTGATTTGTAAGAATCTCGAGTTCGAATTTTTTTGACGATTATATTACATTTTCTTTGCTATGTATGCCCGAAAGTAAAAGAGATACAAAAAAAATGACATCAATTTCAAGAATCATTCAGGCTTATTCACTTGTTTGAATTCTTGAATGCCTAGAATGCGAGATTTTTTTTATAAATATTTGAAACAGCTAAAGAACACACACAAAAAAAAATTCAAAGAATTTTTTTATCCAGAATAACACAGATTCTCGGCATTTTTTCAAATGTTTTTTAACCGAAATACTTCCACTTTCTCTCTTACATTTTTTTTTCAGCTGATGATTTTTTTTAAGTTAATTTAATGCCAGATTCCAAAGCTAAAGAGATTCTTCCAACGTGTTTACAGAAAAACTGCAGAGGAAGCTTAGAGTAATGAAATTTCTCGAAAGTTTTAATCCTTTGAAAGTGTTCTGAGTGGCAACAGCAAAAACTGGTACTTTTAAGATCAATAAGATTTCAAGAAAAGAATATAAAGAGCATCGACATGACATAGAATACTTTTTTTATCAATAACATAATTATATTATCGATGTTCATAAATTAATCCCTGGTTTCATAAATTCTACCAAGAAAAATATTTAAAAGCATTAGAAAATTATTTATATCAATGTATACTTTCGCTCATAGAATTATATATATATATATATATATATATATATACAGTGGCTCAAAAAATTGTGAATACACCTTACTTTTATTTCATAAATCCGACTTTCAAAATAAATAACACATTACCTAGAAGGGCAAGCATGTTTTTATTTTTACACATAACAAATGGTTTTATTTAGAGTAAAAATAAAGAAAAATCATCGAAAAACTTCTAAATTGAAAAATTTCAGAAGCATTTTAAATAAACATACTCAGATTTTTGCATCAAAAAACTGAGAGTACACCAATGAATCTGTTGCAGTATATCGCATAGAAACAAAGTGTCACTGTTAAGTTGCATGTCTTTTGCCTCCTATAATGGGCTCTAAACATCATGGTACCGATTCGACCCATTTTTGGCGGGATCTGAAGATATTTCATACCACTCTTCTTTCAATACTTGTTTTAAATAAGTTTTGTTTTTAATTTTGTGTTTTTGAACCACTTTTTCGAGTATGGCTCACGAATCGCATTGATGTCGGGGTATTGTGGTGGTGTGTGTAACTGCTATTTACAATGAAAAAGACACCACATTTTGATGTTACGAACATTCTGTTTGGGGTCGTTGTCCTACTGGAAAATGAAATTTCCATCTAAACCTAAATTTTTAGCACTTTCCTTTAGATTGCAGCAAAGTTTATCCAAGTAAACCATATGGTTTATAATGCCATCTATAAGAGTTAAATTTCCTACGCCGGACGAAGCCATGCAATTGAAATCATGACTTAGTTACCACCATGTTTACCTGTAGAACGTACATTTTTTGGATCCAAAGAAGTATTAGGCTTTCTCAATACAGTACGATGGCTGTCACTGCCAGAAATGTTGGGTTTTCTTTCATTACTAAATATAACTTTCTTTCAAAAGTTATTGGTTTTCAGTTGATGAGGATTTTCAAACTTCAAATGCTTTATTTGAATTTGCAAGCTGATGAACAGTTTCTCTCTAGCAATGTGACTTTTATATCCAGATTGTGTAATGGCATTTCGCATTGCCTATGATTTAAAAAGTTTCTGCAGCAAGTTGGAAGAACCATATAGTCGCAACAATCTAAGGAAAAGTGTTAAAAATTTGGGTTTAGATGGAAATTCATTTTCCAGCAGGACAACGACCCCAAACAGAATGCACGTAACTTCAAAATGTGGTGTCTTTTTCATTGTAAACAGCAGTTACACACACTACCACAGTACCCCGACGTCAATGCCATTGAATATTCGTGGGCCGTACTCGAAAAGGTGGTTCAAAAACACAAAATTAAAAACAAAACTTATTTAAAACAAGTATTGAAAGAAGAGTGGTATGAAATATCTTCAGATACCACCAAAAATGGGTCGAATCGGTACCATGATGTTTAGAGCCCATTATAGGAGGCAAAAGACATGCAACTTAACAGTGACACTTTGTTTCTATGCGATATACTGCAACAGATTCATTGGTGTACTCTCAGTTTTTTGATGCAAAAATCTGAGTATGTTTATTTAAAATGCTTCTGAAATTTTTCAATTTAGAAGTTTTTCGATGATTTTTACTTATTTTTACTCTAAATTAAACCATTTGTTATGGGTAAAAATAAAAACATGTTTGCACTTCCCGGTAATGTGTTATTTATATTGAAAGTCGGATTTATCAAGTAAAAGTAAGGTGTATTCTCAATTGTTTGAGCCACTGTATATAAATATCAGATCTAATCTGTAACAATGTTTTTATTGTAATGATTAAATTGAAAATTATTTAACTGACTCACCAAACAATTCAATCGAGTGTTTTGGCTGAAGTTAAAATTAAGATGAAGAAATTATTTATTTATTTTTGAGAATACCTCCGTAGTAGTTTTTTCATTACCTCTTTTATTACGTACTTTACGCCATTTTATTACGTACGAGCAGTAATTCATCGCATTCTGATTTGATTAAATATATAATTTGCTATCTTATCAAATTACAAGGTGAAATTTTAAAGAAAGGTTTTTCGTAATAATTTTAACGGCTAGAAAGACCATTAAATAAAAAGTAAATTGGTCAATAAATGTCATAATACATTAGAGAGAATAAATTGGTCAATTGGAATATTACCTAGTCTTAATAAAAATAAAAGTTATTGTGAATATATTTGCATGTATGTTTCGTATTTCTTTCTAAACATAGGAAATGAAATCAACCCAATTTTCTACACTTTTTAATTTAAGATAAAAGAAAAAAATACTATCAACTTTCCACACTGCAAAAGTTAAAAATTACCATTTTTTCCGCAGTAATTCGGAGCAAATTTTCTTTCTTCCTTAAAAAATATTTTTAAACCATCTTAAAATTCAAAAATTCACTTTTTCAATATTATCAGTTTCCTTTCCATAAAAAATTACAATTAATCGTTTAAAAATTTAATATGCAGATACAGACGATTTTTGAAAGAAGGAAATTTTTAGGCAGCCGTTGCTAAAGCACGACACATTCTCACCGTTGCTAGGCAAACAAATAAGAAGAACTTTAACTATTCTATCTTAATGTCTACTTTTATTTTAGATGTTTTTTGATAGATTTTAAAAACCAGTTTTGGTCAATAATTGTAAAATAAATGCATCGGCACTAATACCCAACCAAATATCCAATAAAAAAAGATTTGGGATTTTTTTTTTATTGTTATTGAACAAGAATATATACGAAGAATTTTTTTCTGACACATTAGCAGAATTCTGGAAGAACACTAAAAGAAAAAAATTAAAGCAGACGATTAACAGTTTATATCAAGAATAACTATCGATTTTAATTATTTATGTAGAAAAAAATTATTCAATTATTATTCCCATTTTAATGAAGAATAGTTTCCAGCGATAAAACGATTTTTAGTGTATTAAAATATTTTATACAAAAGAAGCTTTTAGATTAAAAATATCAGTATTTTTAATGTGAAAACTATTGAAAACATTTTAATCTTGTGTAATGTCTGGCATATCAGATAGCTGAACATAAATTTAAAATTAATTCTTCTAACCATAATTTAAATGACATCGAAAGCAAATGAATAAAACTGCCACTGATAGAAAAGTCATCTATAACGTATCGTTAACAATCTGATTCTTGGAGTCTAAAAGCTCTTTTGCAAAATAAAAGTTCATTTTTTTGTATGAGACATTAGCAGAATTCTGCAAGAACACTAAAAGGAAATATTTAAAAGCAACACTATTACCAATTTTTTTATCAAGAACAATTATTGGTTTAATTGAATTATGTGGAAAAGAATCACCAAACAGCTGTTATTAAAAATCATCTGATTAAATTGTTATTCTCATTTTAACCGAGAAAAGTTTCAGGCGATAAAAAAAAATGAATATTATTGTATTATTTTATACAAAAGCAGCTTTTAAATAAAAAATATAAATATTTTTGATGTGAAAACTATTGAAAATATTTTATTTTGGGGCAGTGCCTGGTATATCAGATAGCTGAACAATTATTTAAATGAGAGCGAGGGGTCTCCCCACAACTTTCTCGCATACTATTTCATAAATGTGTGGAATTGGCGTAGAATAGATATGAAATATTAACTTTTGGCGTGGATTTAGCCTGTTAACTGTATCTTTCGTTTGGCGAAAGTTTTGGCGATTAATCCTTGCCAAAAATTCAATTTTCAGTTTAGACATGTGTTTTATCTACCAATTGAAACCAAAATTTGACACAAAATTGCACTTGTAGTGACAAACTCTCATGCTGAATTTGATATATTTAAGTCATTGCGTTTTCCAGCAATCGCGTTTACATGCTTCTGAAAGTACAGACAGACAGATGGTCAATTAGTTTTTGGATTTAGCTTAAAATTTGACAGGTTCTACACTTTAGATGTTAAATCAGTGTACCGAATGTTATTGATCTAGCTCTCTTGTTTTTGAAGTTATCGTATTAACTTTTGACGGACAAACGGTCTTCCTCAAATCAGATTTTACTCAAAATTTGATGGAAATTTGGTATAAGAACCATATGCTGAATTTCAAAAATCCATCTCATAGCGTTTTTGAGTTATCTTTGCACCAAGCAGACCTACATTTTCCAAAAACGTATTTTTAGAACTCAGGTTTGAAATGTGGTCATTCGTCAAAATCTCGAGTTTGAATTTTTTTTAAACAATTACTACATTTTCTTTATACAACATATACGAGGCAATAAATTTAATTCTCCTAATAACACTTTAAATGACATTCGAAAACCAATAAACAAAACTGCTACTGATACAAAAGTTACCTATAACGTATCCTTCACAATCCGATTCGTGGAGTCTAAAAGCTCTTTCATGCATTTTCCGGGAGCTCTTCAGTCGTATAACAACAAATACACTCAGATGAATAATCTCCGTGAAGTTTCGAAAAAAAGTGGAAATACACGAAGGGAGTCCAATGCATATCCTCCCAAAATCGAAATTGTGTTTCTACCCGAAGCTCTATTTGGAAATCGTGAATTCGAAATTCCCTTCCGAGAAACCAATCGCCCGAAATGACAATTCTTCCACTTTTTTTCCCAAGAATGCTTCTTATGGAAAATATATTGAAAACAATCTCGGAAAGAAACAATCGGGAGAAAGTATACGGTGGAATTTATACTAAGAAAATAAAAATTCGTTTGTGCTGATTTAAACTAAGAAGCGAAAGCACTGAACTGAAGTTGTTTTGAATTTTTTTAGAATGGAATATGTTTTATAGAACGGATTAATACTTCAAATTAAGACAAAAAAAAATCAAAAGGAATAATTTTTCACGAAATTTCTAAGATAGCATTACATATAATTAAAATAATTTTGTGTAAAAAAAAAAAAAAAAAAAAAAACACCTTTGCCAATTTTAAGCATTAGTCCGATTTCGTCATTTTTTTTTATTTCGTATGAAATCTCATTACCCCTAGATATATCATGAAGAATATATGGTGATGACAAGGCGGATCAATGTGCAAAGTTGGCGGCACAAGAAGAGAGTGTTGATATATTTGTTCCCAAATCAAACGGTGCCTTAAAATGGGAATTAAGGGAAGAAACAACGCTGCAATCGTTTAACAGGTGATATATGTCCAAAAAAGAAAGAGAAACTCATGACTTCATCTCTAACCCAGAAATAAAACTACCATCCATTGGTAATCCAAATTATACAGGACATGGGAGGTTTCTAGCATATTTCCAGGAAAATAAATGCATCTGTGGAGGAATCGGCTCTGTTTACCCATTATTTAAAGAAATGCATAGAAATTTGGGAACTAACAAAGAAAGAATCTGAAAATTGAAAATGATGACTTAAGTACAGTACTGATGGCCCCAGATAATCATAAAACATTGAAGGATATGAAGTTAAAAATTGTCAATTTTTTTACGAACTATTTGAAATTTTTAAAAATGTTTGGATTTTTTCTATTGTTGTGGAACGAGAATTTGGAGAAATATTGAGAATTTCGAGGAGATTTTCTTAAAGTCGTTGCCTGCTCCACGTTTGACAGGATGATATATGAGAAGGACAGTCAGTGATTAACTACCTTGTGGGTGGTTGCCAACTGCCACGAAGAGGATGTCTGTTCGTTGAATCGGTCATTGTTATGGACATGATATGATAAAGACAGCAGTTGGCTACAAAAAAAAACCAGTCGATACTGCTTCATTCAATGGTGGCGGGGAGGTTGGCTGCACACAAGCAGAAGATAGATCCTCAAGACTAGCCAAGACCATTCCCAAATTTACAAAGGAATCTGTAAAACCCAATTTAACGATACATAATCTATAGCAAAAAGCCCCTATCACATCTCACAAATTTTATTTCATATAGAAGTTTATAAAACCTGAATAAGTCACCGATGATTTCCTGCCTCCCCCCCCCAACCATTTCTAATTTTCATAAGAAATCTCAGTAACTCTACTTCACTTTACCTTTTGTACTGAAAGAAAAAAATTACAGAGTTCTCCAATATCACCCATTATACCTATATCGCCTATTTTTAATTTTATATGAAAGTTTATGCTCCCTAGATATGCAATAAGTCTGAAAGCTAAGAAGGAAAAATTCTGATAAATATCTGCGCGCGCGCACAGTTTACGTGAGCAATAAGTAAAAGAAGTTACAGTATCTCGAAAGACAACACGCAATTAGATGGGAAGTTTTGCTTTAGGATAGCACTATAATATCACGGGACATGACTCCGATAGTAAATTTCACAGTAAACAGAACAGATATGAAGTTATTAAAATAGCATAACTATAAATTCTGTTGTAGTTGGAGGGAAACATGAACATCCTTTTGCATAAGCGATTTAGCTGACATTTAAAACATTTATATTTCAGCCGTCAATATTCTAGGTGAACCAGAGACTCTGCAAAGACGGCTAGTAGTTAAGTAATTGGTAAAATGATGAATATAAAGTTATTATACTGGTCAAGAGCACATTAATATTGTTACGAATCTGCGATGCGGCTTTCCAGCATAGTTGGTTCCATGGGAGGTTCCAGAACTCGGCGACAAACTCGGCGACCATTTGGCGACTTTGGCGCCAAAAAAGATTATACCCGAGACATCGAGAATTTTCCCGAACCGTCCAGTAGGAACGGAGATACGCCTCGAACGTTCCTGATTGGTTGAGAGGCTTCTAGCTCCGCCTCCTGACACCTATAAAAGGAAGCACCCGCAGCTGCCGGGCAGTGGTGAGTCGAGTCCTGAACGGGTCATAGTTGGAAGCGACAGAAAAGAGTTGTGGACCAGTGGAGTCGAAGAGTAGTCGGAAGCGACGGTGAAGAACTCGTCTTCCAGGGACTAGCAGAGCAGCGACGGAGTAGAGCTGCTGTGTATACTGTTGTATGCTGCACGTCTCGGCTGAAGATAATCGTCTTCTGTGCTGTATATAGTTGTCGTCTTTGTGCTGTCCTGAGTGTCTTCGTGTAAATAAATGTCGTTGTTTTATTTTCTACTGCCGCCTGCTGATTGAGTGTTCTCCACACCATATAACTCCCACTATCCAAACGAACCCCGGGAAATTTCGTAACAATATTTACTTTAAACAAATATTAGAATTTTGCTGAGGAAAAAATCTTGCAACATTAAAAAATTCCTCTCTACAAGCTGGAAGACAAAGTTAGATTCCTTTACATCTAAGTTAATATCTAGCAACATAAATTGTTAATGTTAGAAGCAATGAACCGTTAGGGATTTAAAATTTGTGTTCAGCCTAACTTCTAAGATATTGGGGTTATCGAAAACCTTTAAATACAAAAGTTGTTCTTCTGAATGAGGTACTAATTTGGCTAATTAGATTTATTTTTATATCTTCAATATTAAGAAAGTGATAGCGAAATGAAAATTTCAATTCCCAACCATTTCCACCCTCTTTGAACTAGATAGATTATTTAAGAAATGGCACGAGATTTTTACACTTATAAAAACATATTCCTTATTATATATATCTATAAACTTTTGAATGAAAGGTGGTTGGGTTTTCTAGAGACCATGATCTACGAAGAACTGAAGAAATTTTTCCCGATGTTCTGTCATGGGAACCATTGTAATTGGTAGTTTTCCTATAGGAATCTGTCTAAAACAAAATTTTGAAAAATAATTGGAGACATTAGGCAACATATCCTGGATCCAAAAAAGGCAACAAAAAAAAAAGAGAGAGAGAGAGAGAGAGAAAAGAATAATAAGAAATGGAGAAAAAGATTAAGATTGAAAGGAATGATAGAAAGAAAAGAAAAAAGTAAGTGTGAAAGAAAGAAATAAAAATTATAATATGAATCATAGAAAAATTGAAAAAATGAATTTAAAAAATTAAAAAATCGTAACAAAAAGAAACAAATACAATTCATTGTTGTTAAAAATTCAAAGCGGCATAGACTAAAGCAGTGTTCGCATCTGAAAAAATTAAGTAATTAGTAGAAAAAAGTTTTTATTAATCACATTTTTGACTTGAGGATAAGAAAGCTTCAAGCAATTATATTCGAATTAAACAATGGATGCTTTAAAAAATTAATTTTAATAAAAAATTACATTGAAATCGAATTCTGTAGATTTTTCCACATGTTTCTATTTATTTACATTTGCACAAAATGTATAAAAATATAAAATTTTGAAGGATTAACATTATTCATAACGCCTCATTTTCAACACAGCATTTTTTTAAAAAAGTTTGTCAATACGAAGTTTACTTCTTTTTCCATTTTTTTATTGAAACATAACAACGAAAACGAATCAAGAAATACAAAATCGATCGAAAAAGTTCAATTTCATAAAGAATGGTAAAATTAGCTATTAAACCTTTCTTTCCCTTCAATTTCCGTGACAAACTCCCAAAAAAGATTGCAACCTGAAAAATCTTACAAAGAAAGAGATTCAAAAGAATGAAACTACAAAACTGGATTTCGATATAAGAGAATCAATCAAAGTTCACTGCAACCGGCCCTTCTTGTTCTGCGATATCCAAGGTGATATCATAAGTCATCTATATCTCTTCCACATCGAATTCCTGCATTTTTCTCTGTTGCTATCCCCCCCCCCCGGAAAATATGGAAAGTCTCATCCCTTTCATACTCCAGAAGACGACCTCAAGACACCGCCATCACGTGATCAATGACTGACAAAACTAATCGCTTCGCCGCAAGCCCGAATAATGAAAGTCAAGATTGATGAGCGAGATTACCGGACCTATCTACGACAGAAAATTCTAAAATCCATTCTCAAAGCAAATGCGGGTTATAAATTCATATCGCTTGACTCGATCATCTTTTGTTGACATCGGAATTTTCCAATTTTTTTTCCCCTTATGATATAGATATATAATATAATCTATGCTTGTCTTCTATTATGCTCCTTACCGGTGGCATCAGTAGGATGCCGAGGGTTGCATTAGGGGAATGCGGGCCGACTTCCTCCGCCATTAATTTCACTTGGCGATGACTAGAAAAAGATTTATGGTCGCCAAGGGAGCTCTCCGTGTAACAGGGGCAGGAAAAAGAACAAATATTAGGATTGCGCTGGGAAAACAGTGAGATAAAAGCTCGTGATAGCGACGTGGACTCTATTAACAAGAGAAAATAGACTTGTTATTCTTTTATTATGTTGTAATCTCTTAACCCTGCAATAGAGGTATAAAATACTGCGTTCTGGCAAACGTTACAAATCTAGAAAATGTTTTTGCAGAATAAAATTTAATCATCATAAGACTGTCAAGCATTTAAAAGAACTAAAACACAAATCTTTCAGAAACATAAAACGATTATAAAATATCTCTTACATATCGAATAAATGATATTTTTTATGCCTACCATAAGCTTGTTTTATAACATTGTCAGCATATATTTTAAAAGAACTTTCTCATGATGTTTATTTTCTAACGCAAAAATTCACTAGCAACATCTGTAACAATATGAATATTTAAGTAATGATATCTCTCATTCTAATTTAAGTTCTAATTCGTTTCGAAATTTTTATCTTAATTTAGTTCATATTAACTTCATTCTAAAATGTTCTCTAACTTCCTGTCCATTTGACTGTATTCAACAGAAAAGCCCGGTTGTTGCGGTGCCTAACACATCAGTCTTGGGCACAGCAAGAATGGGGGCGTGTTTATTTCAGTGATGAGTCGAGATTTACCACACAGAGTGACACTCGTCGAATATTCATCTGGACAGAGCGAGGAGCTCACTATCATCGCTCCTACGTAAAAGAAATCGACAGATTTGGTGGCAGAGAAATCCTCATCTGGGGTGGCATAATGTTGGACAGACGTACGCCACTGCACGTCTTCGATGCGGGTACTGTCAATGCACATCGCTATAGGGATGAGATCCTTGAAGCCTATGTGAGGTTGTTCCGGGGTGCTTTTGGCCCAGACTTCATGTTTGTGGATGAAAACGCGCTTCCACACAGAGCCCAGATCGTTGATGATTTTCTTGAGGAAGAGGATATTCGACGTATGGACTGGCCCTCGAGGACTCCGGATGACAATCCTACTGAACATGTTTGGGATGGTTCCAAGTATTTATTGACACCCTCATAAATAGTATGAAAGCTCGTTGTGAAGCCAGTGTAGCAGTGCACGGTGGTCACATTCCATATTAGACAGGAATTTTCCCGAGTTAAATGCTTTATCTCTGATTCATAATGTAACACTTTTTGATATATCTTGTTTCTTAATTCCCAATTAAAATCTTTTCCATGTTGTTATGTGTCTATTTTCTTTCTTCCATTGTAGTGTATCTCTGTGCCAAGTTTCGTGGCAACACAGTGAATAGTTTTTCATTTTTCGCAGATTTTATGTTTGTGACCTTAATTTTGGACATGAGTGCAGTAGGAGCCTCTACGTGAAATTAAAATCACTTTGATTAATATAATGAATCAAGAATTCCATTCTGATATATAGATTTTTTATCGCTAATGTTAATTAATATTCAGCTATTTTTTTTATTAATATTCAACTAATGTCAAAAGACAAGAAGGCATTTTTTTAAATTCACATCGTATTTAAGAATCCAAGGTTGGAAAATACTTTAATGTAAGAATAATTAAAGGAAATATATAAAATTTTGCATTTGAGCAGCGCAACAACAACTAAAGGACATTTCACTAACGATATTACGATATATTTAACGATATATTTACTACTCAGATAATCGAATACCAAGTAGATTTTGGAAGAATTTCTGTTGACCATTCAGTAGAATCTTCTGATCTCCAAATAAGCCATGTGCTGAACATTGGCATCTTGACAATTCAGTTCTTCAATGAACTTGAGAAATAAATCATGATCGTCTTAGGCCCTAGACTATTTAATTCTTCACTGGACCTGGAATTATTATCTTCACATTTCCAAATGAGATAAGCACTGAACATTAGCAACTTGATATTTCAGTGCTTTCATGGATTTTCTGTAGAATCATAATCTTCTCACTTCCAAATGAGATAAGCACTGAATGTTATTAGCACCTTGGCGATTGAAGTTTTCATTGGATTTGAGCTAGAATCATAATTTTCTCACCTCCAAATGAGGTAAGCACTGAACATTACTAGCACCTTGACGATTAAATTCTTCAATGGACTTGAGCTAGAATTATTAAATACATATCTTCAAATAAGAAATGCACTAAACATTGGCACCTTGTCTATTCAGATTTTTGATAGACCAGCGTTAGAACAATAATCTTCTCAATAATGAGATAAGCACGGGACATTGGTACCTTGAAATTTAATTCTTTGATGGATTTGAGTTAGAATTATAATCTTCTTTCGGCTAAATGAGATAAGCACTGAACATTACTAGCACCTTAGCGATTCAATTCTCCAATGGACTTAGAATTATTATCTTCACATCTTCAAATGAGACAAGCACTAAACATTAGGACCTTGATATATCAGTTCTTTGATAGACTTGATCAAGAATCATAACCTTTCACTTCCAAATGAGATAAACACTGAAGATAATTAGCACAGCGACGATTCACTTCTTCAATGGACAGGGATTTATTATCTTCACATCTTCAAATGAGATAAACACTGAACATTAGCACCTTAATAATTCCATTCTTTGACGGATTTGAGCTGGAATCCTAATCCTCTTTCCCTCAAATGAAATAAGCACTAAATATTACGAGCACCTTGACGGTTCAATTAATTTTTCAATGGACTTCAGCTAGAATTATTAACTTCACATTTCCAAATGAGAAACGCACCAAGCGTTAGCACCTTGACTATTCAGTGCTTTGATGGGCCAGAGCTAGAACAAAAATCCTCTCACCTCCAATTGAGATAAGCATTGAACATCGGTACTTTGACAATTCATGGATCTGAGCTTATAAAAATTCCCTTAATTTTTCCGTCGTTTCTTTAATGTTTAATTTCAATTAATAAATTCAAAAATATGGTAATTCCGTCGTATGAATGATACTCAGAGAGAAATCAGTGAAGCGGTAAGTAATGAATGCTCTTGAAAATATAATGGTTCGTTCATAAAATGCAAAACACCTCCATTATTTCCAAAAGATAAAAGAAGAAAAATACCGAACCTGGGAAGATCAATGAAAGAAGAACATTACTCATTTTTAATACTGCGGGATTAGAGTCTCCCAGGAAAGGAGACTCGCACTGAATTTCAAACATTTCATTACCTCCCCATACTTTGGAACCATCCATCAAGACACCTTCCTTTGTTCCGACCCGGGGAGATTTGGCACACGGGATTGGTGGGAGAAGAATGGAAGAAGGGGATTACTTCTTCTTGCTCCCCAGTGCCACTCCGCGTTTTTTTGGAGAAGACGACCCGGAAATTTTCATATAGGTGGCTGTAGAAGACGTATTTATGAAGTGCGGGGATTGAATGTGTTGGGTGAAGTGCAGAACATATCGCTGAAAATGTAGGCACATGTGAGGACATGGGAGTAGTAGATGAAATCTGTCTTGGACAAAATGCAAAATGTACTTCTTTTGTGCTATGGAAGGTCAAATGAAGGAGCTATATGAAGTCTATTCCTAGTTTCTCATTTTTTTTAAATTTATGTCAGAAAAGAATGAGTCACATGGTGAGCCATGTTATCAAAATGTCAGGCTGAGATGCAGGCAGTATTTTAAAATTCCATATACTAATTTTAGTCTTTTGCAACTGCCTTGGGAGAGACGCCCATTTTGATCCCTTATATTGTTCGTTTCATAAACCAAATGATTGTTACTTTTGAATGAGTTTATTGCATAAAGAAATGATTCGTAGCGTGTAAGATGATCACATTTCAAGAATTCTTTATGAGGGATCTTGTCCTGGAATATCCGTTTTCAATCAACTATTTTTTTCTTCTTCTTGTAAGTCATTTTGATCTGTACTATTTTACTTTAATTCGTAAATTATGTATTGATTTTTCATATGACTTTTCAATTTTGAAGATTGTCCACGGTTTCTGTATCATATAATTTCGCTGATAAAAGATGTTTATCATCTGTATTTCTAAATGTGAGATGAAGGTCGCGGTGACTTGGTGGTAAGCTCTCAGTTTCGTAACCGGAAGGTTTCAGGTTCGACACCCGATTCCATAGAAGAACTGCCATGTAAGTGTGTCTGGTGCACTTTCAATAAGTCGTGGCCAAACGTCCTCCCGCTGGTGTGGCTTGAAAGCTTGAAGAGGGGGTGCCAGCTCAGGTGCCATCCTCGTCATTTGACCGCAGTTCGAAATTACGAGGTCCGTCCCAAAATAACCCTAGTGTTGCTTTAAAACAGAACGTTGATGTAACTAAACTAAATATATAATGTAAACACTCCCATCCCCCCCCTTTAGGTAAAAACAGCTGCTCTTGGAGCATGTGTTAAAGCGTGGAGGAATACCGCATCTGCGAATAAACTATATTTCTATTTATTTTCAGAAACTAGGAGCTGATTTTGAGTTGTAGTTCTTCTTTTTAAGATTTCAAATAATAGTGTAATGCCCATAATTGTTTAATAACTTGCAAAGAAATCAGGTTTATGCAGAAACAATATATATATTTTTTATGCAGCACCCTGTGTCCACAAACGCCCTATACGGCCAAATGTCATATGACAGATGTTAAATACATTTCTGAAACACACAAGTAGTAATTAATTACCCACTCTGACAACGGTCATCACAATTATTTTCATTTCTGTAGAGCAACTAATTGCTGAATTCCCTACAGAATAATAATTGCTGTCACCTCTATAGAACTATTTCGCTGCTTTTTCTTCCGCCAATATTCTGCTTTGTACAACCCAATCATGAATAAAAAAACCAAAGGGAGAGGTCTCCTTAAAACTTTCTTGCATACTATCTGATAAAGATGTCATATCAGTGGAGTATGACACTGGCGTACTATAGTTACGAAATATTAATCTTTGGCAAGAAATTAGCATTTTTTCTGAATATATCGAGCGAATCAGAGAGATTTTTAATGATTGATCTCTGACATGTGGTGAATAGTATCCGAATATTCAAATTGTGTTTAAGGCGCGTTTTTCCCAACCAATTAGAACAACAATTAGACACAAAAACTGCTCTTATAGTCACAAAATCACACACCAAATTTCATATAGTTAACTTATTGCATTTTTGTGTTATCGTGTTTAAATGTTTCTGAAAGTGCAGACCAACAGAGGTTCGACGCGTAATGGATTTGGCACAAAATTTGACAGGTGGCAACACTATAGATATTAAATCTGTGTGCAGAATCTTATCTATCTAGTTCTTTTCGTTTAGTACAAGAGGTGACCCTAAAAAATAGTTCACAAGCAGCAGTATTTGGAAAGTAGAAATTGTGGATGGGAATATTGTTACCCTGAGTGGAGACAGATGGCGCTAGTTGTCTTAAACCGGTCGTTCGAGCAGATAGTGTTGGTACTGAGACCTGAAACAGCGACAGCAATGGCAAGACGTCTAGAGAAGTGGTCTCGCACAGAGGTGCGAGCCGTGATACGATTTCTATGGGCCAAGAGTGTGTCCACATCGGACATTCACAGACAGATCGTTGAAGTGTACGGGGACGAAGCAATGAGTGGAACAACAGGTGGCGAAATGATGTCGTTCTTTTGAAACGGGCAGAGAGATTGCTGGAAACGTTTAAGTGGGACATCTGGAGTCCCCCCTCCCTTCCCGCCGTACAGCTCCGCTTTGGCTCCCAGTGACTATTTCCTTTTCCTGGCATTGAAGAAACACTTATCCGAAACAAAGTTCATATCAAACGGTGATGTTCAAAGAAGTGCCCAGAACTGGCTCAATAGCCAGGAACCTGATTATTACCAAGACAGGTTAAAAAAATTGGTCCGGCGGTGTGATAAATGTCTCAACAGGTTTGATGATTATCTAGAGAAGTGACCACCACATATGTCTCTTCATTACCATTTGTATCCTGTGTTGTTAATAAAGCCTTTTTCCTTTGCCTTGTAAACATTTTTTGAATCACCGCTCGTAGTTGCCATACTAATTTTTTATTCGAATAGTCGTACAGAAAGACTTCCTCTGAATGGATTTTGCTCAAACTTTGAGAGAAATCTACAATATATGTGTAAGAAACCGCATACAAAATTTCATTCGTTTAGCGCAAAGCCTTTTTTTGCATTATCTTTGTCACAGACAGGCATACAGACGGACATTTTCCAAAAATATATTTCTCGATCTCAGGGAGGTGTAAAAAGTGGATATTCGCCAAAATCTCGAATTAGAATTTCTTGGCGATTATATTATTTTCCAACTCTATTGTATAAGAGAAAGTAAAAACACAGAAAGCTTTCTTTTGATGCTCAAACTAATTTCATTTTTAACAGCCGGAGGGGCCTCCTCAAGTCTTCCTCGTATATTTTCTAATACAGGTATTATGCCCCTAATTGCGAAACTGGGGTAATTCTTTGCATTGCACAGTCGAACAATAGTTACGACATATTGACATTTGGCGTGGATCTAGGCAATCTTTGGCGATGAGTTCTTGGCTAGCATTTAATAACTCAAGTAACCGAAAATCGAATGCGTATTTTGGACATTTTTTTTTTCTTTCCAAAACGATTGAAACCAAGACAGATTTAAGATTATAATCACAAAAATCGCATACTAAATTTCGTTTATTTAAACAATTGTGCTTTTGGCTATTGTGTTCCCATGCATGAGAAAGCATTTACTAACAGACGGTCAATCTTTGACGGATTTGATTCAAACTTTGATACAGATCTAAAGGTTAAATTCTAAATTTGTGCGTCAAATATTATCTGTCTAGATTTTTACATCCTGTAGATATCATGTTCACTTGCACTTAAAATAATTGGGCAGACAGTTATGGCATGAATTCATTTCATTCAAAATTTTGCAAAAATATAGAAATTTGGTGTAAAATCAATACATCAAATGACTACCACCTACCTCAAAACGTTTTTGAGTTATTTTGTTCACAGACAGACAGAAAGGCATAATAACAGAAATGAATATATTCTTTGAATCAAGAAGGTCAAAAACATGGAGCATTCATCAAAATCCCAAGTTCGAATTTCTTGACAATTGCAATATTCTCTTTTTGCACACATCGCATAGGAGAAAGTAAATATCCTTCCTATTATCTGGGCACAGATTTAAACTTATATTTGTGTAATAAATATTATTCTGCTAAATACTTCTATAGAAACAGAAACCAGAAAATTCAAATAGATAGATCCATTAAAATACATTAAAATCACATATCAACCTAAGTGTATATAATTCACATTCAAGTCACAATTTTAATCACTCAAATCTAAATACACTGGTTGATATTCCAATTGTTACCGGACCTAAAACCCTCGGGATTGAGATGTCCAATTATTTAAACAACCACCGGCCGGAATTAAAAGTCCGGCTGTCACCTACAGAAGTATTGAGACACTAAGCTGCCTGAAAACCCACTTCTGCCCATCGGGCATTCCAGGCATCTGGTCATGAAAATCCATTACCGAATGGTTACTCATAAGCAGCGGAATCCATTAAAATTCGGGACCGTTTTAATGAAGGTCGTGGAACAACTTTAAAGTTATTTTGGGCTTGTTAAAGTTTGAATGAAATCCATGAATTTGAATGTTGGTAGAGTGAGTTGTCAGTAGTTGTGAAAAGAGAATACGTCCTCAGTTCTTTATTATGAATATGAAACACAGTCATTAAATACATGGGAGTGATGGATTTACTACTGTTTAGATGAGTTCACATATATTTTACAATATCTTTACTCTATCATTAGAAGATTATTTAAGCTACAGTAAATTTGATTAATCCGGTGATTTTGTTTAATTGATTATTTAGTTAGTGGTTAAGTTTAGTGGTGATTATTCATAATCACCACTCAACTTGATTAATCCAGTGATTTTGAATAATTATCGGTGATTATTCATAATCACCACTAAACTTGATTAATCCGGTGGTTTTATATAATTATCGGTGATTATTTTTAAGCACCACTTAACATCATATCGGTGATTATTCATAATCACTACTAATCTTGAATAATCCGGTAATTTTGTATAAATATCGATGATTATTCATAAGCACCACTAAACTTGACATCGGTTATTATTCATAATCACCACTAAACTTGACTAATCCAATGATTTTGTATAATTACTGGTGATTATTTATAAGCACCACTAAACTTGATTAATCTGGTGATTTTGTATAATTACTGGTGATTATTCATAATCACCAGTAAACTTTATATATCCAGTGATTTTGCATAATTATTGGTGATTATTCATAAGCACCACTAAACTTGATATCAGTGATTTTTCATAATCACTACTAATCTTGAAAAATCCGGTAATTTTGTATAATTATCGGTGATTATTCATAAGCACCACTCAACTTGATATCGGTGATTATTCATAATCACCACTCAACTTGATTAATCCGGTGATTTTGTATAAATAATGGTGATTATTTATAATCACCACTCAACTCGATTAATCCGGTGATAAATTATAATCACCTCTAAAATCGATAAAAGTAATAAATTATAGAATATTTATCAAATTTATTGGTTCATTTATAAAATACTTTTTTAATGGGGAATATATTAAATATGGAGTATTTTATGGAGCAATGATGTCCTAATTTAAAAAAAACGAATATTTTCAAATAGCACTAAAAATTTCGAGTTAAGAATTAGAAGAAGGTCACGATGACTATTACATTAAATAATTTTTCAATTAAAAAAATTAAATAAAAGTGGCACTTTTGTACTTTACTTTCATTAGATATCTTAGAACAGATATAATAGCGCAAGTTATTTAATATATGCAAATTATTATATAATAATATAAACTGAACGAATTTGGCAAAGTTATTGACTTTTATTACATTCCCATTACGAGTTAAGGATGTTATATACTAACGGATATATTCATTAAATATTCAATAATTTATTGCATTTACAAAGTATATTGATGATGATAAAGAATCACCATTAATTATACATAACCACCGATTAATTACATTTACCGTAACATATATATTGTTTCGAAATTTCCGGGGTTCGTTTGGATAGTGGGAGTTCAGCAGGCGGCAGTAGAAAATGAAACAACTCAAACGACTCAATCAGCAGGCGGCAGTAGAAAATGAAACAACGACGTTTATTTACACGAAGGCACACATGACAGCACAAAGACGACAGCTATATACAGCACATAATTATCTTCAGCCGAGATGTGCAGACAACAGCACACAACAGACTCTAATGCAGACCGTAGCGCACAACTTAATTCAGCACTCACTTGACTCCGTCGCTGCTCCGCTAATCTCTGGAAGGCCAGTTCTTGTTGTCGATTCCGACTACTCTTCGACTCCACTGGTCCACGACCACTCTTCTCTGTCGCTTCCGACTACTCAATTCACCACTCGACTCACCACTGCGACAACTCCATTGGTCCACGACCACTTTTCTCTGTCACTTCCGACTTCTCCCCAATTCACCACTGCTCGGCAGCTGCGGGTGCTTCCTTTTATAGGTCTCTCAACCAATCAGGAACGTTCGAGGCGTATCTCCGTTCCTACTGGACGGATCGGGAAAATTCTCGAATTTTCGGGTATAATCTATTTTGGCGCCAAAGTCACCAAATTCGTCGCCAAGTCGCCAAATGGTTGTCAAGTTTGTCGTCAAGCTCCGGGACCCTCCGACGCGACACCGGATTCCATCCAATACCGATGACTGAAAAACATTCTTTCCGATGGTGGAACCAACTATGCTGGGAAGCAGCATTACAGATTCGTGACAATATATTAACGCTTTTTAAAAATTACCAAATGTTATTAATTATCATTTTATTCATATTTCATAAAATCCTGGGTTGTAGATTAATTATTGGTGTGATTTTTTTTTTAAAGTCAACCATCCTTCCAATTCTAAATCGTAAAGAAATAAGTTTTGAAACTTGACAAGCGGTTACACCTGCTAATTGATTAAAAAATTTCTAGAAATAATTCCAGATAATAATCCTAAATAATTTTCTAGAAAATTCCCTAGAAAATTATCTTTGTTAGAAATTCATTAAAAAAATGTTTCACTTGCTAGACTCTAAAAAAAATTTTTACTGCTCCCTACGATTTTCGTTCTTTTTCTGTTTTGGAAGAAGAATTCTTTATATAACCAAATTCTTACACACACTTGTTTCTATTTGCGATATATTATTATTTAAACGGGATTGGCCACCACTAAAATTACTCAAATAATCTCCAATAAAGGTTTTATTTGTTTGCCTTGCATAAAATTGGGGACTTGGGTAAGGCCACGAATACCTTGTATGGCATTGGTGAACAATAGTTACGAAATATAGGTAATTGTTGTGAAAATAGTCTTTTTACTGAATCTATTGCAATGATATGCATTTTTGAAACCCTTTCTATACCTTATATTGTAATATTTTTCTTAAAATAGGATTAAGAAATTCTTAAAAATTATTTCAAATAGGGGGGGAAATGACAGAAGAAGAATTTAATATCACTGAAAATAATTTTTTTTTTCGGTGAGGAAGAAAGGGGGTTTCAAGATATTTTAAAAATCCTTTAATGTGCTGTAAAATTTTCAGAAGCTATCGCGGAACAAAGCCAAAATCTCGCTAAATTTTTGAGTAATTTATATTTTAATTAAATTTTTAAAAAAAATCGCTCCTAAGTGCGTATGTTTACCCTGGAGGGTCCTCGAAATGAGGATGAAATGCTTCCGGCATGGTGGTTGGATCTCGCCACCGTGGAGGGTACACAAATAGGTGAGGGATCTGACTCTTCCCATCGATGACGGGACGTACTTCCTTCGGGGAGGGTTGTACCGTGGCCGGTGACGGCCCTTAGGACTCAACCACAGTTCCCGCCAGTGTTCTTGCGACGGTCCGATCATTCAGTTTTATGGTTTAAATCCGTGTGCCTTCGTGGAGGGTCGGAGAGTCAGATGGTTGAGTTACCCTGCAGGGTAAGCATACGCACCTAGTAGCTAAATCATATATACTTTGGAAAGTATATATGTTCTAAATTTTATAACTTTTGATCGGATTGCCTGATCCATAGAGTTCCAACACAAGGCCCAAGACATAAATACACATTCATCTTTATAAGTAGTAGACATTCATTTAACATATTTACAAATTTTTAACAGGAATCGATTCTTTTTGTGCTGGGAAGCAGCATTACTATTAAAGCGATATAAACGTTACATTTTTCACCCTCTTATACAAGTTGCTCAACTAAATTTTTGGATCTCGATTTTTATAGATATGCAAAGGAATACCTAAAATACTGTCTACAAACTTTCTGAGCCATAGAAAATATGATCTTGTTGATACAGTTTCAGCTTCCGAATCTAATATCTTCAACGCAGGACTTCTTTTTATCCCATTTCGCTGTCAATCCAAACCGCTCCGAGCGAAGTAAAACCGAACTTCGGAAATCCATGCATTTATCTGTCGAACTGAATTTAGAGAGAGGGCGCTCTTTGTTTTTCATAAGTCAGATTTTGAATTTCGAAGGAGATAAAGGATTGTTTTTTTCTTGAGTTGTTCTAGTGCTCCTTCTTTCGTAAAAATTGTATAGAGCCAGGGATTTCGGATGGTTCGCTAACTTTCGGGATTTTGTTTGTGCTTATTTTCTATTTATGGTTCCGAATCCGGTTGTTGAAGATTTATCTTTTTCATCATCAAATGGAATTCAAAATGTGTATTGATTTTTCCTTTCTTTTTTATTTTGTAAAATGAAAAAGCAAAAACCAACGGAAATGGTCTCTTTAAAACTTTCTCGTATACTTTCTAATAAAGTGTTCCCCGAAAAACGACTTGCTTGACATTGGCTTCAATATTTAAGATGTACCAACCTTTGGCGTGAATTTTCAATTTTTATTGAATGTATCGTGGAATCCTTGGCTAGATTTTTGGTGATTAATCCCTGGCATGCGGTTAATGCATCCGAAAATCGAATTTGTATTTTAAAAATCTTTTTTCCGATAGACTGTAATTAAAATTTGATAAACAAAACTGCTCTTGGAGTCAGAAAATCCCTTACCAAATTTGATGTATTTAAGTCATTGCATCTGAGTTACTGTGTCTACATCGTACGAAAGTATAGACCAATAAAGGATGAACTGCTTGAGGGATTTAGTTCAAAATTTGATAAATATCTATAATCTAGATGTTAAACCTGTGCATCATCATGTGTGCACTTACGTTTAGAAAATATCGATTCACCTATATGCGGGCCGCCAGATAGGCAGAGTTCCTCTAAAGTGATTTCGTTAAAAATTTGTCAGAAATCCGTAACTTAGTCGTAATTCTATATAACAAATTTCAACCGTCCAGCACAGATGGTTTTTGAGTTATCTTGTTCAGAGACAGACAAATAGATAGATTACATTTTTGGATTATGTTTATATGCATACAAAGGAACAGATTTAGAAACGGGCAATTGATTGGAAGATTTAGTTCCAAGATGGATGCGCAAGTACACATTATATGTTAAATCTGTGCACTAAATTTTACCCATGTAGCTTTTTATATTTTGAGGTAATAGAGTATTTATTGGTATTTAGATACCCGACAGATAACTTTGTCAGAATAGATTTCACTCAAAATTTGATATAAACTTGGTCTACCATATACCAAATTTCACTCCTCTAGATCAAAGCGTTTTTGAGTTACAGTATTCATACATAGATATAGTTTCAGAAATATGTTTTTCGGATTCATCAAGGTCTGAAACGCGAATATTTGTCTAAATCAAAATCTAGAATATTCTAACTGTTAAATCTTTTCTCATTGAGTACATCGTACATGAGAAAGCAAGTAGAAAAATAAAAATAAATTTTAAAAAATAAAAAATAAACGTAGTAATGTTTTTCCAAATGGCGATCGGAGGATTTATAATCCTCTATCCCCCTCCTCAGTTTTTGCGAAACTGAAATGTAAATAAACCCGATTCAAATTTTCAATTTTAAAGTTTCTTTTACGAAAGCACAGTTATTTCAAAGTAAATTATGGAAGAGTTTCTAAATTGTGTTTCCCTAAGTAATTGATAATTAGATGAAAATATATAACATAAAAAGCCTTTCATTACACAAGAAAATAACAATTTTTCTAAATATAAAATATCTGAAAGAAATTCAATTATAAATTTGTACCTAATTCCGTTTTTCCTCTTTCAACAGAGCAATTATGTAATGAAGCATAGAATATAAAAAATAGATTTAAATGGTTACTTTGCGATACATTTTCCCCTCTATTGTATATATATATATATATATACGCTTAATTTCTTTCTCACTTATCTTAAATTATTTTGAAAAAACAAAATACAACAAATTAGATTCATTCTTTCTTTAATTCATACTTTGCACGCGAGATTACAGCATATATACGAAAAAGTTCTACTTTTTAATATATCTAAAGCAGCCCGAACAGCATTTCACAAGTATCTGCACATACATTTTTGAAATGGAAAAATCTGATAGAGGAAAACAAAAAATTTTAACACGAGTTTGAATGAACGAAAAACATTTTAACCATTACATTTCTGGCAAAAATGAAAAACTTCGAGAAAATATAAAACCTTTTTCGCTTTGAAAGGGAAAAATAAAATCTTTTTCCGCATATAATTATCTTTAGCTGCCATAAACAGCAGACAAAAAGGAACGAAAAAAAATGTTAATCATTTATATTGATATAACGTTCCGAGTAATTGCCAAGAACTTTTGTGTTGTAACGATAATGCTATCAGCTAGAGGGCGGGCCATTCGAAATTTTAATAAATTAGATACAGTAAAAACACGAATTTGTATAAGCTTCTGATTTAGTTCCATGGGACTGGCAACAGAATCTGTGCCAATAAAATGTGTCGCAAAAATAATTCCACATATGTGGAATCGAATCTTATCAAATTCAGAAAGTTGTTTTTAATTCTACAAGGGTGTATTTTATTTTATAATTAATATGAGTTTCCATTAGAGCAAAAATATGAAAATATCTTTTGCGTTCTGTATTTTTAAGCAAATAATTATGGTTGAAATATCTTTACATAATCATAAGTAGCAAGAAAGAAATGTTTTAAGACATTTTTAAAAATCTTATTTAAAATATTTTTAAAAAAACCAGTCAGCTGCAATGTTATATTATATATACAGAATATGGGTTTAGTACTTGATAAAAAAACTAGCAAGACGAATGAAAAATAAAAGTATTCGTATTCGTATGGTAAAAATAAAATCGTACGGTAATTCAAAATAAAAAATAAATAAAAGTACATAAAATAGGACGAATCGATAAAAAAAAGGGGGAATAGTATAGAAATTTGTTATTAATTGTGTTAAAGAGTTTAATGTTCCTCTAAAATATTAAGTTTGTTAAAATCTTTGTTTATTTTGAATTTGAAGAATATGCTTGTCTTGTGGCGCTCTACAAGATGGAACGCTGGTTCTAGAACTATTAAATTTGTCACAGATATAGACGGATTGAAAATGTATGCATTGGAGCAATTTCTTTCGAAATTTTAATTGTAAACGAAGGAGTTACTTTTCCCCTCTTCCACTTTGCTCACCAACCCCGAAGAATCACATGAATATTTGGGAATCATTACGTGTTTCCAACCCGCTGCGTTTGCTCGCCATATAGTTATACATTAATGCTAGCAATTAGAAATTATAAATACAATCATTACAAAAAGTAAATATAAGTTATTTCAAACTGCAGGAATAGTTAACAATAATTTTACATCATTTATTAAAAATTAAATAATTAACATCAAAAATTAAAAAATTTTGATAACAGAGAAGTTAATTTTTAAAATTAATATATGATGTTTCGCCAAACACGTCAAAATCGTGTCATTCATCCCAAAACTTGCCACAAAATCTATCGGCTTAGATGGATACCGGAAATGTATACAAAAATCTTTTGGGGTTACAAAGAAAAAAAAAATACTACCCCGATTTCATTTTGCTAGAAATCGTCCAATATAAATCAAATTTCAAAGAAACTATAGCCTAAATCTATCAACCATCAACAGCAACGATGGCAACTATTTTTCGTCTAACATCTAGCCCCGCCTTGTTTTAATAAGACGTATTTCATTGTCAAAATAATGCTAATAACACTGAAATAATCGTCGAAGACGGTGAGTATTAATAAGATTAATTTAGACATATGAATCAACTTCAACAAGAACAAAGAAATGTCATATTATTTTAAATCACACTTGAGCAAAAATGTTAGAGCCTTCTGAATTATTAGGTATACTAAGAAGTCGCGAAATTAAATGGTTTAATTTTACATAACGATTTCCTTATTTTGAATATTTTATTATTTTTTATATTGATACCATTTACATTTAAAAGCTACTTTAATTGTGATTTTTAGAAATAAATTTTTTTGTTATTCTAGAATGCTTAAATACCTTTGTTGTTTTTGTTCGTGACGGATATAATGTTCTTTCATAATTTAAATTTGTCTTTATATTCTTTTCTCTTTTTATTTGCCACTGATAATCTTTATATTTATTTTAACTTATAATCAAAATGAGAGTGTGCATGCGTGTGCGTGCTGCCGCTGTATAGGCTAGACCACTTGATCTCAAATACCAAACATGGCTCATACATATATATTGGAGAGTAGGAATATGGACCTCGGAGAGATTTTTCCCTTCAAATTTTAATTAGAATTTAAATGAATTAAGAATTTAACGAAATCAACGCGCTCATTAGAAACAGCGTGTGAAAACATTAAAAGTATAAAAGTGATTTTTACATATCTTAAAATTTAAAATAATATTTTTTCATTGATAAGAATTTTTATGCCGTATAATGCTTAATTTTATTTTTAAAATAAGTTTATTTTTTAAAAGAAATAAACATATCTTCCAATACGAATACAAAGAATTCTGGATAAATATTAAAAACATCACAAACAATAATTCAAAAGCATAAGAATTCTGGAAGAATGTCAAAGTTATTGATAACAATTGATCCCTATTGAGATTAGAGATATTTTTTCGTTTTTATTTTATAAGTTTAATTATTATCCATAATAATATAAAAAATAATGAAATTGAACTTCTGCTCTAAACACAAATTAAGGCAAGAAAGCAAGTGATATATTGATAAGAAGAATATGTAAAAGATTTTAATTCATATTTAAAATACTATTAGCCTGAAGAAAATGCAAAATTTTACATTGTTTATGGTTAGAAATTAGATTTCATTGTAAAAAAAGTTAGAAATAGTCTAGATTGACTTTTTTTACGAATTATAGAGGAGCAAATAGAAAATAATTTAAATGCTTAGTAGAATTATTAGAACGGCGTAAGATTCATAAAATAATATAAATGTTATATTAATCAAAAATAGGAGCTTAAAATATTTTGCCGATTAAACTATTAAGATCATGTTCCATAAAATATTTAATTAAAAACCTTAACTGCCTTTAATCTCAGCGAACCAGCTGGTCGATATAAACGGCTAGTTGAAAATAAATGTGATGGTTGTAAAGTTTTTTTAATAATTCATTTGTCTTTTTATAAGTTAGTTTGTTACAAAAATTATGAAACGTAATTAAAATGGAAATTTAGGATTTTTAGTATTATTTGAGAATTATTGAGAACCTCTTCGATTAATCGAAATGTACATACATTTGCTGACTATATTATTTTTTGAGAACTTGAAAGAATGGTGATTTCCTGTATTTGCAGTAATAAATGCTCCATTCTGAAGCAACAAGAAGATTATTTCAGACTAGATAGAATCTTCTAAGATTACAGAATTCATTCTTTGTGAGTTTCGCATAGAAGAAATTTTTAAAAAGTAATAAAAATCATTCTTTAAATAATAGATGAAAAATATACTTATTAATTTCCAAACTATTGATGCAAAGATTTTAAAAAATAAAAATAAAATAAAGCACACGATAAAATCATTTTTTTACATTGAAAAGAAATTTAAATATTAAAATACAAATAATAAATAATATTCGTAAAAATTTATTAAATTATTTTCATAACATCAAATAACTAGAGCTGAATTCCTTTTATACATCGCTTTAATTGCTGATAAAATTTTATTTACGAATTTGCTAATTAGTTTATGTTTGGAAAATATTAAAAAAATCTAGCTTTTCTCTTATTTTTATTAACACAGATAATAATCCAAAGAATTTGTAAATATAAAAAGTCGTCTGAAAAATATATTTCATTTTGTTTTAAAAAATTCTTCTCAGAAAAAAAGTAACATTTTTGAAACATCGGTTTATTATTATAATGAATCCTGATCTTTAAATACAGACCCTAAAATAGTTACAGTAATTAAAAATTTTCCACTTCACGCAATTTACAAATACCAATTCGTACTTAGATTTTTCATTAAATCATAGATATAAGAGAAAAAATTTTGGAATTTACATTTATTTAGCATGCTAGTTAATAGCATATGCATAATAATAAATATGTAAATATTTATTAATAAATATTTGATCTGTATAAAGCAGCAAAAGTACCATTGCAAAAGAAAATATTCAAAAGTTTCTAGAATATAAAAATGTAATAAATATAACAAAAAAATTTTTTAACCAGTCTGTATGAAGAAAATATTTTTTAACCATCATGCTTTCAGAGTAATAATAGCGGGGGAGAATAATTTTTACTTCGAGAAGAGAAAAGTAAAAAAATAACGAAATTTCTGTCGCCTAGAGTAAAAAAAGATTATTTCTTAATATTATTATCATTTCCCTCCATTAAAAACAGACATCACAACGAAACAAGGAAAAAAAGAAACATTATCTACTCAGAAATCGTGTTGCAAGTAATCGCGAGTCTTCCGTTCTGTAATGACAAAATTATCAACAAGAGGGCGCGCCACACATCATTTTCATTAATTAGAAAACAGAAAAAAGAAAAGAGAAACTCATATTAAGTTTACTTGGAATAGCAACAGTAATCTCTGCATATAAAATTCGTTCCGCAAAACTTTATAACGACATGGATAGATTTTTATCAAAATGATGAAAAAATGTTTTTTCATGCCATACAGAATCACCCTATAGTTGTTTTTCTTTTATGGAACCGATTATTAAATATCGATATATATTATATAAATCGATTATATTATATTTGATTTTATTCTGTAGCATAAGCAACTTAATTATGAACTAAACTTCATGGTTACATTGAAAAGTAACAACAATTTTATATGCATATAAACACTAGCGGCAAAAACAGATTTCAATAACTTTCTTTCGTTTAGTGATATTTTTATTGATTTATCCTTTGTTTTTTCTCTCGGCATATAAATATCGATACTTTGTATCCATAAATACGATAATGGAAACAAAGCTAATAAATTCCTTATCATTTTACACTGACCATAGTAACAATTTCGATACAAAGACCTTAATAAAATATTTAAAGTAGTTTGGTCATAAAGACAGTTACAATTCGGATACAAAGATAATAATGAAATAGTTCATGCGCCCCCCCCCCCCCAGTTTCCGCTCTACTGAACTATAAGTAAAAAGTTTGTAAATGTAAAGCTTTTTTTTTTTTTTTTTAATGCACTATCGCATCTGCGTATCTCATGCTGGAATAGTTTCCAAATTGTGTTTCACTAAGTAATTGATAGTTAAATGAAAAGATATAACATAAAAGGCTTTCCATTATATAAGAAAATAAAAGTTTTTCTAAATGTAAAATACCTGAAAAAAATTCAACTATAAATTTGTATCTAATTTTATTTTCCCTCTTCAACAAAACAATTATCTAATGAATCACAGAATATAAAACACGGATTTAAATGGTTACTTTGCGATACATTTCCCACTCTTTTGTATAAAAACTATATATTTTATTTATTTCTCAATTATCTTAAATTATTTTGAAAAAACAAAATACAACAAATTAGATTCATTCTGTCTTTAATTTATACTTTACACGCGACATTATATCATATATAGCGAAAAAAATTCCACTTTTTAATGTATCTAAAATAGCCCGAACAGCATTTCACAAGTATCTGCGCACACATTTTTGAAATGGAAAAATCTGATAGAAAAAAATAAAATTAACACAAGTTTGAATGAACTAAAAACAACGTTTTAGCCATTACATTTCTGGCAAAAATGAAAAACTTCGAGAAAAGATAAAACCTTTTTCGCTTTGAAGGGGGAAAAAATAAAATCTTTTCCGTATATAATTATCTTTAGCTGCCATAAACAGCAGGTAGAAAGGAATGAAAATTTTTTTTTTAATCATTTATATTGATATAACGTTCCGAGTAATTGCCAAGAACTTTCGTGTTGTAACGATAATGTTATCAGCTAGAGGGCGGGTCATTCGAAATTTTAATTAATTAGATACAGTAAAAACACGAACTTGTATAAGCTTCAGATTTAGTTCCATGGGAATGGCAACAGAATCTGTGCCAATAAAATGTGTCCCAAAAATAATTCCACATATGTGGAATCTAACCTTATCAAATTCAGAAAGTTGTTTTTAATTCTCCAAGGGTATATTTTATTTTATAATTAATATGAGTTTCCATTAGAGCAAAAATATGAAAATATCGTCTGCTTTCTGTATCGGACAGTAAATAATTATTGTTGAAATATCTTTACATAATCACAAGTAGCAAGAAAAAAAAATGCTTTAACACATTTTTTAAATCTTTTGCTTAAAGTTAGAAATAAATAAATAAAAAAAAACTCTGACCCGCGATTCAGAATTTTTTTTACTGAATTTGGGTTTAATTCTTAAAAAAAAAACAGCAAGACGAATGAATAAATAAAAGCATTCGGATTCATATAGTAAAAATATTCAAAAGTAATTCGAAATAAAAAAAATAAAACTATATAAAATAAGACGAATCTATACGGAAAGAAAGTATACAAATTCGTTGCTCTTAATTGTATTAGAGATTTTAATATTCTTTATAAATTCGAAATTTATTTTAAAATTTAATATGGCGTTGTTTAGTAATATTCTGAAAATATTTGTAAATCTATACTAATAATAAAGAAGAAAGAGTGTGTCGTTTGGCGCTCTACAAAACGGAATGCTAGTTCTAGAACCAGAAAATAACGTAAAGATATAGACTGAATAGAATTTCGTACATTGAAGCAATTTCTTTTGGAATTTTAATTGTAAACTAGGGTATTACACCTCTTTCTCGCTCTGCTCACCAACCTTCAAGAATCAGGTTACATTTGCTGGCTGTACACATGCATAATTTCAGAGCTTAAAAGAATTGTGATTTTCTTGTGTTTGCTTTAACAAATGTTCCATTTTGTAGTAGCAAGAAGATTATTTCGGACAAGATAGAATTTTCTGCTATTATAAAACCCTCTCTTTGTGAGTTTCACGCAGAAGAAAGTAAAAATAATTAAAATATTTAAGTGACGGATGAAAAATAAGCTTTTTATTTTTCAAATTATTAGCACAAAAAAAAGAAAAACAATAAAATAAAGCAAACGACAAAATCCGGTTTTCATAAAATAGAAAAGAAATTTAAATATCAGAATACAAACTAAGTAATATACTTAAAAATTTATTAGATTATTTTCATAACATCAAATAACTATAACTAAATTCATTTTATACAACGCTTTAAATGCTAATAAAATTTTATTTACGAATTTGCTAATTAGTTTATACTTGAAAAATTATTTTAAATTTTTTTTTCTGATTTTTATTTTATGACAGATAATAATCACAAGAATTTGCAAATATAAAAAGTCGTCAGAAAAATAAATTTAATTTTGTTTTAAAAATTCTTCTCAGAAAAAAAAACTTTTTTTAAACATCGATTTATTATTATAATGAATCATAATCTTTAAATGTATAATCTTAAATGGTTACAGTAATTAAAAATTTTCTACTTATCACAATTTATAGATGCCATTTAGTACTTAGATTTTTCATTATATCATAGATATAAGGAAAAACACTATAAAAGGAAGAAATTCCATTTGGGATTTTACTTATATTTAGCACATCAGATAATAGCATACGAAATAGATGATAGATACGCATAAAAAATATTTAATGTGTATAAGGCAGCAAAAGCACTATTCCAAAAGAAAATATTCAAAAGTTTCTAGAACATAAAAATGTAATAAATGCAACATTTTTTTTAACCAGTCTGTATGAAGAGCATTTTTTTAAAATCATTATGCTTTCAGAATAATAACAGAGGAACAAAATACATTTTTACTTCGAAAAAAGAACAGCAAAAAACTAAAGTTCTGTCGTAAGAGTAGAAAAAGATTCTTTCTTAATATTATTATCGTTTCCCGCCATTAAAAGCAGACATCTCAACGAAACGAGGAAAAAAAGAAACATTATCTATTCAGAAATCGTGTTGCAAGTAATCTCGAGTCTTCCGTTCTGTAATGACAAAATTATCAACTAGAGGGCGCAACACTTATCATTTTCATTAATTAGAAAACAGAAAAAAGAAAAGAGAAACTCATATTAAGTTTACTAGGAATAGCAACAGTAATCTATGTCTATAAAATTCATCCCGCAATATTTATAACGACATGGATAGATTTTTATCATTTTAATAACTATGTTTCTGTAAGCCATATGGAATAAATTTATAGTTGTTGTTCCTTTATGAAACCGATAATGAAAGTATAATTTGCTTTTATTCCGTGGCATAAGCAAGTTAATTATGAGCTAAACTTCATGGCCACATTAAAAAATAACAAAAATTATATATGCATATAAACACTAAAGACAAAAACCGATTTCAATAATTTTCTTATGTTTAATGACATTTTTATTGATTTATCTTTTGTCTTTCATCTCGCCATATAAATATCGATATTTCTCACATCATTGCTATGAAATAAATTTGAAAATTAAAACTTTAATAGAAACAATAGAAAAAATAAATTTAATAAATATATCTTTTTCAGACACTTTCATTAATATACTATGAAGTAAAGAATTTATTTTTATTCTTTTCTAGTTTTAAATTATCATCTCATTAATATAAATATCATGAAATCTTTTCATTCATTCTCAAATTCACTACCAGGTGGTGCCACAAATATGAAATCAAAATTTAATTGAAGTAATATATTAACTTCCTCGGGCTAGATAAGATCGACTCAGCCTTTCATCCCTTCTGTGGGACGATAAAGCCATAATCTCCCAGCCATAATCTTTTCATCTATTTTGTCATTTTTTTATTATACATAATTTTAGCTACTCTGGGCGTTTCCTTATTACAATCCTTATAACAAAATTTGACGTGTGTTTACACTTTTTTTTTCCATAAACAGTCTGTATGCTGGATTTTTAAGGTCTTGTATTGCCGTACTTAAAATATAGTGTAATACATCTTCCTGGATATAGTTATGGAAATCCGACCGGAAAATGTACAATGCAGGAAGTCTAACAGACTCGATAACTAATAACAACGCTTTATTTCTAACACAAACACTTATCTTAAACACTTAAAACATACACAAACACATATCTTGCAAAAATCCACAACGCAAACGAAAGCAGAAAATTGTTCCTGGACAACAGCAACAGAAATACTCAGAATGAGGCTAGAGGGCCCGTTCCATAATCAACACTTCAAAGAAAAAATTAATACACTTGTGAGCATTCCCGCTTATATAGTCTCCGAGATAGGTGAGAGCCAGTTTCCTAGATGAACTCCTGGATTTCGACTCTTAATAGTAATATCGCAATAATTCTTCCATTTTCTAGGGCCTTTATTTTCATCGTCAAATTTGTCGCCAAATCACCAATGCTGAGTTGCCCTCAATGCTGAAGTCACTGACTTGGCATTCATTAAAAATACCTGCAAATCTTTTAGCCATGATGACGCATTACAAAAAAGCCATATCACAGATCTATAACACTATTATTAAAAGTATCAGATAAAATATTCATTTTATAGTATCATTGTAACAATTTCTATGCAAAATCCCATAGGTGACGAAACAGCCAACTAACGCAACATGATCAAACATCAAATTCATCATATATCCACTTAAATGTACGCATATCCCAATCCAAATACAATTTTAATTATTCAAATACAAGATTTACTATTCCAGTTTAACTCAAATCAAAACTGGTTGTATTGAGATTTCCAATTATTCAAACAATCACCGACCAGAAATAAAGAGTCCTGCTGTCATCTGCAGATGGACAGATGCTTCGTTTGTCCGGTTGCCCGAAGGTTCGTTTCCGGCCAGCGGGCATTCTAGGCACCTGGTTGTGAAAGTCCATTACCATTTCATTATTCATAAACAGATGAAGCCATTAAAATTCAGATTTATTTTAATAAAGGATCGGGAGTGGCTTCAAAATTATTCGGGACTTGTTAAAATTTAAATTGCTCTGTGGTTGGAGGAATTCCTATCCTTGAAAAGGGGTCAGTCCAAACTCATTATTTCTTCATTTCATGTAGTTAAAGGAAACCTCAATTCACCGGATGTGAAAGTACTTTATGCATATTAATCAAGAAATTTATTAATTTTATTTAAGTACTTTTGAGTTAAGTTTGCAAGGAATATTGATGGATAATCATTTCATAATCAATTCTTGAGTGTTCTGTTGAATTTGAATATTCAACAGAACATTTCTTGAGTTTCTTTTTAAAACCCCGTTCCGAAGGCCCGTGCGCATTTTCAGACAGGCACATTTTGCCCTGTTTCTATTTTCTTGTGGCAATACGAGGTTTTTTGATGTCTGTTCCTTTTACCGACAATTTGTATCAAGCTCCCGATACACGTCCCCAGGAGGGGGTGGTCATATAATAGATCAGATGGCAGATTTACGACCATATCCGTAAAAGAACGGGTGGTCGGAACGGGGCATAATATTGTTGTGAATTTGTAATAATTTTAACCTGGTCTAATAAATGTTCTGATAATGAAAATGGTTCTATAAATATGTAATATCTGCTGAAAGAATACCGAGTCAATGACCCTCGACCTTGGCGACATACTGACAATCATTTGGTGAGGGAAATGAAGGATCCCGAATATACGAGAATTTTAGGAATAGCTGCATTAGGGCTTGAATTCTAATGCATGTTTTAGAACATTCGATGTTCTTTCACAGGACTTATAAAAAGCAAAGGCAAGCCGACGAGTATCATTCAGTGAGTGAGTAAAATCGAAAGATGCGAGTTGTTAAGCGAAGTCGCTTTGGGGATATTAATTCCCCGAAAGTTATCCTTATTCTTGTGCTGATAAGTGTGTTTATTACAGTTTCTCTATTGGTATGATCTTGTTTACTACAAGTGCTGTTTTGTGTGTGTTTCATCCGCATTTTGCTACTGTGTAGTTGTGTCTTCGAGTGAAATAAAATGTAAACCTTTTGGACTTACCGCCAGACAACGGACGCGCTGACAGATTTTAGAATTTTTCCATAACAATCCAGTGATTATTTTAAATCGATATCATCTAAAAGTTCGTTTTAAATTTTTAAAATTTTTCTTAAATAATTCCTTTACTCTTTAGTAGTGAATGACCGGTCGGTGAAGCTTATATTCTTATCGAAGCTAAGCTTCTTCGACCGTTTACTCAGTATTTCTGTATTTTATTCTGAATTGTTCTGTATCTGTTCTTTATTTTATTCTGTATCTATTCTCAGTATTTTATTTCGTACTTTTTTGATGATTGGTAATTTGAGTATTTAAAATATCGAATGTTTCAAGTGCGAAAAAGGATATTAGTGAGAAATCTAAAAGAAAAGCGTTCGCAGCAGAAGCTAAAAATGTTCTGATACGTTTATACGTTTCTTTGAATTAATAAAAAAATATTAAGACGCGGTGGAGAATTTGAAGACAAAAATTGAGATTCTGGAAATTGCAAGAATTTTGGCCCTAATTTTACTGACCCCACAAATCTCAAGATTCTTCTAGAAAGTTCCATGTTCTTGAACAAATAAATAAAAGCGCATGGTTAAAGCTAGTCAGTCAATTAAACTCCGTATTTGAAGTATTGATCGCATACTGAACTCTCTAGTTGCTAGCGCTGAGCTATTTCCTAATTAGCAACTATCTGTCTACGTGGAATGTTAATGTAAATGACTGCTGTTCTTTGTATGCATCTTGGCTGTTTTTTTTATCTACTTATGCTTCGTGTTTTCTGAAATTTGAGTAGAATAAAGAGTTAGACATCTTATACCATACTTCCATCTGTAACTATATGTTCAAGAAGTGATATTTTAATACAGTATGTCAGGACACTTTATATAAACAACGTTGTTTTACTAGTCAATAAATTAATGTGTTATAATTAAATTTTTTAACCCTTTTATAATCTTTTTTCCTTGAATCATCCAACTTCAACTTCTCGGTCTGGGTCTAATTCTAATTAATTAAAGTAATTCCAATTTCATGGAACATATCAAAACTTTTTGTTTAATTAAATACTAGCTTTTGAAAAAAGAAAAAGAAATTAAAAAAAATTATCAAATGTATCAGTGAAAACAATTTTAATAATTTATACAGAATCATTAATGCAAGGTGAAACGTAAGCAAATAGAAGAATAATTATAATTAGCTTAGAAAAGAAATCACAAATATTAAAAAGAAAACAATTCTCTGGCATTCATTAAACAAAACGATTTTTTTACCGTAAATTCAACGATTAATTTTTTTTGAAATGCAGATTTTAATTCATTCATAATTAAAAACAAGGGGGGGGGAAAGCATAAGTTATTTCTATATTTTTATTTCATTTATCGTGAGGCAAAAATTTATATGGATAAAAGATAACATCTGATAAATCAAAACTTTTTCCTTTTTTTTCAAAATCCATGACTGAAAATTAAAAAAAAAAATACAGAGAAGGTTCTTGCAATTAAACCTTTGTTGCAATGATTCATAGCAGTTTAATACTAGGCGTTAAACGGTTATTTTGTAATTAAAGTTTTTGTTTCCTTTCAGAAAATTTAGACCTTCCATTTATTTCTTAAAATTTTTTTTTTATTTATAAATAAAAACTATGCAATCGCGATTTAATTCATAATTTCCACGTAAGATATAAGCACATGCATAGAAAAAAAGAACAATCATTGTTTAATGTGTCTAGAATAGCAAAAACATCAATTTACAAGTAAATACATTAGAATTTCATAAACCTAAAAAATAACTTAAAAAGAAAAACATGAATTTTTCAGACGAGTTATAAGCAAGGGAAAAAAACTACTTTAAGCATAGTACTTATGGAGAAATAAAAGAATACATACATTTTTATTTCGGTGAAAAAAAAAAACGTTAAGTTCTAAGTTCTATCGCTTTAGGGAAAGAAGAATTTTCAACAGTAATTATCTTTGTTCTAACACAAGTAGCAGACGTAACAAAATTAAAAAAAGAAAGAATTGAATTATTGAATGCACAGAAATAGTGTTAGGAAAAATCTCTAAAAGTTTTCGTGTAATAATGGTAATACTATCATCTAGAGGGCGGGCCATTATGTTTTAATTAATTAGAAAGCAAAAGAGATGGGGGGGGAGCGGAACCCGTGGGACTCATATTTTGCTTCATGAGAATGGCAGCGTGAACCTATGCCAATAAAACGCGTTCGAAAATATTTTCAGTGATAAGAGTTACAAAATGTTATTAAAACGAAAACAAAAGGTTCTTTTTAAAAAACGCTATATGTGATACTTTTGTTAGGAAGTTTATCCCTAAGACACGAACCAAGAAGATATTATTATTATTTTTTCTATGCCGATATAATCAAATTAATTATACTGTAAAATGTATTAAAATATTTAACGATATTTAGAGAAAAAAGTAATTATATTTTATTAATAATTTAAAATTTTCTCGAGCTAAATGATTTTTTTTATCGATTCCTCCTTAAAATAGATGCGCCATAACCATAAACAAACATAATATTAACCTTCCCTTAATCACGTTAGATTTAAGATTATGGCACGGTCTCGTCGCTCGTAAAACATTCGCCAATCGTTTAAACGTTCGCCAAATGGTTCTCATCTTTTGTAGTACGAAAAACGAAATCGCTTTTACGAAACATTAAATTTTCGTTAGATAACCAAAATTTTGCGGGTTTGCTGCATTTTCCGATTTTAATTTCTTGAAATTAAATTAAACTTTGCTAAATGCACATTTATTGGATGTTAAATTGCAGGAGATTTAAATTGACATCTTTAATGATTGGTATATTTAAGTTTTAAAAAAAACTCAGTTTATTTTAAACTAAGATTTTTTTTTTTTTTTTTTTTTTTTTTTTTGTATTACGCATATGAGAAATAAAATTGAAACATCATTACAACAGTAACAAGGATAAACTTATTCCACTAAATGGAAACTTGACTTATATGAAATATTAATCAAGTTTATATACATTATTCTTGATATTATATAAAAGTATAAAGTTGTAGAGTCGTTTTATGGTCTTCTCATGACAGACAGGCGTTCCAGAAAAGTGTAAAACAAATGCGAGGATTGTCCAGAAAACAAATTTTTTGCACCGCTTATAGATGGCAGGAAATGTATTGTGAAAGAAAAATGAACAAACCTAAATGACCGAGATAGTGGTTACCGTAAGCAACAGCTGTCGCTTTTCAATAACTCGATTATTGCAGTTCAAGTGCCAGCAGATGTTTTCCCTTTCCAACCGATGGCAACAAATGTGGTGATGTCCTTGAATATGTATGCCTTGTTGTAACCGAAACACAAACAGAAATAGATATCTGCGACTCATCGGGGGCCTTCATTGATTCTCCAACTTCGAAAAATTTATACCTTTTTTATTCATTTTCTGATACCTTGATAATACCAGAAATGCAATCTCGGAATTCAATAGTTCAACATGACAAAATATCTTTATCCAAATGATGAATATCTTGAACGATAACTGAAATGTTGGATATATCTGTTCTAATAATTTTTTCCATGTAAATTTTTATTACAACTCTAGAAAACTGAATTTCGGAATAAAAAGGGATTTAAACAAAATCCCACACATAATTAATCAACCTCGAATTTCAAAACAATAATAAAAAAAAAACTTACAAAAGGTGAAATTTAAGCAAAAATTGATTTTAATTTGAAAACTTTGGCGTTTGTTAATAAAATGTAGTCACGAAATTAAACTACCCTGATAATATCACTAAAATAATTTCGATGACCCTTCTCGAAATCGCGGGGGCATTTGTTGACTTACAATGATTGGACCTGACAAGAATGGTACAACATGACAACTATCTCTATCCTAGTAAAAAACTAACAATTAAGGATTGGAAGGAGAGATGAAATAATAATTCCATCAATGGGAGAACTATCTGTGAACATTTTAAAAACGTTTCTGTTAACAGAATTGAGGTAATATTTATCTTAATCAAGTATACATTGGATATGGTGTATTTTCTATACATCAAAGCTATTTCTTTGACAAAAGTTCGACTTGCCAGTGTGGCACCGAAGAAGGATCACGTAATCACAGCCTGTGCGCTATGGCGGGAACACAGACTCAGATGGCCAAGAAAGTGAATGTCTCTTGACGTCGAAGCAATCTTAAAAATTCCAGTCATTAAACCTTCTATTAAGGACATTTTGTCAAAGCTCTTGTCATTAGTTTCTTTCTAATGTAAAAAGTTAATGTACATATAATGTATTTCATGCATTTTTAAAGTTTCATCATTTAATATGTAACGTAACGTACAATGTATTATTTTTTCTCGGCCAATATGCATTTTCTCTAGGGGGTTCCTTTGTTGTTTGCAAGTGTACAATATCGTCAAGCGTCAATTGTTGCCCGACTCTAATAATTATGCTATACTCTCTCCCCACACTAAAATATCATTTGTTTTTGTTAATGTTTGTTTGTTGGGATGTTAAAATATAAATACATTAAATATCAACAAAAAAAAACTCTTTAAAACGAAATATTTATTTTAAAGTATTAAAAAACAGATAATTTTTGAAAAATTAAAAATATACCAGTCTACTTATTTTTTCTCTTATTTTTACCTTATTATTACATATAAATTTATTTGGAATAAAACTGGATATAGTTCTGTAATTCCAATAAAAAATAAATTAAAAAGTATTTTGAAGCGTACGCACTGAATTTTCATAAGAATTTCGTATTTTTGTACACTAAATTGACTTCTAGCTTAACATAAAATGCATACACAGTTTTTCCCTAGTGTTTAGCCGAAATCTACATAAGCAATTTTATTTAATTCACACTACGTTTACCAAGAGTTGGCATGTACCTATTTTTACCGAAGTGATCAAAATGACCCATTTCGATATTTAATTAGAAAGAATATAAATTGATCTATTTGTTATGAAGTTAAAGTAGAAAAAACTTTTATATTTTCAATATATTTGTTGAAATGTGGTATGATGAAAAGGTAGTTCCTTTGTGTTTATTTATTAAAAAAAAGTGTTTATTTTTTAATCTAGGTCTTCAAGACCATATATCCTTCTACCATCATCTTCTACCAAGACACTGACTCACATGTCTTTTTACTAACAAACTACAATAGCTTCTATCTGATTGAGCTTCGTCTTCTTGCTTCTTATATACACATTTTACAAACGCATACTAAATTTCTATATTTATACCTATATCTATGTGCGCCCTATATCTATGTCCTAAATATAGATGTATGTTTTCTCAATAATATTTATTCGAATGGTCAGAATGAACCCTTCAGTAAAAGTAGGTATACTATACACATTCCTCCGAAACTAAAAAAAGAAAAAGAAAACATTTGCGATAATATGTCTTATAAATGTAAGTAAAAATGAATTAAAATATTCTCAGAAATACGGCAATAATTTTTTTTGAAGAAAATTAAAGAAAAGTTTCCTCAGAAGGGTCAAAACGACCCCTTGGTAAACCTAGTGTTAATTCAAAATCTGAGACTCCTGGAATATTTCAAAGATATTTAAATATAATTACAACATTGTTTTGGAAAAAAAAATCATTAAAACTTACTTATATTTTTAATGTTCTTCAAATGTTTATTTTATTTTACAATATTTTGTATAATGCTATCTTAGGTAAATATAAACTTTTATTTTGGTGATAAAACAATAAAAAGAAATTATATTTTCATCCATTTTTGTTTATTTCAAAATTCACTAACCTCTTAAGCCATTATGTTGATGAATTTACCTTTATATGTGCCTCGGCAACCGAATCATTTTAGCAGTTTCTAAAACCTTTCCCCGCTAATGGAGATAAAAAAAATTCCCGATTATCAGTATATATTTATTAAGAATAAACTGTCGAAAAGAGAGAATATTTACCACATTTTAAACACTTAAAATTCTCACGCGTGACGCATGGCGAGAGAATATTAATGGATTTCTAAAATAATTCAGCGGCTAGAGTTCCAAGAATACTTGATGGAATCGCGAAAAAATTATGCAGAATACCGCAAAAAAGAAACACCGCCGGCATTTTACACCGAACGGCGACAATAAATCCAGTGAAAATATTTCCATGATGCTCCTTTTATTTAAAGAAGAGTGAAATACTCGACCATTAACAAGTAAAAAATAACAATGGATTCGATGACTTACATTCATCACTTTTCCACGAAGCGTCTCGTGTATTCAGCGATGAATCAATTTCTGATACCCGAGTTCTTTTTTTTTTTTTCAAATATTAAATTATCTTCAACATATATTTATTGTGATTCTATTTTCTATTCAATTTCTGAATGTTGTCTTTCTTTAAACTAGATTGTAAGCAATTGAAGTTTTAAATTATATATTTTGAAAAATCGTTTTCATTTAAGTTGATACTTTCAATTGAACTGACATGGCAAATCGATAAACGACCTTCACCTTACAGTTTTTTCAATGAACTTCGACGGCAGCTGGCAAGAAGACTGGCACAACAAACCGATAAACATCGTTCATTCTACAGTTTTTAATGAAAATTTTCTTCAATAATTGGCGATAACAATTGAACTGACATAAAAAATCTGCCACACAGCATCTGGGTTATAGTTGTATTAACTAACCATCAAGTGTGGCCTCGACTGCTTTTTATGGCATTGGCGAGCAACAGTACTGGAATGTTGATCTTTTGTGTGAATTTAATGGCGACTACTATAATTCCGATGTTTGGATTTTATAGGTATTCCAATTCTATAGAGAACAATTCTTTCATGTTTGACACGATTTCGGCGAGATTGGCGAAAATATGGAATTCCATATTTAATCGTTACCTTGCTAATTACAAATGGGCTGCAAATATTCTCGTTTTGAGCAACAGACATTTCTCTTTAATTTACCCTCCTCGAATGAACTAGAATTTCCATTCCAAATGGTTTAATTCATTTACCAAGATTTTAAATCAATAGCTTCCAACTATTATCTATTGTATATTTCGTTAAAAATTTGTAGTTAAAAGGGAAGTTAATTATGAGTATTTTCTATCATATTTTTCGTAAAGAATCTGAAATCAAAAGGGAAGTTAACTATCAGTATTTTCTATCATATTTTTGTAATTGAAAAGGGAGCTAATTATGAGTATTTTCTATCATATTTTTCATTAAAAATTTGCAATTAAAAAAGAAGTTAATTTTGTGTATTTTCTATCATATTTTTCGTTAAACATTTGCAATTAAAAGGAAAGATAATTATGAGTATTTTCTATCATATTTTTCGTTAAACATTTGCAATTAAAAGGGAAGTTAACTATCAGTATTTTTCTATCATATATTTTATTAAAAATTTTCAATTGAAAGGGAAGTTAAATTGTGAGAGGAACATTTTTTTTCGAAATTTTTTCCTTCTATAAATTTGTAGTTTAAAATAGATTCCATTAAATATTTAAAAATGGATACATAATTCTTAGTACCAATTTTATGAAGAATATTTTTTTCTTAATATAATTTCATCATTTTTTTAGATATATAAAGCTATCGATAGCCGCACAAACACATTTTAGCTCATAATTAGTTTGCTGATACAGATAAATAAGCAAAACGATATCTTCATAAATTTTCTTTCAAAACTATGAAGAAAAATATCTTATGCGAGGAAAAGAAAAAAAAAACCTTTATCTCATTTTAATGATGCCATATTCTTTACTCCTATTTTTAGAGCTTATTTTATTGGCAAAAATCCAGTTGCCATTCTTGTCTGGATCCAAGTGAGATCAAAAGAGTCCAGTGCTTCTCTTTTTTACTTACTAATTAATTAAAATATCGAAGTGCCCCCTCTGGAAGATAGTATTATTATTACGATATGAACACATACAAGATTACTAGCAATACCATTGCTAGAAAATAATATTTTTTGTTTTTTTTGCTGCATTATTCTACTTGCTGGAAAATGGCGGGAAAAGATAATTATATTTGAAATAATTCTTTTTTTCCCCTCTCCAAACAGGAAGTACTTTTACCGTTTGGCGGTTCTTTTCGAAGTAGAAATGTGTGTTATTCTTACTGTTTTGCACTAAAAGCGTAATGGGTTTTTTTTTCTTCGTACGAATTCTTCTTAAATATGTGGGAGTTTTTACTTTTCTGAAAAACCTGAGTAGATATTTGTGAAATGGTGTTCCTGAAATTTTAGATGCATTAGGAAATGTTTATTTTGTTTTGTTTTTGTTGTTTATTTACGCTGCGTGCAAAATATGCATAGAATCCTGTTTTTATATTCTGATTAGTTCTTTGTTTTTGAAAACCTAAGTAAATGACTGGAAAAAAAAGTTAAATGTTTTCAGTCTGCATGAAGTGAAAAAGAAATTCTACACTAAATTTATTTAAAATTTCTTTTTGAATAACTTTAAAATTAAAGATTTAATTCTGTTTTTAAAAAAACCATTGATTTAAAAGCTTTGAAATTTATCTCAAAGTTACATATAATATTTTACATGTATTATCTTACCTATTCACGAATATCTGAGCTTTTTAATGTTAACTTAAAATAATAATTTGAATTCTTATTGAATTTAAAAGCCGTAATTATTCCATATTAATTCCGCATATTTTTTTATAAATATAGGTGCGTATATTTTTGAGGAATTAAAAAAAATACAGCGACATATTTATGGAATATTTTGCAATGTTTTTAATTTTAAAAACGATTTTTAGCAGATGCATTTTTTTACTTTATTTTATTTAGTCAATTAGTTTTTTTTTTCTTTCTAAATTCTGATACATATTCATGCTTTAGAAATTTTCTGTGATAAATGAAAAGCTTGTGAAGGGACATTACTTTAATGCTGGTCATTTTAAACTGTTGAAGTATAACAATTCAAAATATTTTCTGTTTCAAAATGTTGATCGCAAAGGGTATAAAATATTGAATTTAAGAATAATCTTAAATTTACCATCAAGATTTGCAAATGCCTTAAAAATGGAAAAAAGAAGAGATTGTATGAATACAAAATCAAAATTATTCGCTGAATTACCTTTTAGTGTATACTTCTAAAGAATTTTTCAATTTCCTTTCTTTCTAGTTTAGTCTGGTTTAAATTGAATATTACTTCAATCAGATTTGTGTATGACTCATTTGGAAACCAGGCATAAAACAGTTTTAGAAATTTAATGAGGAAAAATGGAATAACTCTCTTAACTCTTTCGAAACGGGAGATCTCTATCTTAGATGCACACACAGGACGAAGCGTACGCGAAAGGAATCAACGCACAGGACGGGGGCTTAGCGTTGCTAAGCCTAACTCTGAAAAAAAAATCACAAAAAATAAGTTTAAATCCTAACGTCATACTTTTTTTCTACCTTTTAAGATTATTACTTCATTCATAATTTGAGCACAGTCATCCTCTGACAAATCACGTTATTTTGTCATTATAAACCGAAACCAAGGTTTTCCGTAATAAAAAGAGAAGTGCGCGAAATGTATCCGAAAGCTATGCAAATTACAACAGAGCTGACAGTAAAACCCAAAAAGACTAGTCACGGTTATACAGTAATAACAAACAAAGAAGGATAAAAGAATTCGGAGACAAATCAAAAACGCGAAGGGTTCTATCAAGTGGAAAGTTACACAACCACTTGATACATTACTTTTATTCCCCCCCCCGGCAACAGTTGATGAGTAAAACAACAAAGGCTGAAAATGAGCAAAATATAGGTCAAGCGGACTACTTCTATTTTTCAAAAGTAATGGGCAACGGCATTCTGGCCTAGGGGTAGCGCGTCTTCCCTCTGATCTGGGCGACCCGGATTCGAGTCCTGGTTTGGGCATGGTTGTTCTTTCCCTGTGTTTTATCTGTGAGGTGTGTGAAAGAGCCAACCTGTATAAAGGGGTGGTGCTAGAGAGTGTGTGAGTGTCATCTTCATATGAGCTAAAAGTCAGACTTCTACCCAGGGTGTCTTTACCCTCAGAAGCGACTGCACCCCCTTTCTGTGGCAACGCGAACACGACATCGTCAAAAGTAATGGACACAGGGAGTGCCGTTTTAAAATTGTATTAGCTTAAAAAAAAAGATATTCAACCCCGTCCGAGTTCGATTTCCAGAAATGATCGGGTGGGGTGCTCGGCTATGAGAGACGTTCGCTGGTGAAGCATACAGGACACACCCGCCGCGAAAGATTTAAAGTTTCAAATAGTCTTCGGATTTCCCACACCAAAACAATGCACTAATGGAGCTCGAGTCTAAAACGTTAAACCTTAAAATTTGTTCAGTCTTTGATTAAATAAATTTAAAATTAGAAATGCCTGCAAAGGCACATTAAAGCAAATAATCAGCAATATATTTTAAAATATTCTATATATATATATATAATAGCACTTCCTAACTAATTTACTAAACTATTCCTAAATGAAATTAACTTAGATTGAAAATGAAATTAACCAAACAGTATTCATGGAGTTCAGTACCAACTATTGTTTCCATCATGGCATTCCTCTTACAAAATGAAGAAGCCACGAGACTGGACACATTCACTTTTCAACTGCACCGACGCGTCCATTCACGGATTCATTTAAAATTTAACAAATCCCAAAATAATTTTAAAGTAACTCTCGGTGCTTTATTAAAATGGCTGCATATTCTAATAGCTTCCATTGTGTAGGAATAATCATCCTGTAATGATCCATCGCTCCCAGACGTCTGGAAACGACCTCGGGACAACTGGACAGACTTTAGCATTCCTATCTCAGCAGGTGGATTCTTACGTTCACTGTGGGTGTTTCTGTAATTGGAATTTCAATGTCTCTGATTTTGATTTTCGGTTATATGTGGGTATCGAACAATCCGTTTGGATTTGAATAGTTAAAACTACGCGTGGGAGATTTGGTTTAAACCCATTTTAGTCGATAGAAAGCTTATAACAGAAAGTCAGTTGTCTAAACCGTAAGCAAAAGTTACTTTTATTAGAACAGATGTATTAAACATTTAAGTTACCGTTCATGATATTCATCACAATATATTATATATATATATATATATATATATATATATATATATATATATATATATATATATATATATATATATATATATATATATATATATATATATTGGTATATACTGCAGGTTCGAATACATTGAAGAGACATTTTACATCTTTAAATGAATTTTAATATCCATTTCGGGAAAGCATAATTATTTACAAGCAGAGACGCGGACAAGGTAAGAAATGCGCGGCACAAAAGCAGAAGGAAGAAAAAGGGGCAAAACAAATTATAACTATTCTTATATAACATGGGATTACCGGACACGTGGCGATTGAATACACGTATTGACCTTTGACATGGGCAACGGATGAATCATTTTCACTTGATACGTAGAACTGATTGCGCAGTAATTTTTTCACATCTTCAAACGTGGAATGGTATCAGGAAACAAGGGAACACTTTATAATGACCCCGACATGAGCCAAATTAGGCAAAAAATTTAGGAAATTAATTTAGATTAAATTAGATATTAAAATGTCATTACACACACATTTTTATATTATATATATATATATATATATATATATATATATATATATATATATATATAAAAGCACGTCCGCTCACAGCGCGGAAAAGAGCAGAAGAGAGCGAAAAGGGGGCAAGGTAGAGAAAATATTTTCTCCAAAGTTTATGTACTATGAGATTTTGATAGGGATTTCTTTAAACGTGTCGATTTAGACAAGGGAAACATAGGGATCTTTAAAAAAGAATTCACTTGGCGAACAGTTTTTTTATCCTTTCACTCGGAGCGTGTGAATTGCCGACTTAAGCATTTTTACAAAGCTTCTGTTGAATTATTTAAATTTTAGAATGAATTCAATATGGGCTAAATTAAGATAAAACTTTGGAAATTAATTAGGTTTAAATTAGATTTTTAAATATCATTACACACACACACACACACATATATATAGGTCCTAAGATGCGAGCAATATCCCTACCTAGCCAGAGGCTATGCAAGAAACTTGATGGGTCAGCCGAAGAAAAATCCGACTTAAGAAATCAATTGGAATGGTCATCCATTTTCATAGGTAAATTACAGAAGTTAAAAAGCAGAAGTTAAATTACAGAAGTAATACAGAAGGTAAATTACAGAAGTTAAAAAAATAATTCGATCAATTTATCTCGATAAAATTTTATCGATAAATTTGGTGAAAATACCATATACTAAATTTCATCAGTCTAGCTCAAAGTAGTTTTTAGCTACGTTTGTCACAGAGGAAGAGATAGACAAGCATAATGCCAAAAAATATATTTTTGAACTCGGTAAAGTCTGAAGATTCATCAAAATTTCAAGTTCGAATTTTTTGTCGATTATAATACACGGTTATTATAATTAAAGTTCCACTTTGAAATGGCCATAAAAAGAAAACTATTGAATCAAATGTTATCAAACTTGGTAATGATTTAAAGGAGATCATGGAAATTTCTTTCCTGCCCTCCGCCAAAAAAAAGTATAAAAACTCACCACCAGGGGTGAAATGGCGCTGTATCAATAATGCTAAGCAAAATAGGACGTAGAGGCACTGGTTTAAAATGTGTTTAATCTTTTCTGAAACGTGTTACAAAGCATGTTCAATGTGGCGTCCACCATTCTCTGAAAGCAAGTTAAAACGCATTTCTGCATTCTCAAGAGTAGCACTTAGCATATCGAGAGGAATGTTTGCACATATCGGTGCATCGCATCTTCCAGCTCCAGCAAATAGTTCAGATTATCACCATAAACAGTGCATTTGAGATAACACACATTAAACATGTTTTATAACACGTTTCAGAAAAGATTAAACACATTTTAAACCGATGTCTTAAAGTCCTATTTCGCTTAACAATATTGCATACAGCGCATTTCACCCCTGAAGATGGGTTTTAGAACTTTTTTGTAAGGGGGGAGGGAAGAAATTCCCATGCCCTCCTTTAAATTATTCCCAAGTTTGATAACATTTGGTCCAGTAGTTTTCTTTTTATGACCATTTCAAAATGGAACTTTAATTATACTACCTTGTATACTATTGTGGTATACTATACAAGGTTGTATACTTTTATATACACCCTGTATTTTATCTATTCTCCGTATTTGAGAAAAGGAAAAAAAAAAAAAAATACTAGTAATATATTGCATACACTTGTTATATACAGTACAGAATAAACAGTATTTCATTGTGATTATTAATAAAAATAAGTATATCGTAAAGCTACAAAAAAAAATAATATAAAATCTTTTGTTCAAAACCATCATATCCGATTTATTTTCACTTCAGCAAAACGAATATAAAAACTATACTTATAACATATGAGTTCGCGGAATGCATTTCGAGCTATAATGAGTTACAATGGAAGAAACAGTAACTTTCCCCCCACATAATAGATATTCTACTTCAAAGTTTGAATTCAAGGGTTTAGAGGAAGGGAAAGAAAGAAGGAACATAAAATCGAATTTTTTACCAAACGCCCCAAGATTTACAGAAGGGCCTGAAAAACTGTGAAAATCTTCCTTTCCATTCGAATTTACCACTTTTCGAACGGAAAGATCAAATCGAACAAAGAACAAAGTGGGTTTTCTTTTTCGAGCTCATCCATCCTTCCTACTTCTTTTTCTTCTTCGCTCTCTATTCCATTAAACGGCCCCTCTAGGGGCCACAGCCAGATTTCGAAATTCCACCTTCGCATAAAAGAAGAAAAAAAAAAGTTTCGAAATTCATGGCAGTAAAACCTGGATTACTGCGCATGAGCGAAGAGCGTCTGACAGAACTGAGCCTCAAACTTAGTGACCTCCAGACGGGGAATTCCGTCTGAGATTTTTTACCACTTTGTATCCAAAATGTTTTACATTTCATTATACTAGATGTTTAAAAGATAAGAAGATACAAAAAAAAATCTTTTTATTCTTTTTAGTTATGTTATGAATGAAATAATAGACATGACGTCAGAATCTGATAAAATATCAAATATTTATACATTAATATTTATAAAGTTAAAATACCTCGGATCTTCTCAATTTAAATAAAAAGAATAATAATAATAAAAAAAAATCTTTTCCATTTACACGAAATGCATACACCAATTTTTTTTAATCTAATAAAATTATAAAATAAATGCATTCGACGTTATTTCTTTAAATATTTATTCAGTTTTAATTTAAAACTGATGAGGTGTCAAAATTTTCTCGCATTTTAAACTCTATAGAAAAAATTTGAAAAATCAAAGATATTTTTGTATTTTCATCGCAAGATGTCAGCACTCTCTATGTGCTAATATTTTGCTCAGATATGACTGATTTTAGTTCAATGATTCATTCTACCATCATTTCGATTGAAGAATAAATTTACTGATTCTCTAATCAAAATAATGATGGGAGAATTAGATACTGACTCTTTAAGTATTACAATTAGAATTTTTATTTATTTATTATTATTCAGTTATGAATATTAAAGATATTGTCAGATGCATTAAAACATTACACATAAATCATAACTACATTACTACATATTTACATTACATTATCGTATAAATCATCATGATTTATGTCATGGCAATTTTATTAAACTATCTAATTTTGATAGCGGTTAATAAGATGGTGAAGCCTCCGACACAACTGCAGCAAAATGAACAATCAACTAAAGGTATTGAATTAATATCTCAAATACAGGGTGTTCATTAATTATTGTCGGGGTTTCCATACCTCATAACTTTCGAATAAAAAATATTACGCAAAAACCGATTACGTATTCGTAAATTACAACTCAAAGAATTTTATTAATGATATTAAAGTGTAAAGCTTGCACAATTTGCACTTTGTAGGTATTCAGCTGAAGGCGATTCTTTGAGTTGTACTTTACGAATACATAATTCTTTGAGTTGTAATTTACGTATTCATAATTCTTTGAGTTGTAATTTACGAATATATAATTCTTTGAGTTGTAATTTACGTATTCATAATTCTTTGATTTGTAATTTACGAATATATAATTCTTTGAGTTGTAATTTACGTATTCATAATTCTTTGAGTTGTAATTTACGAATATATAATTCTTTGAGTTGTAATTTACGTATTCATAATTCTTTGAGTTGTAATTTACGTATTCATAATTCTTTGAGTTGTAATTTACGAATACGTAATCGGTTTTTGCGTAATATTTTTTATTCGAAAGTTATGAGGTACGGAAACCCGACAATAATTAATGCACACCCTGTATAAAAATTCATTTTTATTAGACATATTCGTTAGAGAATCCTTTTGCCTAATGCCTTTTAATAATTTCATATAAAATCCAAAATCATTCAGTTATGTGGCCACAAAACATTCAACATATTTTCATTCTATTTATATGCAAGAAAATTTAGTTCACACACCAAAACTCATTTTGAGCACTGCTTTCGTTTCTAGTTTCCAATTCATTTCTTTGTCTATTATAGGAATTAATACTTTCGGAAGCCCTGGTAGTTCATCCCTCTGTGTTCTATCTGTGAGGTGTGTGAAAGAACCCCCCTGTAAAAATGGATTGTGCAAGCGAGTGCGTGGTTGTCAAATTCATATGAGCAAGAAGTCAGACTTCCAACCTCGGGTGCTCAGGGGTCTTTAACCTCAGAAGCTATTGCATCCCCTTTCTGTGGTAACGCAGACACGACATCATCATGATCATGAATACTCTCGGTCTAGAGAAAATTTAAGGCGTGGTGGCCCGGTGGTAAGGTCTGCCTGGTGGCCAGCGGTTTTCAGGTTCGATGCCTATTTCAGTAAAGAACGTCATGTATGCATGGTTGGTGAACGTTAAATCTGACGGGGGTCGAATGTCCCCTTACTGGTATGGTGGTTTGGAAAGAGGTGCCAACTCAGATGCCACCCTCGTTATTTGATCGGGATTCTAAATTATGAGGCCTAGCCTGGGGTAAGACTATAAGGCCTAGTTTAAATTAATAGCGTAGTGTTGCTTTCAAACGGGAAGTTATTATAACTAAACTAAACTAAGAAGAGCTTAATAAGTAGAACAATAGAATTAAAGTTATTTAATGCGGATGCCTTTAGCAGAATCACATTTAGTGGTTGCCCGGAAATTGAAAGCGCTTAAAATCTATCAAGTTTTTTATTTATAATTTAATGAATGTGATTTCCTCAACAATATATTTTTGTGTTATTAACCGTGTTCTATTTAAGTAGTTTTACACATTTTCTGCGTATTGTGTACAGAATCCTTTCAGCGAAGCCGAATCAATGACATCAAAAATTTAAGGATCTGTGTATTACAAATTGCACGTTGTTTTTTACGGTAATGTAACTTCACTTTCTGATTCTTGATGTAAACTGTGTAGATGTATATTAATTAAAATCTTTCTCCATTGATTTCTTTAGATTTCAAGAAAATCACACGATTAAATATTTAACGAAAAAATGAAAACGATTTTAATTTCACTCAATCGATAAGAATAGCGTGAAAATTATGATGAAGCCATTTTTAAAAATCTGTCAAAATTCAGACAAATTTTCATGACAACAAAATTGGTATTAATGAATAGACAATATTTTGAATTTAAAAGTGGTATGTTTTTTTTTTTTAAATTTGAATTAACATTTTTCAGATTATTGCAGAAAAATGTCACCCCCTCTCTAAAATATTATTTAATTAAAATTCCCTTTAAATTTTTAAAACATTTTAAGAAACTTGCATATATCTATCTTCCAAAATATATTTGAATCAAATTATGTTCAAAAGTCTTTGCTGTAGAACATCAACCATGCACGAATTTTTTTCACGATTAGTACAGATACATTTGATTAAATTATTAATAATATTAATATGATGGGTGAATCAGCTGGTTGCCGAAATTGACTATTATTGAAAAGTATTTTCCTGCCGGCATCCTGACTTTGGGATAGCGCGTCTTTCCCGTGATTTGAGCGTCCTGGGTTCGAATACCGGTTCGGGCATGGGTGTTCTTCATCTGTTCTATCTGTGAGATGTGTGAATGTGGCCCCCTGTAAAAAGGGGTTGTACAAGCGAATGTGATGCGTGAGTAGCTAAGACGTACTCTTGTTCCTAGTTGGCGATACTAAAACAAGAGACGCTCCCTTGGCTTAAAATCTCGTAACTTCACCAGCGAGCTTGTCCATGGCAACTGTCATTATAAACAAAAAGAGTATTTTCTTTGTTTAATATATATATATCGCTTTCTAGCATTTTTTAAATTTTTTATTAGAAGAAAAGTTTATTCTCTCCTCCCCCCCCCTAATGTATGACCAATCCTAATCTGGAAAAAAAAAAAATTGGCGATTAATTCTTGTCATGCGGTTAATAGTATCCGAAAATCGAATTTGTGTTCTAGATGCATTTTTCCGCAACTGGCTGAAGAAAAAAATTGGTGCAGAAGTATCATTATAGTCATAAAATTCCATGCCAAATTTGGCAGACACTGCGTCTTTAAATTATAACTATTACATGTTCGTGAAAGTACATGTATGATCGACAAACGTTCAATCCCAGTTGGATTTGGCGTGAAATTTCAAAGTTGTCTAGACTATAGATTTTAGCCATATAGTTCTCATCATTTTGTAGCTATTATATAAAATTATATTAGAACAGCCGGACAGACATACTTCTTTTGAATATATGTTACTCAAAAGTCGGTGGAAGATTACAAACCTGTAGTAAAGACCAAATACCACATTTAATCAGTTCAAAGTGTGTTTTATTATTTTATTTATTATTATTTTTTATTTTTTGTGATATCATTTTCACAGGTAGACAGATGAACAGGCGTATAAAAAAAGTGTTTATCGAACTTAGGAAGATTTTAACAGTAGAGATTCGACAAAATCTCGAGGTTCTAATATTTTGCTGATTACAATAATTTTTCCATACTTCATATGAGAAAAAATCGTCAAGCAAAATATATATTATATATATATATATATTGGCCAACAAACTGTATGAAATACAAACAAAGACTTCTGTGCAGTTTTACTATAAAGATTCTGCTAAGAAAAAGAACATTTCGGCCTCTGACAATAAATAAGCAGAAAGAAAAAAAAAATATTGATACAAAAAGATTGATAACGGGAAAAAAAACTGTAAAAAAAGAAGAGAAAAGAACAGGCACAAAAAAAGATCAAAAAGCAAAAAAGAAGGGAAAAAAAAGTGTCAAGACAATTTCCCCGCATGCTGTCCTCTTATATTAGCATCGTTACGGTTACAATTTTATAGCCAGTGGCAGCTTGCGATGGGGCCAGAAATGAAGGCAATAATAGCAGAGGCTTTTTGACAGCTAGAATTGTTATTGCCGCCTCGCCGTGACCATATCTCTACTCGGCGCGCATGCAATAATTTGCATCTAATGGAAGTGGCTCTTATGCCTACGCCCCTCTCCCTTCTTACCTACCTTCTCCCGCGTTCTATTTCGTTCGGAAAAGGAATTTATGATATTTGTTTTGATGGCGCGGTAGATCAGAGATAACACATTTCTGAATCGCAAATGCGTTGTTTTTCTTAATCAAACTTGTGGCAACACTGTTTGGTGTGATGTTAGGTTTTTTACAACCCCTCTTCCCCTCCTTTTATAAAAGTAATATAGGCTGTTAGAAAGTCGATTTTGAATTGCCTGTTGTTACATATAATTTATGTCCACCCTCGATATTATTGTTCCGTTTAGTGTGCTGATTATTTGTTTTTTGATACGCTTCTTTAACTTGTTGATGTAGAAACTCGTTTATAAAATATTTCGTTAAGCCTAATGTGTGTCAAAAAAAGAAAGACAGGATTATAAAATTGTATTTGAGAACTACTATTATTCAGCATGAACCTTACAATGCATCGTGTAACCCTTTCACTACACGTTTTTATTTCCATTTATAAGCTTCAAATGGCTATTTAGTTTTATTTATACTGTTACGAATCTGCGATGCGGCTTCCCAGCATAGTGGGTTCCATAGGAGATCCCAGAGCTTGGCGACAAACTTGGGGACCATTTGGCGACTTGGCGATGAATTTGACGCCAAAATAAATTATACCCGAAACATCTAGAATTTTCTCGATCCGTCCAGTAGGAACGGAGATACGCGTTCGGAGAACGTTCCTGATTGGTTGAGAGGCTTCTAGCCCCGCCCCCTGAGACCTATAAAAGGAATCACCCGCAGCTGCCGAGCAGTGGTCAATTGAGGAGAAGTCGGAAGTGACAGAGAACAGTGGTCGTGGACCAGTGGAGTCGTCGCAGTGGTGAGTCGAGTGGTGAATTGAGCAGTCGGAAGCGACAGAGAAGAGTGGTCGTGGACCAGTGGAGTCGTCGTAGTTTTGAACCGACGGTGAATTGAGTCGTGGACCAGTGGAGTCGAAGAGTAGTCGGAATCGACAGCAAGAACTGGCCTTCCAGAGATTAGCGGAGCAGCGACGGAGTCAAGTGAGTGCTGAATTAGTTGTGTGCTACGGTCTGCCTTAGAGTCTGTTGTGTGCTGTTGTCTGCACGTCTCGGCTGAAGATAATTGTGTGCTGTAAATAGTTGTCGTCTTCGTGTTGCCCTGTATGTCTTCGTGTAAATAAACGTCGTTGTTTCATTTTTTACTGCCGCCTGCTGATTGAGTGTTCTCCACACCATATCACTTCCACTATCCAAACGAACCCCGGAAATTTCGTAACAATACTAACGTCTCGATTTTAAGGCAACGCTAGAGCTATTTTGGGAACGAATTTTGTAATTCTGAACCGCGCTCAGATGACAAGGACGACACCTTAGCTGTGAAACCCTCTCCAAATCCACTGTGACACCCTCTCCAAAGTCGACAAATGGTTGTAGATTATTGTTTGGATAATAAAATTTTAAAAAGCCCAAATTCGTAAAAATCAGTATGGAATACGTCAGAAGATTTAACCCTCTAAGGGTTCCACACGTATTTCGACGTAGCCCCATAGATGTCTTTAAAGTGCACTGCACGCATTTTAACGTAGGGTAACGAACGATGCAAATTGGTTCTGCACGGAAAATCACGTAGGGGTCATACTGAACCGAAAATGGTGTCGACGTATTTTAACGTATTTCTTTCCCCCTACAAGTTTCGACATCTTGATGAATTGGAGGGGAGACAACACAATGAAGTTTTACAGCCATTTATGAATGTCGCTGGATTTGAGGGCCCGAAGATTGCTTTAGGCATAGGGCATTGTGATGGTGTCGGCGTTAGGGAGGAACGAAAGCTCGTTCAAGAAAAGAGGAACATGAATTTTTCCCCAAATGTGTGTCCCTTAATGCTCTATGTGAACTTAGATTTAAATTGCATTTGGCTTCCATAGTATTTCTTTGATATAGCTTATTTGATCGAAATGTTGTTTTAAAGTTCCATTAAAGTATTTTTCAAAATGCAGTTTTATCCTCACTTATGATTAAACATCGCATTTAATTATTAGGAACTCGGAGGGATATATTTGAAAAATCGCCCTATATATATAGTTAATACATTAAATATATTTCTCATTCTTAGTTCAACTATTTTTATAATGCAAATTTATATTTTTTACACTAACCTCAACCTCCAATTATTTTTCTTCGTTCAAAGTAAACAGATAAACTGAATTTTGTGTTTTAAAACAGTCGTAAATTTCAAAAATATAATAAAGGATATTATTATATTGTTTCTCTTTTCAGATTTACATCGTATAAAAATATCGAATTGTGTGTCCGAATTTTTATAATGCGACTCCATTTTAAAGTTCCTTAACGAACTGAATAAAATAATTTCTTTCAAAGTCGTAAAAGAAACAACAAAAAAATCTTTTAAAAAATTATTTCTATTCTGAAAGATATTAATATTAGTTTAGTTTTTAATATTTAGTTAGTTATTAATATTAGTTTAGTTGTTAATGATTAGTTACTAGTATTTATACCTTGATGTAGATGAAAAAAAATAGCAAAATAAATTGAATCAAATATTTGAATAATTTTGTTAGGAACATTAAGAGACTGATAACATCGTAAAAGTCTTTAACACAGCAAATTATCTTAAGATTTTTTTTCAATAATTTATCAAAGATATATTTCTTAGATAAAGTAATAGATTTATAAAATCTAAAAAAATAGGAATTTCAAAAATTCTATATTTATTTTACAGTACTTTGAAGCATTTTTTTTTTGTTGTTGTTGTTAATATGCTAATGAAAATTTTTCATTAAAGCCTAAAATCTGAGTGGATAAATGAGATAGCTTTTGATGAATCTTGTGCAAAGTGCAGCAAGATTTTTAATTACATGTTTTTAAGGACGTTCTAATGCAAAATAATGCAGATAAATGCTTCAATGGTGCACGGACAATAAATTATTTTTGAATATTTAAAAGTGTAACATTCATAGTTATGCCTTGAAATCACAACCTGTTATTTACTCGTGTAAAATAAAGGATTATACATTACTTCACTCAGATTTTGCTATGGGAGTGTTACTTATGGAACAAAATTTCATAAACTACACACATTGGGGCAGGATCAACTTTAAAAGTTGCGGAGTCCAAACTGGAAAACAAATTTTATCAATACTTTGTTATTATTATTATTATTATTAAAAGCAATCTAAGGATTTGCAATCAAGGTAAAGATCAATGCTATTATTTACCTCTCTACTTTCTCCTATGTATATGCTTATGAGTGCAGCGGTATCCGCATTTCTTTAGAATAGAATCAAGTATAAATTAGGTACGTCTTCCTATCCTTTTAGATTGGAGCAAAAATTCGATACATATTTGTAATAATGATGTCAAAGCAAAGGACCAAATTTCATTTATCTATTTTTTGTAATTTTAAATGATTAATCAAACACTCACGAATAGACAGACTTACGGATAATTAATCCTTTTACAAATTATATTTAAAAAATTAATATAAATCTACATTTAGATAAAATTGCATGATACATTTAACTGATCTAGTCGCTTTTGTTTTGGGGTATCATGCTCACGCATTCACGGTCCGATAGATTTCCCATCAGCCAGTTTCATCTAATATTTGAGATAAGATTACATTTAAGTTAATTGCAATTAATTTATGAAAATTGCAATACGTTGCCGTACGAGACAGAAAGAATTTAAAAGTTATCCCAAATGCTTTGCATGGAATGATTCCAAGGGTACATGCTCTGCCTTTTTAACCCTAGCTATTGAATTGAGAGGAGGTCAAAAAAGGTTAATAAAGGGATTTAAATGGTTGAAAAAAGGGGATAAACCATATACAGTATGCTGTATTAATCTGAAATTTGAGAAAGAATTGTTTGTTTTTTAAGTCAATTATATAAATAAATACTTGTTATGGAAATTTTCCAAACATTTTAACAAGTTTCTAAAAAAGGCTGAATTTTTTAATCTACGTTATTACGTTTAAATATTACACATTTTTAATTCTTAATCTCCTTTTTAATGTTTTTAAAAGTTGCATTTAGTTTCCATGCATGTTCCTTAATACATTTAAAATCCAGTGTTTATTGCTTTTAGAATCTCAAATGTGTTTAACTTTTAAATTCCCAGTCCACATTACAATATTTTCATAGTTCGGTGATAAAAGAATTGTTTTTAAATGTTCCTTTTGTATAAAATTCTATTTAATCGAATTTTTTTTTCTGTGGTGAACATTTACTTTAAATAAATAAATATATAAAAGTCTACTGACTATGTTACAAACCTCGGATACTTTCAAATCCGCTAATAACTAGATTAACAAGACCAATTTCATTAATCTTTGCTTTATATGAGAGCTTATAAGCATAGATACATCATAAAAGATCGCATGTCCCTCATCACCTTCCTTCAAGAAAAATATTATATATATATATATATATATATATATATATATATCTTCGCTATATATTCACTAGATTCGTCACATGGCGGCAATTTAAAATTATTTCCAAAACCTTTCGGTGCTTAAGCTGCTCCAACCGATTCTGCCAATTTTTATTTCATATTAAAACTTTTGTCCATTAGATATGTCATTGATGATCGCTTGCTCTCTATGATTTCCCAATTTCAAAATAATAATAATAATAAGCGTCAGTGGATGATATTGTGGGTGGATACTATTTGTTTTCTTTCAGCATTTCTTTATAATTCCGTTTCTCTGAGTGCTGGAAAATATATGAATATAGAATTTCTGAAACTTGCGAATAAATTTTTTACATCAAATTTTGGCGATAAATTTGCAAAAACCAGGTGTGTGATTCGTGCAATTTTTAAATATCGTACAGTAGAAGATATCTTGAATTAATAAGTTTAAAACTGCTTGAATGAAAAGTATCAAACTAGTTTTTCAGATTAGACGAAAATTAGAAAAAACATTTATGTATATTGTATTTTTTTAAAGAAAATTTTAAGCGTTATAAACATATTGAAATTTATGAGTAATAATATACTCCTGCATAATATCTTAAAAGAATTGTTTATTTGTTTAAGCTGCCTTTGAATGTTTTTGAAAATGACAATTTCATTCAATGTGAACACAAAATGGTGGAAATAGATGAGGGAAAAAATAGAAATAAATGTTGATTGTTTTAAATTTCACTAACTCTTTAAAATCACTAGAACAGTATACAACTTCAAAAATAAATTCTAAATAAAAACATTTGATGTGCATTTACACTGGCACAATTTATGAGGTTTTAAATTGTATATTTCATTATTTTCAATCATTTAAAAACGAAGATGTCATTATTTTTCAATAAAAAATAATGATTATAAACAATATTGAATTCTGATAAAACTGCTACGAGATGTTTCAGGGCCTGGATAACTAATACCTAGGTAGTCAATTATGTGGCTCTAAAATAATATATTTTTTCAGCTGTCCAACTAATTTGCTGATTTGCACTCAAAAATTGTATGTTTTATTATAATAGAAGATGATGCCATTTCTTCTAAAATATAATACATCAGCTCTTTATTGTTATTTATGCATTTCAGATTAATAGAACTATTTATGATTAGTTCTAATTTTAGACATATGCTACCGCGTTGCAAATGTTATTGCTCGATACAAAAATATTACAATGATTTATTTAAAAGAATAATAAGGAAATATGAAGAAAATTTTATATTATATTATATATATATAATGAGATCGAATATATAATGAAATTTTTGTTCAACGATTCTGCTGTGCAACGATTCGCAAAGTGTTATTTCAGCGATCGGGGTTAAAAAGAAACAGAAGTCTTCCCATTCACTATTCTTAGAAACCCTCTGATTTTTGTAGCCTTACAAAATAAAGGAAAGCAATAAAATTTGACTTGAATGAGCGGTAACTTGTTCCTACCCTTAGGGACTCTTGACCCCACATGACGTTTGGGGGAAAGCAAAAATTCGGCTAACGCTTTCAGTGCATCTCGTTTGGAAAACCGATGCGCTTTTACGATACATTACTAGTCTGGTGTCTCTCGCTTTTCAGAAGTTTCACACGTAAAATGAAACCACCCAGAGGGTTAAGACGAACGACACACAAAGGTATAATATTTGTGCAGGGAGAGTGTGCTCAAATTATGAATGAACTTATAATCTAAAAAGGTAGAAAAAATGACGACGTTAGGACTTACATTTTATTTTTTGTGTGATTTTTTTTCAAAGTTAGGCTTAACGACGCAAAACCCCAGTCCTGGGATGATTCCTTTCGCGTACGCTCCGTCCCGTCGTGCGTCTACGATAGAGGCACCCCGTCCTGAAAGGGTTAATATCCATTTCTTCCATGTTTACCAGGAAATTAACAGTGGGTTGCTGTGCAACTATTTTTACTGTCTAGATGCAATTTTGCTGATTTATGTCGTTGGAGGCCAACACATGGCATATCATATTTGAATATCCGATATAAACTATTTTTCTGATAATACCTCCATTATCGTCACTTTTATTTTGTCATTTCACGAAAAATTAATAACAATAAAAAGTCTCATTAAAAACATTTTTCAGCTTTTTTTACTTTCTCGTATGCATAGAATAGAAAAAAGTATAGTAAGCGTCAAAAATTTTAAACTCGAAGTTTTGACGAATCTACACATTTCAGATTTGCTAAGTTCGAAAAACATACTTTTGGAAAATGTCCGGCTTTTCTGTGATAAAAATATATCAAAAACGCTTTGAGCTCGACAGTTGAAATTTTGCATACGGTCATGGCCCCAAATTTGCAGATTTATATCAAATTTTGAAGAAAGTCTGTTCAGAAAGTCAATCTGTGCGGCTGTTTGAATATAAGTAAACACAATCATTAAAAAATGGAGAGTTAGTTTAGTTAGTTAGTTTAGTTATATTAACGTTCCGTTTGAAGCAACACAAGGGCTATTTTGGGACGGACCTCGTCATTTTGAACCGCTGTCAGATGACGAGGACGACACCTGAGCTGGCACCCCCTCTCCACACCACACCAGCGGGAGGACGTTTGGTCATGACGGATTTAACGTGCAACAGACCCGCTTACACGACGGTTCTTTGGTGGAATAGGGTCTCGAACCTGAAACCCACCGGTTCCAAAGCCGAGACCTTACCACCAGGCCACCGCGGCCCTACCTAATGGAGAGAACTAGATAGATAAAATGTTCGGTACACAGATATAACATCTAAAGTGTAGACACCTGTTCATTTTTCATCTAAATCCAACAACGGATTAACTGTCTGTTCGTCTGTACTTTCAGAAACATGTCAGCCGGCGTCCTGGCATAGGGGTAGCGCGTCTTCCCCGTGTTCTGGGCATCCTGGGTTCGAGTCCCGGTACGGGCATGGTTGTTCTTGCTCCGTTCTATCTGTGAGATGTGCGTATGTGCCCCCCTGTAAAAAGGGGTTGTGCAAGCGAATGAGATGTGTGAGTAGCTAAGACGTACTCTTGACCCTAGTTGGCGCTACTGAAAACAAGAGACGCTCCCCTGGCTTAAAATCGCTGACTTCGTCAGCGAAATTGTGCAGGGCAAGTGCCATTATAAACAACAACAACAACAGAAACATGTCAACGCGATAATGCAAAAATATCAGTGACTTAAATATATCAAATTTGATAAGGGATTTTGCAACTACAAGTACAATCTTGTGTCAAACTTTTGTTTCAATTGGCAGACAAAATCGGGTCTAAAACAAATTTGATTTTTGAATAGTATAAATACATGCCTGGGATTCATCGCCAATAAACTCGCCAAGGATGACACGATAGATTCAGCAAAAACGTTAAATTCATGCAAACAGTTAATATTTCGTATCTATTATACACCAATGCCATTCAAGGCGTTCTCTTGCATGACAAGTTCGTTAAAGAATATTCGAGAATGTTTTGGGGCGATCACTTCCGTTGGCTTGATACATTTTTTAAGTCATTTCTTCTCTTTAATGTTAATAAAGGTATGTTTTCTTTTGAGGTAATTCAGATAGAGTTATGACTTGTTTATTATCAGATTTTACCATTTATCGAATAAATGCTTTTCACAAAGAATTCTGCAGTGTGTTTCTGCATTAAGTGACATAATATCTCGAAAGACTAAGGACAATGTACTTTTTTGACGTTTATCAGATTAAAATCAGTGATATTTTTATTTATAGTTTATACTCAGCATTTTAATAACTTTAAAGATATCTTCAAAGGTTTGAAGAATTTCTATTTTAACGTCATATATAACTTTGAAATATCTGAAGAGCTGTTTTTTCCTTGGATATGCATTTCAAACAATTCTTTCACTTGAAGTCAGACTTTGACACTTTTTTTATTCAATTTTTTTATTAAAAATATTAAATATTTCAGCTTTAGATATAGAAAAATAAAACCTGGTTTTTACAACGTTTTTGAACAACTAAATAAGATTAATTTTAGAAAAAAAAAGTCTTACAACCATTGACTTCTTTCAAAAATCCTATCTCTTGTGAAAACAAAACTTTCAGATAGCAGACGATAGTTTTATACGTTCAAAAATGTAAATGTAGTGAATATAAATTCTTCCAAACAAACGATTTTTTTTTCGATAGCGAGATAAAACATTCTCAAAGATGTGTACACGCCGCTGTAAAAGTAGAAATTAAAAAATTTTATCTTCTGAGAGCTTAAAAATTAAAAATTTGAGAAATTATTCTTATTTTTTTATTTATAGGTGATATATAAGTTGTTATATTCAACTAAAAGGATTGAAAATGTAAATTGTAACAAAATTTATTCGCAAAAATATACTTTTTACAGATGTTCAGAAACTTTTATTATTTCTGTAGGTTGTCAATTTGATTAATATCAGAAATTGATAGATCAAACTTCAGATTAGTTTGGTATGAAAATTTAGAAAGCTTGATGGAGGTGCCATTTTGACAAGTTTAGGTATTTTTCAGCCCTAATCAAAGTCCATAACGAGGTCCTACATTTAATAACTGATCCAATTAACTTCACTTTTTAAACTTAAACTGCATATTAATGAATCGTTTCAGTCATTTTTTTATTCTTGTAATTTTATGAAAAGTATATGCTTTTATTTATCAATATATATATCATAGCAAAAAATAGCTAAAATATTGAAACTTTAAAAAAATTTACCATAATTATTCACAAAAAATATCTTTATTTACATATAAAAACAGTTAATAATTACTATATATTATGAGAAAATAATAAATTTTAGATTAATATGTAGTAAAATATTATTATTTTATAGTCAATCAAATGGAATATCACAAAAGCTGTTAAATATAATTAACATTTCAATATATTACAAAAAGTAATTAATTATGCTTTATTCAATAACGAATTTAAGCATTTAATATAAATACACAGTGTATGATTCATAGAATTCCCAATTTTTATGCAAAGATATTTGACCAGCTTGATTAAGGACTCCTACTACCCTGTGACTTTAGTCAATTGCCTAATCTGAATTACAACATTATTTATTATTTGTTTTGGACGGCTAATCGGACAAATTAAAACAATGAAATCCCTATCAAGCATTTGTTTGGGACGGCTAATCAAATTAAACAAATTAAACAAATTAAACGCAAGAAATTAAAACAGTGAAATTGCTATCAAGTTTTTGTTTTGGATGGCTAATCGAACAAATCAAAATAACGAAATTGCTATCAAGTATTTGTCTTGGACGACAAATCGAACAACTAAAAACCAATAGAAATCCTATCAAGAATTTATTTTGGACGGCTAATTGAACAAGAACAATTAAAAACAATGGAATTGTTATCAAGTATTTGTTTTGGATGGCTAATCGAACAATCAAAAACAATGGAATTGCTATCAAGTTTTTGTTTTGGACTGCTAGTCGAACAATTACAAACAGTGAAATTTCTATCAAGTATTTTTTTTGGACTGCAAATCAAACAAATTAAAACAGCACAATTGGTATCAATTATTAGTTTTCAACGGCTAATCATAACTAATTAAAGACAGTGAAGTTGCTATAAAGTATTTGTTTTGGGCGGCTAATCAAACAAATTAAAAAGTGGAAGTGGAACTGCTATGAAGTATTTGTTCTGAACGGCTAAACGAACAATTAAAGACAATGAAGTCACTATCAAGTATTTGTTTTAGACGGCTAATCGAACAATTAAAGACAGCGAAATTGCAATCAAATATTTGTTTTGGATGGCTAATCAAACAATTAACGGCAGTGAACTTGCTATCAAGTATTTGTTTTGAACGGCTAATCGAACAATTAAAGACAATGAAATTGCAATCAAATATTTGTTTTGGATGGCTAATGGAACCACTAACGGCAGTGAAGTTGCTATCAAGTATTTGTTGTATCATTTGAACGGCTAATTGAACAATTAAAGACAGTGAAATTGCAATCAAATATTTGTTTTGGATGGCTAATCAAACAATTAACGGCAGTGAACTTGCTATCAAGTATTTGTTTTGAACGGCTAATCGAACAATTAAAGACAATGAAATTGCAATCAAATATTTGTTTTGGATGGCTAATGGAACCACTAACGGCAGTGAAGTTGCTATCAAGTATTTGTTGTATCATTTGAACGGCTAATTGAACAATTAAAGACAGTGAAATTGCTATCAAGTATTTGTTCTAGAGGCTAATAGAACAAATTAAAACAGTGGAATCGCTATTAAGTATTTGTTTTGGACGGCTGATCGGTCCAGTTAAAAGAGCGAAATTGTAATCAAGTATTTGTTTTCGACGCCTAATCGAACTAATTAAAACAGTGAAATTGCAATCAAGTATTAGTTTTCGACTGCTAATCGAATTAATTATGCTTAAACTTCGCCATCAAATGGATCGTTGAACAAAATAGTGTAATCTGAGACTATCTTATTTGTACCGATTCTCTATCATCCTTGGATTCTCTGAAGTGTATTTCTTCGTCTAGCAACATAATCGTTGAAATGCAAAAGCAAATTAAAAGCCTGAAAGATAAAAATATCTCCATAGTTTTTGCATTTTTTCATGGACACACGGGTATTTATGGAAATGAACGGGCCGATTGGCTTGCTAAAGCTGCCACTAAGCGCAAAATCGACATTGACGTTAATATTCCTAAATCCTTTTACAAGAAGATTACGAGAGAAAAAATGGTGGAGTCTTGGAATCAAGAATACCTCCTTTCAAATAAAGGGAGCTTAACAAAGAAATTTTTTCCATCCATTAATAAGAGACTGTCATGCCATCATTTTTACACTAATTACAAAATAAACCAATTTCTAACTGGTCATGGTAACTTTAAAAGTTACTTGTACAAATTTAATTTGTTTCCGTCATCTTCCTGCGATTGTGATATTGGTGGGGAGGAAAATGTTGAACATGTGCTCCTTCTATGTTCCAAGTTTGTCAAAGAAAGACAGATCCTAAGACTGGCTCTTAAGCACATGAATTTAAATTGGCCTACAGAGTTTCACCAACTGATTTCCACTAGAAGTGCTTTTGAAAATTTCTGTAAATTTATTGTTGACATATGTAATCCTTCATAACTGTTAAATTTTCTTAATTTTCTTTTTGTAATGTGTTACATACTTACTTCTGTAAGCCCCGTGTGATACTTTGTGGTGCACGGGAGATTTATAAATGTTCAATAAAAAAATCGAATTAATTAAAACAGTGAAATTGCTATCAAGTATTTATTTTGGAAGGCTAATCGAACAAATTAAAACAGTGAAATTGCTATCAAGTTTTTGTTTTGGATGGCTAATTGAACAAATTAAAACCATGAAATTACTAATAAGTACTTGTTTTGGACGGTTAATCGAACAAATTAAAACAATGAAATTGCCATCATATATTTGTTTTCCACATGTTAATACATTTAATATATATGACAATTAGATTGTACAACAGAAAGTGAAAAAAAAAGAAAAGAACGAAGTGTATAAAATAAACATATCTGCACAGTTCTTTATTGCATAGATTAAACCAGAAAAAGTTACGATATTGCCACTTCTCGTAATAACCAGTAGAATAAAATAGGCAAGTAAACAAAGAGAGAAAAAAGAACGTAGAAAAAAATGTCGAACGAATTTCCCCACATGAAGTCTTCTTATATTAGCATCGTTACGGTTACAGTTTTATGGCCAGTGGCAAGCTGCGACGGAGGCAGAAATGAAGGTAATAATAGCAGGGACTTTTTGACAGCTAGAATTGTTATTGCCGTTTCTCTCACACCGTATCTCTGCCTTGCTCGCGTGCAATAATTTGCATCTAATGGACGCAACTCCCCCTCCTTCTACCCCACCCCTTTACCACACGTTCCATTTCGTTCGAAAAGAGAATTTATGACTCTCCTAACGATATTTGTTTTGATGGTGCGGTAGATCAGATGAGATGTTCGTATGATATTGGGTTTGTTCTTTTTTCTTAATCAAAGCCGCGGCGACGAATTTGTTTATTTTGTTGTTTCTTGTCCCCCTCCCTTTCAGATGTAATAAGGGGTTGTTAAAAAGTCGTTTTCAAATTGCGCCTTGCACTTAAATATAAATTTATGTTTATTTTTCTCATCATCGTTCCATTTAGAGCATGGGTTGTCTGTTTTGTGCCAAGCATTCCTTACTTGTTGATGGAAGATGTCATTTGTGGAGCATGTTGCTAGACTTAACGCAAAAAATATAATCTTTGACATGGCATAAAATTTTGTTGAAAAACATTATTCTTCGTCGCTTGAAATTACAGTCGTTTTCATGTTTGAAACGAAATATCTTGAACCGAAGTTAATAACTGGTTATTTCTCTCTCATCTTCTTTTTTTTTTTTTTTAAATATAAAATAACATTTGTTTTGGTTTTTATTATAATGAGGCTGGTTTTCTCTTTATTCAAATTGACTGTTTTGCAATTAATTAAAAAACCATATAATTAGTAACATTATTGATACATATAACTAAGAGGAATAAAAGCTTTATTAATCAGTATCAATAATAAAGCAATATATAATTAATTTTAAGATTACTAATTTTACTAATATATATAAATAGTAAAATTATTGACGCTCATAACAAAGAGGAACAAATGTCAATAATGAAGAAATTATAATTAGCAAAATTATTGGTGCTTATAATAAAGAGGAATAAAAATGTTGATAATGAAAGTCAATAATGAAGAAATTATAGTTAGCAAAATAAGTAATGCTTATAATTAAGAAAAATAAAAATTTGATAATGAGTGTCAATAATATAACAATTATAATAATATTATTGGCACTCATAATCAATAGGAATAAAAGTTTTGATAATGAACGCCAATAATACAGAAATAATAATTAATAAAATTATTGATACTCATAATTGAGTGTAAAGAGTTTTAATAATGAGTGTTAATAATATATTATTTATAATCAGTAATATCATCGGCGCTCATAATCAGAAGGAATTTTTGATAATGAATATCATTAAAATACTAATTAATCCTGTCTTAATTATGTGTGTAACATTGTTGGCACTCATTAAAATTATTGATACTCATAATTAAGTGTAAAGAGTTTTAATAATGAGGTTAATAATATAGCATTTATAATCAGTAATATCATCGGCGCTGTTAATCAGAAGGAATTTTTGATAATGAATATCATTAAAATACTAATTAATCCTGTCTTAATTATGAGTGTAACATTGTTGGCACTCATTAAAATTATTGATACTCATAATTGAGTGTAAAGAGTTTTAATAATGAGTGTTAATAATATATTATTTATAATCAGTAATATCATCGGCGCTCATAATCAGAAGGATTTTTTGATAATGAATATCATTAAAATACTAATTAATCCTGTCTTAATTATGAGTGTAACATTGTTGGCACTCATTAAAATTATTGATACTCATAATTAAGTGTAAAAAGTTTTAAAATGTAAGTGTAAAATGTTTTTCAAAAGAATACTAAACTTTTAAAAAAATTCATACTTATAACAGAGAAGGATAACCAAAAACACTTCACCAAAATAAACTAACAAGCACAAAATTGAAAATTTTCAGCAAAATACTTTTTCAAAGTTTTGGTTACATTAAAGTCTAAAAATCAAGAATCCACTTCAATCAAGCGGACACTAGAGTCTAAGGCCAACTACCCAGACCTACATACATTGTCAACAACTCAACTCTCCTCGACTTCGAGGGCAATGAACCAATCGAGATAGCCCGAAGATCTGAGAAGAATGGGAAGAGGTGGGGAGGGGATAAAATCTCGGAAGATGAGAAAACTCGATTTTCCAAAAGATTCCAACGAAATTATGTTCCTGAAGAGGTAGAGATTGGGGAAGAGAAATACTTAAATCGATAAGAGGCATTTATCTTCTGCACATGCTATTCAGTAGCAGACATTTTTTTTTTTCAATTCCAGTCTTCAATTTCCTATCCACATGTGAAGAGTTTATTTTTCAATTTGAATAAAGACTTTAGATGCTTTGATTCCAATTTCGAAACAAAAATTGAAAGATTTTCGAATGTATCCCTGAACAGATCTAAGAGTTACGATATTTCAAACATCATGAGTTTATTGCAGAGATTTTATTTCAGTTTTTGAATTTACCGAATGGAGATTTTATACGTTTTTTACTTCTTAATAAAGACTTCTTTTACTTATAAATAAAGAAGATCTACAGATTTATTTTTTTTTACTAATAAGTAAAAAATTTAGCAAAATTACAGGATTTTATATACGATATAAATAAAAAACAAAGCTTTTTAATTTTAATATCAGTTTTATATTGTATTACATTTTAAGTATATGGTATCAATAAAAACCCAACACATTTTGGCTTACACATAGAACTATTTTGCACATAATTGACTTACAATTTCCTGAAAGAAAAAAAAATTATAAGCAAATGTAATTTCTCCTCATACTAGTAGTCTAACACCACTAAAGATGTTGTATCAGAAATAGCTTATAAAAACAGACGAGATGAAACAAAATTTACAACACAAAACAACCCATTCAAGCATAATGTTTTAAAACTTAATCATTCGCTAATTCAAATGTCTAATAGATATTGTTACGAACAATTATTCCACTAAACTCGATGGGTTCGCTGTAGTGGTTGTAGGGTGACACAGTCAACAAGTCCTCAATAACAAATAACGTGTTTATTATCACGAAGACATAAATACACAGACGCCAAACACAGCCGAGACGTACAGTAAGCACTTAAAACAAACACCAGCCTCCAAGTAGTAATCTGTAATAAACAACCACAGCAGCACACAATGTGGCCAGACAAAATTCAGCAGGAAGAGAGAATTCATCAGAGGTCTTACCAAACGTCTGCTATTCTCCTCGCTTTAGCCGTTCTCAACTGCAAACTCACTACTATGCGATTAGCTGACTGACTATTCAACACACGACTCGATGTTGCTTCAATACTTCAATCGGTGCACGGCGGCTTAATCCATTAATTGCTTGAGTACCATTCAACATGGTTGCGACTGGCTGGACTGATTCAGCTAATTTGTCGCTGACTAACTATACGAATCAACACGCACCTGTTACAGACTAGCTCCGGTTTGGTCTCCAAGCCTTTTATAGCCTCTGGAGCAGGGCACAGAGGGTTTTCAAACAATAAAGCATAAGTCGCCTCCTTTTCGCCTTTTCGCGAAAATTCCTGAAAATTCTAATATCATCCATTTTGCCGTCGAATTCGTCGCCAAATTTGTCGTCAAAAACTATCTTTGTACGTCAAACTATCTTTCCAGTGATGGAACTAATTGTGTTGGAAAGCAACATTACAGATTCGTAAAAATATGCACTGCGTTTACGGCCACCAGATTGTAATTTTTACTTTTTCCTGTACGAAGTATTCGAAAAGAATGCATTGTAATCGGGAAAAAAAAATAATCGACCCCGAGGTTTTGAAGAATTTTACATTTTAGAACTTGAAGAATCCGAAAAAACATTTTCGAAATTCTATGTGTTTTCTCTGTCTGTGAACACGAAAGCTAAAAAAAACTTGGATTAGAAGAATGAAGTTTGGCATGTTAACTTAACACCAAATTCTTAGATTTGTATCGCATTTTGAATGAAATCCACTAAGAGGAAGCCTGTCTTGCATGCCTGCCAAGTATAAATGAACAATTAATAATTACAAAACAAAGAGCTAGATAAATAAAATTTGATACACAGAATTTCAAACTTAATCTGTCAAGATATTGACAGTCTGGTGACCCGTACATTACCGTGCATGTAAAAGCAACAAGTAACCAGAGTGAGTGGTCTCCGTAAAACTTTCTCGCATACTCTCTAACAAACTTGCCATGCCATGGAATATCTTGCATGACATTGGCGTACAATAGTTACGAAATATTAACTGTTGGCTTGAAGCTATCGTGGCATCCTTGGCGAATTATTTGGCGATTAATCCCTAGCATGGGGCTAATAGTACCTGAAAACTGAATTTGCACTTTAGACACGTTTTTCTAAATCGATTGAAACAAAGACTGTACACAAAACTGCGCTTGTAGTCACAAAATCCCATACTGAATTTGATATATTTAAATCATTGCGGTTTTTGAATGATCGTGTTTACATATTTCTGAAAGCGCAGACCGACAGACAGTCAACCTGTTGTTGGATTTATCACAAAATTTGACAAGTGTCTACACTGTCGATTTTATATCTGTGCGTCTTATCTTGGTTAGTTAAATCTAGTTTTATCTTGGTTTCGTAATTATCGCGTTAACTTATATTAGGACACCCAGACAGATGGGATTTCTCGATACAGATTTTTTACAAAATTTGGTGTAAAGACTGTATACCAAATTTCAACTTTCTAACTCTGAGCGTTTTTTGAATTATATTTGTCACAGACAGACGGACATTCCCCAGAAATGAGTTTTTCGAATTCAGGGGTGGGGGGGGTCTAAAATGCGCGGATCAACATTCATCAACATTTCGGGTTCGAATTTTCGAACGATTACTATACTTTCTCTAAACTACGTATACGAGAAAACAGAAAAATGTAATGTCTTAAATAAATAAATGAAAGTTGTTACATGATGTTTTGATGGCAAATCTAGTCCGATATCAGATTTTGCTTTCAATCAATCGAGAAAAAAACGTCCCAAATGCATATTTGATTTTCGAATACTTGTGCATCAACAACATGGTATGGATTAATTGCCGAAAAAAATCTCTACATTTGGCATGCTAGAGTTGTACAAATGCTAGATCTGTACCAAAAATCTATAACTTCGCCAAAGCCGTGCAGGCATTCACTGGCTTGCCCAAGGCCCAGAATTTTATACGGCTGGAAAAATATAACATTTCTATTTGGAAGTGCGCAAGAAAGTTTTGGGGTGACCACGCTCATTGGCTTAGAATCGTAAAGATACTCTTTTATCACCTGTATAAATAGATGTATTTTATAAAAGGAACTTACTAGGTAAAGGTTAATTTAACTTTATTTTCATGTCCTTCGAATAGAAATCGAATAATCCTTTTATATCGAATAAGTTTGTTTCGCATTTTCTTTATACTGAAAACTTTACCAAGAAAAGCATCCGAAGATGAAAACACATCATTTCCGTAGCTATACTCCCCTCCATACCCCTCTTCCGAATATTCTGCGAAGGTAAAAGAAAAAGAAAGCAATTCAAAAAAATCTTTCTTTATGAATGATAAAAAAAAGAAAAACTTTGTGCCAGATCTCCATCCTTTTGAAAGCGAATGATACGAATTTTATGGCCAACCAGATTGCTAGAGCGAGCCTCTTTCCTTTTAATACATAATCCGCTCTCCTTCTTCAAGAAACTCGCAGAGCGCGAATTCGGAGCATACGTTCGAAATGAAATGGAAGCAAGCCGTAACGGCCAAAAGAGCAGCCAATGCGCAATAAAAAGCAAATGGAAAGATGCGCATTCAATTCCGGTTTTTATTACTAGAATTTAAAAGTAATGGACCTGTTAATGGATGAAAACGTAGGCGTGCATTCAAAGAAATGGTCACTAAAAGATGGGAAAAACCAGTTCGCCAGTTTCATATCAATCAGAAAGTATTTCCACTTTTCGGAATGGCAATTGCTAATGGGAATATAAATAGAAGATAACTGAAATTTTATTGGCGTGTGTCGGAACCAGAACGGGAATCAGAAGTAACAGGAATATATAGAAAACGATTTTTGAAGTTTTGAAGAATCTGAAGAGTTAGAATAAGAAAAAAGGGGTATTCTTTTCAGAATGTTTTTACATACTGCTAGAATATGAGCATTTGATTTTTCGTAGCACAATGGGATACAAAGTAATTGATTTTTATTGCGTTTATATTCTTTTTTTAGGATTAGAACGAAATTCGAAATATCGACAAAACCATATACCGAATGTCTATTTATGTAGAAACTGCGTTTTTGAGATATCGAGACATATGAACAAGTTCGAAAAGTCAAAACACTGACTCTACGACCCGCCCAAAAGCACACGGATAAAGAATACTGAATGACCGGACCGCCGCAACAGCAGCATTGGCGGGAACTGTGGTTGAGTCCGAATTGCCATCACCGGCTACGGTACAACCTTTCCCGAAGGAAGTATGTCCCGTCATCGATAGGAAGAGGCAGATACCACACCTACTTATGTACCCACCAGGGTGACGAGATCCAACCACCATACCGGAAGCAACTCATTCTCATTTTGAGGTGCGAACAGGGTCGGAAAAAACGAAATTCTTCAGGCAGATTTTATCCAAAAGTTGACAAAAATCTGCAATTTTGGTGTTATGGCCCCATATAAAATTTTATCCGTCAATTGTAGATTTCTGTCAAATTTTTAACGAAATCCAACCATAAGAATTTTATTGGTCAGGCTGTTGGAATAAAAATTAACCCTATAATTACAAAATGACGTGAGATTGAATGAAAAAAATTGGTACATATATTTAACATCTAAAGTGCAAACACGTGTCAAATTCGGAACCAAATCCATCAAGCAGTTGACCATCTGCTGGTCTTTATTTTTGTATTCATATCAACATTGTAATTAAAAACAAACAAACATAGAACTTAGGTAAAATGAAATTTAATCTAAAGTTATAACATCTTTTATTAAATTTTGACAAAAAATTAATAAAAGATGCTATAACTTATAAATTTGTCAAAAAGTTGACCAATATGATACTTCAAAAGTGCAATGATTTAAATAAGTACATAAAATATGGTATGCGATTTTGTGACTCATTTATTTTTCAAGTTTGGTTTTATTCGGTCAAAAAAAAATTTCAAAATATATATTTGGTTTTCGGATACTTGTGCATTAACAACATCCTAAAAATAATAGCCAAAAATAACAGGCTCTTTTATAACTATTGTTCGTCAATAACATGCGGTTAATATTTCACTAGTATACTTATTAATTAGTATATCTATTAAGCTTTGTTTTTTTCCAAATAATCTGAATTTTTCTATTTACAGTACCAAGTCGTAAAAATAATTTTACGTGCCGTATACTTTTTTGGCATATTCAGGCACGTACACAAATAAAAATCTTAATTTAGATAATTCTTAAAAAAGAAATAACTAAGAGTGCGTTTGACTCACAAAAACAACAAAGATAAGGCCCCATTAAAATATGCACGTGACAGTTTCGTACAACAATATGCGAAGAATTTTATATTTTGAGTACTTTTTCTAAAGATGGTCACGTATCATTTTTATTTATCAAATATCTTCTGCCGTTTTTACCTTAAATCGAATAATTGTTTTCTATTTTTAGAATATTTATTCATTCATTCATTCATTCATTTTTATGGGATGTGGATTATTTTCAATTGCTATATACAGAGGTAAGATTTTGTGTCATACCGGTAATTTAGGCTAAGATTAACCCATAAGTGGCGTCATAAAATTTATGACGTAAAATTTGCGTTTTATAAAGCTGGTTTGGAGCGTCATTGCCATCGAGCCGCCATGCCGCCAAAAGCCAGCATTATAAAACGTGCAAACACATGTAAATGAACTTTAATAAATACAATGGAGTTTTTATTGAAGAAATAAATTCATAAATATATCTCTTATACAATTTATCAGTTTTATTTTCGAGCATATGAAATATAGAAGAAGTATTAAAATCTTTAAGAAATTCGAACTCGATGTTTTGACGAATCTCCATGTTTCAGAAGTCCTTGAATTTGAAAAATACATTCCTTGCATAATGTCTGTCTGCGAATATGATAACTGATAAACACTTTCAGCTAGATCGATGAAATTTGGTCTATAGACTTGATATAAAATTTGTAGATTTATGTCAGATTTTGAGCAAAATCCATTTCGAAGAAATCTATCTGTCTTGTTGTGCGAGTATAAAAAAAACCCCTCAATAACTACAAAACGCAAAGAGCTAGGTCAGTAAAATTTGGTACACAGATTTATCGACTAAAGTATAGGCAGTTAGCAAATTTTGAACCAAATCTGACTAACGGCTGACCCTCTGTCGTCTGTACTTTCGCATATTTGTATACCAAATAATAGCCCATAAACACAATGACCAGAATCAATAAAAATCACGCTGTGACTTTGCGACTTCATCTGAAGTTTCGTGACAAATTTTGGTAACAATTAGGAAAAAGGCATCTAAAACATATATTTTCGAGATAAATTCAGTGAAAATACTAGAATCATGTCAAAAGTCTATATTTCGTTACTATCTTTCATCAATGCCATGCAATATATTCGCAGCTTTACCTATGATCTCCAATCATATGCAAAAGAAAGGAGATAAAAAATTTATTGGTGAATATGCGAGAAAGTATTGGGGAGAATTGTCCACTGGTTTCAAATGACGATTTCTGAAATGTCTTTAATTTTTATTTTATGTGAAAGCTCATATCCCCTTCTAGATAAGTTATCAATGATCGCTTGGTCTTCGATACTCCTTTCTTGAGAGAAATATAACTACTTAACTGCGCAATATCTAAGGCTACCTGTGCGAAACTACGGTAGAATCTTCCATTCTTAACTATTACACCGATTTTACCAACTTTTATTTCATAAGAAAACTAAAGACCTATAAATACATCATCAATGATTGCTCCTCCCTGAAAATAAAATCTTGGTAGTAACTCTAGCATCAACAATTAGATAGATTTCGCCAATATTTTCATCACTTTTGAAAAATGGCTAACTAGTCCAAATGCTTTGATACACTAACTTAAAATAAATAAAATTTCGTTATGACTAGTTTATTCAGACATAACTATTAATATATATACAATCTATTACTTTCAAATTATTATATTGCTGTCAATAACATAGTTATTAATATTATTTTTTTCATTATCATTCGGTATGAGTACGGTGTAAACTCAACTAATTAGATAATAAAATTTATTCTACAAGAAAATACAAAGGATTTCGTGCAGAATAAAGCAAAAAAAAATGAGGTGTACATAAATAAGAGCACCTGTAGAAATCAACCTGCATGCAAATAAAAAAAAAATCTTTAATTAAATTACAGCAACAAAACAACCAATAAAGCTAGGTGACACCAACTCGCAATGAGACCAATACATCGGAAATAAAATCTGAGTGTCCTTTCCTTACATATCACTCGATTAGCCGTCACGTGAAATGGAATTCTCAAGAAGAATCTCTAGATCTCCGTTATTAACATATATAGGACTATAATTCTTACATTTTCTAAAGCATTACCTTTTTTGGCTTAAGTAGCCAAGTTTATCACCAAAGTCAAAAGTTACTGCATTGGCATCCATTCTCTCTAAATCTCTCTTTTCATCGACGCAATTCATATTGCAGGAAAAGACTATAACATATTTGTAACAATATGATGAGCAAACGGCCGGTCGCTGAAGGCGGCTAGATATTTATACATTTTTCAAATGTCAGTAGAATATTCTTGCTAGCATATAGTACTTCTGAAATATCATTCGATAAACTCATAGACATTAAATTTCTTTATTATACACTACAGGCACAGAATTTAGTTTATTAGGTTAAAAATATGAATAAAGTTTCTTTTGATAGATGATATCTACTGATATTTCAAACAGAGTGAACTGGATACTTCTTAAAAAGCAGGTTTCTTATCGCATAAAACTGAAATGGATCTTTTTTTATATGAAATAGAATAAAATGAAATATATTTCATTTTATTGAAACGATAAATTTTATATCAAAGTAAATCAAATATCCCAGTACGTTTTTTCACTGATAAGTGAAAATCATATTTCAGACGAATGAGTGTGTTTTATTTCAAGAAGCGAGTGTCATACTTCGATTTCGAAGCCTTTTTTTTTTATATACTTTCCAGAAACTATAAAATTTATGTAAATCGCAGAAAAATTTCTATTTTCCGATTTTTATAAAAGTATAGTTCTTAGGAAATAAAAATATGTCACGGGGGTATTCTAGATTTTTATCAAAAAACAAATATTTATAGATATTATGTTTTAAAAGAAAAATCACTACAAAATACCTTTATGTTACATAACTTTAAATGTTCTGTTCCTTGATGTTTTTTTGTAAGAAAATTCTTCAAACAGCTTCTATCAATAAAAAAAAAGTTGTATTAAAGATCAGTTATCGTTGGCGACCATCTGAATCGCCCAGTATATTTTCGTTAAACTAAATTTCAAATAAATCTTTTATGCATAACGTGATGTTTACGATTTTCTAACATAGTGTTACGAATCTGCAATGCAGCTTCCCAGCCCAGTTAATTCCATCGTAGGAAAGATAGTTTTACGGAAAACTGGATGTTGATCGCATGCCGGAACAACGACCATCAGATTTGGCGAGAAATTTGGCGACAAAATGGACGATAATAGAATCTGCAAGAATTTCGGCGATAGAACCAATAGGAGGCGAATTATGCCTTGATTTCACGTCGCTAAAGGAAGAAACGCGGAAGGATAAGTGCATTTCCTGAATTGTTTCTTATTCTTTGATCTTGATTTTCACCTCTTTAGATACGTTTTCGTAATTTTTTTTAAAATTTCCCACGTGTATGTGAGAGTCCTGTGGTTTCTGATCATAACATTTTAAATGAAAATTACGTATTGATTGCTTCCATGGCTATTCAAATGGCAAACAGCTTTCAGGAGTGACACGAAGAATATTCTATTTAATATTAAACGTGACAAAGATAATTTACCGATGTTATTCTCAATAAATAATAACAAATAAAATAACAAATAAAAAAAAGGTCTAATAGCATAACGAATTATTATTATTTTGTAATTAGATAAAATTAGGTAATTTTTAATTTATTAAAATTGTTTCTTCTTAATTTAATTAAAATTTAGGTGATTCATAATTTTAATAAATTAGGAAATTACCTAATTGATTAAAATTAGATAATTCAATAATTTTATTATTATTTGAATCACCTAATATCAAGAATAAATTCATTCATCGTAGATTAATGTTTAGGCCCTTTACAGTAAATAAAAATTATTAAATTAAGGTATTTTATTTTGAATAAGTTTCTTTTTCCGCCAATATTACGAGTTATACGTAGTTTTTAGGCCTCCCAAGTCCGCCTATAATCCATCTTATTGTTAAATGTAAACATCTCCTCCTTTCATCTTTCCTCTCACCCCTATTTTGACTAAATAAACACATTCTGACGCATGAGCAAAAGTGTGGAGGGCCTTAGAATCCGAGGAAGAACATTCAAAGAAAAGAATTTAAATACAAATATGAAAGAAAACAGCAGCTTTATGACTGAGGAGAGTTTCTAGAACTGAATGAAAAACTTTATTTTTTTAAAGAATTCTTATATACGCTTGAGTATTAGTAGATGATTCTTAATATGAATATATATAAAAAAACAAAATATATACGTATAATACATATATAGTCTGGAAGTGCATGTATACTTAATGATGTTTCCGGAAATGCATGTATACGAAAATATACCAGCCACTTTGACGACGCTCACATACTTGAAAGATAAAGACTTTTCTCAAGTATACAGAAAATCACGATACGGTTTAGGGAAGAAAAAAGAGACACACCCACTTCAAAAGTGGGTTTTTTTTTAACATTTTTTTCTAGAATAGCACCGAGATTTAGATGAGATCTTAAATCGACTGCGCCGATAGCTACTTTCAATAACGTTTTCAAGATGTTTGCTGAACATGGCTATATATATTCTGATAAAAATTTAAGGAGCACAAATAAAGATATCATAGAATTTCTAGTAATATGCTTTGGATTATTTGGGTTTGATATGGATGAACAGATTTAAGTTCCGAATAAAAATATTTAAATAAGAAAATGAAATCTGCTATCGGAAATTTTATGTTATCATATGAGAATATTAATATTTTTCGAGTCATTATTTGTCTTAATTAAGTTAAGTCATAAACAAGTTTAATCCGGTTTGAAACAATCACGTGAATATCATATTACGCATGCGCCGATATTTAGAAAAAGAAGTTTTTTTCCCCCTCATTTCAAAATCGTTCGAGCTCCAAAACTTTATATAAAGGATAAATTGCTTTTTTCTTTTCGAAAATTTGGTCTAAATTGGTTTTGAATCATCACGTGCCTACTGTATTGCGCAATCATCAACTTTTAGAAAAGCGATGATTTTTCTTAATCTGAAAATCATTAGAACTCCAAAACATTTGTTGCAAGCTGGAAAAAATGAAAATTATAACATGTATAACTTATATCACATGTATAACATATATAACATTCATTACCATTTTCTTCCTAGTGCTTCAGGCGATAACTTATTACGACCCTGCCCTTCATTGGCCAGACAGGAGAATCGTGTAGGCGAACATTCTCGCCAAGGTGTAACTTTTTGTTGGCGATAAGTCGCCAAATGTAACAACTTTCTTTATCATTTAATAACCCTAACAGTGAAAAATTGATGCCTCAAAAGCGATAAATTGGTAATTTTTTTGTCCGGGAATTCTGTGCCTTCAAAAACCTGAAACTAAAACAACATTATGTTCTCACATGATAATATATCTCGTATATAACGCCAATGCACGTTGCACAGAAATTGCTTTTATAAACGTTTAGTTTCTGAAAATATAAACTGAGAAAATTAATGTTTTAAACCAATACTATTTCATGTATAATAATTAATAGTAATATATATTGACTTTGAAAAAGGAACGAAACAACCAGTGAATACTACAATAATGAAGTAGAATATTATTATTTCCATTAAGATTTACAATTATTATATTATTTCCAATAATATTTCCATTATAAATCAGAAGAGATTTAAAAAAAATTGAGCTTAACTGTATCCATATCTGAGCAACACAAGCAGATCAAGAAATTACATCTTAACAACTAAGATTTAATATTCCAAAATGTTTAAATGTTTTTAAATGTTCCAAAGTTGTCTAACAACCATCCTGGAAGTAGTACACCGTTATCTGGATTAGAATAATTCATCGCATTTTATACATTACCTGTTATTTTTATTTAATTTTTGAAAAAAATATTACGTCTAATTAAATATTTAATTTGTGGGGAAAAAAAAAAAAGAAAATGCAGAAACTTAGAAAACTTTTTAGTTAAAAGCCAAGAATTTATGTAAAATCTTAAACACGAAAAACTTTTGACACTTTTTCCATTTCAAGTTCCAATAAAGAAAATGACAATGAAATAGACGTCGGTTTGCTTTCTCAAACGAAAGTTCTCGGAATGGAATCGGAAATACGTCGAAACACTACAGAAAGGAAACAAAAATAATCTACAGCATCAAAATAGAATGCAAAAGTATTAATAAATTCAAAATGTCAACCAGTTCCAAATGCATTTCGGCAATGCATTTTCGAATTCCAGAAGGACTTCAGATCGTATATATTCGAGATTGCAAAACTCGTGCTGGCAGCATTGAAAAAAAAATAATAAAAACGCATAAAGCAACGGAAATGTAAGTGAATATAGAGCCGACTATTTATTTTATATCCTGTACTGAAAAGATGAATGTCTCGCGACTTTAATCAGTTTCTTTTTTGTTATTTTTATAGGACATATGGTTAGGTTATAGTTTATTTGCGATTAGAGTAAATTTCTCGAAATGAACTGTGAATGCTTGATTTTATACAGAAAAGTAATTCAGAATCCGAAGGAAAGAAGAATTGGGTTTTATAGGAAATTTATGCATTGGGGAAATGATTTCAAATTTGATTATATTTCAAAAGTAAAGATTTGGAAACTCTACTTTGTCTGCGACTCTACTTTATCAGAGTAGACTTTCTTGAAACTATACTAATAGTGATTTATTAAAAGCAGAGAGAAATAAAAAACAATCGCAACCGTATTTAATAATACAAATAATGACTGAAATTTACATCAGTATTTCTTACGAAAATCTTTTTATGGTTTTAAAATTTATTTCCCATTCCTTTTAAATAAATAAATTAAGAGGTTAATAACTAATTCTAATGTTATTGTATAGCATAGAAAGAAAAAGTAACGCATTGCGAAAAATACTCGACTGCAAGATTTGGATGAGTTGTGGGACCTTCTTTAGTTCCCAAAACGCGTTTCTACTTTCTTATATACGATGCATAAAAAAAGTATTGTAACTTAAAAAAAAAAGAAAGAAATACATCCACTTCAAATGTGATTTTCGCTACATTTTCTTTAAGAATAGCACCGAGATTTAGATAGGATATTAAATCCACTGCGCCGACAGCTACTTTAAATAACATTTTCAAGGTGTTTCATGAATATATTTTTGCAATATATATTCCTATAAAAATTTAGGGAACATATATAAAAATATTATAGAATTTCTGGCAAAATATTTTGTATTAAATAAATGTACTTATATCTGGGTTTGATCTTTTAATGTTGCTTCTCAACGTAGCTAGTTCTATATTGTAAGATAAAGTTTTACTCCTTCGGATGCTGACAGGATGTCGGATCAATGACAAACAAGCTTGGCGACAAACTTGGCGGCCATTTGGCGACAAAATGAACGATAACTAGAATATACAGGAATTTTGGCTATAGGACCAATTTTTCCATTTTGTTCCAAATGGATGATACTAGTATCTTCAAGAATTTTGGCTACAGGACCAATAGTTTAGCAAAGCGCAAGCGTTCAATGGTGCTCAAGCAATTAGTGGATTGAGAATTGAGCCGTCTATTCTAATACTGAATCCTCATCAGTGGAGCAAGCGCATACCGAATTTTACCCGTCTAGATCTAAGGGTTTTTGAGTTATCTTTACAGATAACTCAAAACAGATGGACATTTCTCAAATATATTTTTCGGATTCAAGAAGGTCTACAGCGTGGAGAATCGTCAAACACCTTAGTTCGAATTTTTTGACTATTATTGTACTTTCTCTATGCCTACATATACGAGACCGTAAAACCTGAAGAAATTAATGTTTTAAATCAATATTATTTAATGCCAAGTAATTAATATTAGGATATATTGACCTTGAAAATGAAATGTAACGAAGAGTAAATAATCCATTTATAAAATAGAATATTTAATTATTATTTTCGAAGAAGGGTTTTTGGCGCCAATAAACTTCGCTAAATCAATTGATAAATCAATATAATTTTAGAAATTAGAAACAAAAAAATCATTCATATTTACGAAAATCAGAAGAGACAAAATAATGGACTCAACAGCATCCATTTCTGAGCAAAATAAATAGATTACGAAATTCCATCTTGGCAACAAAGATTGAATGTTCCAAAATGTTTAAATGTTTTGAATGTTCCAAACAGGAAAAGTTATTTCAAGCCATCATCCAGAATAGTTCGTTGCCTCTGGATCGGAATAATTCGTTCATGTCATACATTACTTGTTACTGTACACTCCGAAGTACACATCCTAATGTGGCGTAAGAGTAGGACGCATCACAAAAAAGCCGGATAGACCGGAGTTCTATAAACTCATTTCTTCGCCCACCAATACCAGAAAACAAAGACTTTACACCAAATCTCAATGTTACAATACATATTTTCTCTCTTCTTATTGAGTACTAAGTAGGGTTTATACAAAAACCGGTTTTCGAATTCAATGTTTCTTAAAAAACCGGTTTTAACCGGTTTTCGAATTTTTGTCAAAAAAATTATTTTAAAATAAATTAAATAAATTTGAAATAAATTACTTTTCCCTTTTCTATTTTTTAAATTTTATTTTTATATATATAAAATAACAAAAAACGAAATCAAAGTCAAAATATAAAAAACAGAATTAAAGATTACATATACATATTACTTACACAAAAGAACGAAAACTCAAACAAAAATTTCAAATAATATTTATATTATTTTCACTCATTTTAATTTCTCCTAAGAAAATAGGATTTTAAAAAACATAAAATATCCACTGAACGGTGACTAAGTCTCGTTCTTATTTTGGACACAATATTGCCTGAAATTGAAAATACTCGTTCACTAGTTACTCAGTTTGGCACCAAATTACAAATCTAAGTTTTTTGTTCTTTTATTCGTTTGTTCAAATAATGAAAATTCAGCTTTCAGTGTCTTTGGATTTGTAAGTTTTTCTTCAGGGTTTTCAAGAAACTAAACAATTATATTATTTCCGACAGTTATTTTATGAACTGCTTTCAAATGATTATGTAGATTGCTCTTAAATGATTCTTTGCAGCTCAACATTTCATTACAATGATTTCAGATTGCCTTGTCTATCCCGAACTTTTTGAAACTCTCCCAAACCTCCGACTTATTCATTTTTATCTAAACATGAAATTAAAGTTATTGGATAAATATTTTGACGTTTATTTTACAATTTTATTATTTTAACTATTAATATTAATGCAATTTAAAATAATCTAATCTACACATTTTCTAGAAATTTCGAAAAAAAAAAAGCACTTCTTAATTTAATTCCGATGCTTGCTAAAGACATAATTTATGTTAAAACGTTGCGAAAGAAAATATGGAATATTTTAATACCCTGTGTTTTATTTAAAATTCCATTAAACAGAAGCCAGAACTTCTTATTTTATACTAATTTTTTATATAAGAAATTTATATAATAAAATGTAAATTTTAAAATGTAAAATAGAAAATATAAACATAAAAATTAAACATACTTAGCACTTACAATATTTTTACCAAATATAACAACTTTATATTTTTGTTTCCAGTTTTAACCTTCAAAATATTAAGCAAACCTGTCGTGACTCGAGATGGATCGGATTCTGAGAGCACATTTCGACAATTCCATTTCATTAAAGGGTGAGACGCGGAACGATGAGCACATCTGACCTTGGATTCTCGCATTAGATACTTTTTTAGTTCTATTTTTTTTCACGTGTATGTGAGTGTTATGTTATTTCTGACAGCATTTTATTTTTACTGAATATTTCGTATTCAGTATGGCTAGTTCAAGCGGTGTAAAAACGCTTTCAGGAGTGGTACGAAGTAAATTTTATATGATATCATTAAATACTGTGATCAAGAAGCAGAAAACGGGGAATTATTTATTCCTTTCACACGTTCTTCGAAACGAGCCAATCAAATTGCTGACGTTTCTATTAGCACCGACTTCATACCGATAGACAAAATATCCGACAAGAAGCAAGAGATGAACTTTATCAAACTTTTGTTTCACTTAGAAAAATAAGCGAAAAGGGATGTTCATGAAAAACAATTTGACGAATTCGAGGCGCAACTGTGCAGTGCACAAGCACTGGCCAACGCAATTTGCAACGTTGAAAAAAATGTGTTTGCTGCCCGTTGCATAGAATGAATAGCAAATCAAATAAGTTAAAAATTAATTTTTACATAATAATATGAGTTCTTAAAACCGTTTTTTTTTTAATTTAATAACCGGTTTTCGAATGCGACAAATTTACTTTAAAAAACCGGTTTTTTAAAACCGGGTTTGAAAACCGTCAAACCCTAGTACTAAGCTCTGCATTCATCTGAATCCCCGTAAAATGTGAACCAGGTTGCGGCCCGGTGAATCAGAGGAGCAGTTGCTGGTAGCTCGAAGATTCAAAATGAAAGACTCTGTACGGATAGTTTAAATATGTTTATATACTGCACTGCACATTTCAAGAATTTATTAGAGGAAAAATTAAGTTAAAGGATAAAAACGTTCGCATTTTTACAGAAATTCTGTAATCTTCACTGTGGTACACTAAAAACAACATTAAGAATACACGAAGAATAATTTACGAATGCTCTACTTACTGTGCAGTTTATAATCAGGCGTAGCGGCACCTATTAAGGTTAATTACAGACTGACGAAACAATGAACGAGCGGAAGCCTGCTCTTTACCTTTCACAACTTGTGTTTTGAACACGACACGTAGGAGGATCGTAGCAGATGCCCGTTTCCAATGCCTTGGCAATGTTGCCTTCTTCATTTAATTACTATTAGAAAACACTAGGCCGGATAGTACGGAAGCCGGATAGTCGCTAACTGAATACTAGGGAGTGTTTTTATTTATTTATCTAACTAGCCGCCTTTGGCGACCAGCCGGTTCGCCAATCTTAATGTTCGTTAAAATTTTAATAATTAAATATTTTATGCAATTCCAACTTCAATAGATTCTTCAGCAAAATATTTTAAAACTTTAAATTTTGATAGTCATATAATTCACTCATAATATTATAAAGGCCTTCAGTCATAACGTGATATGTATCTCTCTAATTTTCTGTTACCCCTCGTAGAATTTATGCTTTAAATTAAAGTGTAAATGATTAATCTGCAATTAATATAATAATATTTTTTACTGAAACAAAGCATTTTGTTTAATAATATGATTACTGATAATAGAGTCACTGAGCGTTTAAACTTTATGTCCACTAAAGATTATCTTTCTTAATTTATGTAATATCTCAAGAATTTGTCAACAAAATTTTCTCAGATTCATCATGAACAGATCGATTAATGAACAATGTTTCATTTTAAATGCATTAAACACTAAGAAAATAAAATGAATCGTTTAAAATAATCGGTCGAAAACAGGTTTAAAAAAACTACTTAAAAAACGATGTACTTAAAACTATAAGCATATACAAAAAAATATATAACTAACATAAATACAATTTAATTACAAAAGTACACAACTAACCTAAAAATAATTTAAACCATTGAAAACAGGTTAAAAAAAACTACTTAAAAAACGATGTACTTAAAACTATAAGCATATACAAAAAATATATAACTAACATAAATACAATTTACTTACAAAAGCATGCAACTAACCTAAAAATAATTTAAATCATCCGTTGAAAGTCGGTTGTCATGACAACAATCAGAACAATGCGCATGCGTGAATTTTCTTCGCCAGTTAGGTAACGCAAATGCGTGAATTTTTCTACGCCAGTTGGGGTAACGCTAGGCAGATTATACATTTTTAATTTCCTTTATTCTGTGTTATTTTAATTCAAAAGTACTTCAGAATAAATCTGAAACGTGGATTAATTAACAATGTTTAATTTTAAATGCATAAAACATTAAGAAAATAAACAGAATCGTTTAAAACAATCCGCCGAAAAATATTAACCCTAGCCTCATTACTGTTGGGAGAAAAAAGAAACGGAAGCCTTCATCATTTGGCGGTGGGGGAAATGGAAGATATTTTTTGGCGGAAAGGTTGGCGGTGGGGAAAATGGAAGATTTTTTTGGCGGGAAAGTTAGTTTTTAATTAATAATTAAAATTTCAAAAAAAGGGACCCCAGGTGCACATTCCCGACCTCTAAGGTATACATGTACCAAATTTGATAGCTGTAGGTCAAATGACCTGGCCTGTAGAGCGCCGACACACACACACACACACACACACACACACACACACACACACACACACACACACACACACACACACACACACACGCACACACACATTGAGCTTTATTATAAGTATAGATTTTAAAATAAAATATAAAGTCCGATGCAAATACATGAATTGCAAGAAAAACACAATAAAAAAATGTAGAAACTTTCCAATTTTTAAAGTCTCATAAAACTTCGTATGATTAAAAGCCAAGTATTTAAATGAAATCTGAAACACGAAAAACTTTTGACATTTTTTCCATTCCAAGTTACAATAAACAAAATGGCAACGATATAGACTTGGTTTGCTTTTTCAAGCGAAAGTTCTCAAAATGGAATCGGAAATAGGTCGAAACACTATAGAAAAATAACGAAAAAAAAATATCTCCAGCATCAAAGTAGAATGCGAAAGTCTTAATAAATTCAAAATGTCAACTAGTTCCAAAGGCATTTCGGCAATGCATTTTCGAATTCCAGAAGGACTTCAGATCGTATATATTCGAGATTGCAAAACTCGTGTTGGCAGCATTGAAAAAAAAATAATAAAAACGCATAAAGCAACCGAAATATAAGTGAATATAGAGCCGACTATTTATTTTATATCCTGTACTGAAAAGATGAATGTCTCGCGACTTTAATCAGTTTCTTTTTTGTTATTTTTATAGGACATATGGTTAGGTTATAGTTTATTTGCGATTAGAGTAAATTTCTCGAAATGAACTGCGAATGCTTGATTTTATAGAGAAAAGTAATTCAGAATTGGAAAGAAAGAAGAATCGGGTTTCATAGAAAATTTATGTATTGGGAAAATGACTTCAAATTTGATTGTATTTCAAAAGTAAAGATTTGGAATAATTGAAAATCTATTACTGTGGTTTATGAAATGCCGAGAGACACAAAAATCGCTATCATATTTTTCTTTGAGAAATAATGACCGACATTTCCATTAGCATTTCTTATGAAAACATTTATGGTTTTTAAAATGTATTTTCAATTATTTTTTAATAAATTAATACAAAAGTCAGTATTGTTTCTTTCTAGTTTTATCGTACACAATGAGAAAGAAATACTTTCATAAAAAGAACCCCTCAATTACAAGATTTTGATAAGATTGAGGCATTCCTGCGTCACAAAAACGTATTTTTATTTTCTCGTATAATGAATATAAAAAAAGTATAGTAATTGTTAAAAAAAAAAATCAAAATCAAGATTTCGAAAGCAATCTCGAGTTGAAATGACATTTTTGGAAAATGTCTGTCTGTCTGTGACAAAAATAACCCAAAGACGCTTTGAGCTAGACAAATGAAATTTAGTAGATGGTCTTTAAACCAAACTTGTAGATTTCTATCCAATTTTGTGCAAAATTCATTTATAAGAAGTCCGTCAGTCTGGCTGTCTGAAAGTATGTTAGCACAACAACTACAAAAGAAAAACAGCTAGATAAATAAAATTCAGTGCAGAAATTTTATATCTATTGTATAAACGCCTATCAAATCTTGAATCGGATTCAACAAGGAATTGACGGTCTGTCGGTCTGTATTTTCAGAAACATATAAATGCAATGACTTCAAAATCAAATACCAAATTTGATATATTTAATTATAAATGTAATTTTGTGTCAGTCTTGGTTCCAATCATTTCGAAAAAGCGTGTCTAAAATATAAATTCTATTTATCTCATGTTAGAAATTAATCGCCGAAAAAACTTGCCAAGCGTCACATGATACATATTATTCGACAGCGCTATCTATGCAAAGCGTTCTCTGCCGTATACAAGTTCCACATTTTTTTTTACGGGGTAGCAAATAGGAACTTTTTTCGAGAGTATGCGAGAAAGTTTTGGGGAGACAACTGTCACTAGTTAGGATTATGTCTGTCTGTATCTCAGCCCATTCATTTCTACGTTTATAAGTTATTGTGTGTATTTTTGGAAGCGATAATTCTAAAATGCATTAGGCTCCAGTGATTAAATGTTATTCCAACATTAGATTTATAGATTTCTACCAACTTGTAGTCGAAATAGGCTAATGAAAAATCTATTGATCTATGTGCTTGTGAAAGTGATGAGTATAAAAGGAAATTAATTACAGAGATAAGTGGTGGTAGCCTCATAAGCTGGTTAACAGTCTCCGGACTTGGGTGATCACTTTTGTCTAGAGGTTATGTTGCGCGGCTATGGACCCTAACGTCGCGGGTTCGGTCCTCACTCAGACTGTCTCCACAGATATAATCTAGTCTATGGTTTTATCTTCAAAATTGTATATCCGAAATAAATTTTGAACCAAATCTCTTAACAATTTGATCGTCTATCGGTCTGTACAATTGGATACATATAAATGAGGTAACTTTAAAACAAAACGAGTAATTATCTACAAAAATTGTAGCTCAGTATTATCCTGTTTTCAGCCTTTAAAAAAAGAAGTCCAAATTATAAACTCGGTTAATATATGCATATATAATATATATATAATATGAAGCACAAAACGATCATGTGCGGTGTCGGTCATTACAAGCGTGAATTTAAAATTGGGGGTGAAAGGATAGTCTGAATATGTTGTCATTTTATGGAATTCCACAAATGATGCATTGCAAAAAAATCTCCGAGCTCTCGTGAAAATTCACGTGCAAGACCAAAACCTGCGAAGAAGGCCGAAAAGGGAGGGATGAAAGCTTTATTAAATAGTATCCACTCCCACTTTTTTTTTTTTTTTTTTTGTATACGAAATCCATTTTTTTACAGTTTACATGAATTATTTAGTTTCATTCTATTCATTGGATTTAGTTGCAGATTTTTCTATCCAGAAAAATATTTTATAGCCACTCTATTGCATCAGGCTTCTGCATTTAAATCAGAATAATCCAATATATATCTTTAAGAATATGTACTGTTGCTTTCCAGAACAGTTGGCTCCGTCGTCGGAAAGATCGTTGTACGATCAGTTCTATTGGATGCTGATCGGATGCCGGATCAAGGACCTCCGACCTTGGTCACTGTTTGGCGAAATGGCGACCCATTTGGCGACTATGACGACAAAATGGATGATACCGGATTCTTCAAGAATTTTGACGAAAGAGTCAATAGGAACCGAGATATGCTTGATTGCTCGAGAATATTCCCTGTCATGTCGTCACTCTAAAAGGCAGTGAGACCGAACTGATGGTATTCTTTTAAGATCTGCTCTAGTTAATATTTGAATGAGTTTTTTTTTTTTTTCCTAAGAAGAAAGCAAAATGAAACACCCGACAGAACTTCAGGTTTTTAAGTAGATCGAAAAAGAAATCACAGTATCATACCCTTTTTTTAAAGATTCAATAAAGTCTTATCAATAATATTCAAGAATTTATATAAAATATCAAAGAACGAAAACTTTTGACGTTAGCTCTACTCCAACATCCAATGTACAAAATGGCGACGAAACGGAACGTCGCTTGTTATTCGAAAGAAAGTTTCCAAAAAAGCATCAGGAAATAGGTCGGAAAACTTCTGAAAAGAAAAACACTAGAAAAGTGATTTGTAAAATCCGCACCATCAAAACAGAAAGAACCCTTAATAAATTCAAAATGTCAGCCAGCCCAAATACATTTCGGAAAAGCATTTGAGAATAGACGACTTTGGGCTCATATATATTCTAAACTCAAGATGGCAGCATTGAAAAAAAAACCGTATAAAGCACCGGAAATGTAAGTGAATATGAAGTCAGCTTTTTATTTTATTCCTTTACTGAAAAGAAAGATACGTTCACTCTTTCCAATACCCAAGCTTTCATCAGTTTCTTTTCTACTTTTTCGTATACATAGTAAAAGTATATTAATTGATATCGAAGTATAAAAGTATATTAATCGATTACTGTACTTCGATTAATCGAAGTATAGTAATCGTCAAACAATGTGAACTCAAGATTTTAACGAATATCCAAACATTACATCTCCCTGAGTTCGAAAGACACGTTTTTAGAAGACGTGCGTCTGTCTGTCTGAGACAAAGATAACTCAAAAACGCTTTGAACTAGACGGTTGAAATTTGGTGTATCGTTATTACACCGAAATTTGCAGATTTCTATTAAAGTTTGAGTAAAATCTATTCATAGGAATTTCATTCGTTAAGATCTGTTTGTTTATTTGAATATAAGTTAACACAATAATGACAAAAAATATAAATATATCACATATATAATATTAAATATAAATATATATATATGTAGTGACGAGCACCTGTTGGCGAGCGCCATCTGCTGGTTGTTAGACGGAGTTGACGCTGGTTAGACGGAGAGCAGATCAGACGGATCTGGACGAGAGTGAAGACGTGTCAGATCAGACGGATCTGGACGAGAGTAAAGACGTGTCAGATCAGACGGATCTGGACGAGAGTGAAGACGTGTCAGATCAGACGGATCTGGACGAGAGTAAAGACGAGACGAGACGCGACGTATTCGACGAAATCTACTGAATGTTCAATTCTTTTATGTTAATGTATATATATCCTAAATGTAATTAAATGTGCGTTCTAAAATAGTAGTGATTTCTGAGTCCTACAAATATGGGGGTTCGGCCGGGATATTAATGAAGACCGGCACATAGACGAAAGAAGAGCCAAACAGGAGTGAAATTTGACGTAGAGCAATTTGACGTGCTACAATAAACCTTTTGGATACCAACTCCTTGTGGACTGACGCAGTGTGGATCGACGTTGAAGAAATTGTGAGTACAATTTTGATTTATTCTCAAGTATGGCATTTCTTACACGAGCACGAAAGAGCGACTTACTAACTTTAGTAGACGAATTAGAACTAACGGCACCACAGGATGCCAAAGTGCGACAGTTAGTTACAATGATAACAGAGTCGAAAGACTATGACGAAGAGTTCGTAAAAAACTTACTTTTAACTATCACTCAGGAGCGCGAAAGGTTAGATGCTGAAAAGGCCAAAGCCGAAGCCGAAAAGGCCAAGGCAGAAGCCGAAAAGAATGAGCGTGAATATACTTTGAAAAAGTTAGAACTTGAGTTAAAAAGTAGAGAAAATACTTTAACTGTATCAGATATGTCTAAGACTGATATATTAAAATTGCTAAAGAATTATGATAATAGCGGAGACATAAGTGTTTACCTTTCGTTATTTGAGAAACAAATAAGTAGGGCTAATATTGCAAAAGAAAACTGGATTTCTTATTTACTCGGGTTATTACCATTGGATATAGTCAATTTAATTGCTCGCGAACCTGATCCATCAGCTAATGACTATGATTACATAAAAAAACTCTTGCTTAAAAGATTTAAATTAACTTCCGAACAACTCAGACCGAAGTTCTTTACTCACAAACGAGATTCTTCTTCTTCATGGCGGGATTTCGGTTTTGAACTGAATAACTTTTTTGAGGAATGGATAAATTGTTTAGAAATAACCGATTTTGAAGATTTAAAGCAGCTAATGGTCGTTGACCAGTTAAAGAGTAAAATACCAAATGACGTACGCGATCATTTCCTCGACGATTTGCCCAAAATAAAGAAAGTAGAAGATTTGGTTAATAAACTGGACGAATATGAAGCTGCACGAAGTCACCTTAAAAAGGAAACAAACAGAAATTGGCGTGTTTCCGAAAACAGAAGTAAATTTGATATCGCGAAAGAAGCTAAAAATTCACCATTGCCGTTCGTTCGTGCTCAAAAGAATTATGCTGATGATAATTACTATAACAAGAGTAATAATAAATGTTTTAATTGTAATGAGACTGGCCATAAATCTATTAATTGCAAGTTTAAAAACAAAGGATTGAAATGTTTTCAATGTGGTAGCTTTGGCCACAAAGCCAATAACTGCCCGCAAAGAGATTTTAAAGTGTCTCTCTCTAATAAAGTGTATATTCGTAACTCTCCAAAAACTGTAAATAAGCTTAGTAAAAATGTTGAAATAAATGGTGTAAATTGTGATGCATTAATTGATACTGGAAGTGATATTACTAATTATGATTTTTATTTGAAAATTGGTAAACCTAATTTAACGACTGATAATGTGAAATTAGCTGGTATAAGTGGAGATAGCATTACTCCTCTAGGTTTTTTTTATTCTGATATATTAATTGATGAATATGTAATATCAACTAATGTGTATGTGTTAGAAATAATGCCGAACGAAATAATCATTGGCATGGACGTATTAAATAATCTAAGCTTTTCATTCCAAGAAAATCAAATTATCATTCATGAAAAAAGAGCCCAAATAAATTACACCCGGCTGGTGAGAAACGAGGTCAAGGCCGCATCACTATGTTCCTCGGAGCTTAAAAGAGACAGTCAGGCACCTATTTTTGCTGAGACTGGCAATAAAATAAATACACATCCTCTCCCATTCTTCATTCATTTAGCGGATTCGATAAACTATGATGAAATCGACATGAGTCATGTAAAAAAACCGTTGCGACAGGAAATAAATCGTCTATTAAATAAGTATTCGCCAAACAAAACAAAAAGTACGGATTTGCAAATGAAAATAATATTGAGCGATGATATTCCGATTAGTCATAACCCTCGAAGGCTGCCCTTTAAAGAACAAAAATTTGTTGAAACTCAGATTGATAAATGGTTACAGGAAGGGATAATAAAACCCAGTTGTTCAAATTACTCTTTCCCCGTAATTTTAAACAAGAAGAAGGATGACAGTTATAGGTTATGCATTGATTTTCGTAAGCTAAATAAAAAGATGATTAAAGATCGGTACCCTTTACCCCTCATAGAAGATTTGCTAGACAAACTTGAGCAATCAAAAATATTTACTACTTTGGACTTGAAAAACGGATTTTTTCATGTAGACGTAGAGAAAGATAGCACAAAATTTACGTCTTTTGTAACACATCATGGGCAGTGGGAATTTCTTAAAGTACCATTTGGACTTTCCAATAGTCCGAGTGTATTTCAGCGTTACATTAATGTGATATTCAGGAATTTGATGCTAGATGGAACTGTACTGATTTATATGGACGACATTATTATACCATCCAAAACCGAGGAAGAAGGGCTAGAAAAATTACAACGTGTTCTACAGGTTGCATCAGAGTACGGTTTGGAGTTTAATTTTAAGAAGTGTCAGTTTTTAAAACCACAAATAGAATTTTTAGGCTATAGAATCCAAAACGGAACTATACAGCCCTCTGTATCTAAAACGGTAGCTGTACAAAAATTTCCGCACCCACAAACTGTTAAACAAGTACAAAGCTTTTTAGGCCTTACTAGTTATTTTCGGAAATTCATACCCCACTATTCAAAAATCGCAAAACCGCTTAGTGATCTACTAAGAAAAGACATTGCATTTAAGTTTGAATCTGAACAAAAGGAAACTTTTCAAAAACTCAAACATATTTTAACTCAGGAGCCAATTTTGCATCTCTATCAACAGGGATCAGTTTTAGAACTCCATACAGATGCTAGCAGTCATGGATTCGGAGCAGTGCTGCTGCAACAGGGAACAGACAATAAGTTTTATCCTATTCATTATTTTAGTAGAAAAACATCCCCACAACAAGAAAAATATAGTAGCTATGAGTTAGAAGTTTTGGCTGTAATCGAAGCGTTAAAAAAAATTTAGACATTATTTACTGGGTTCTAAATTTAAAATTGTGACTGATTGTTCCGCTTTTCAACAAACTATGAGTAAAAGAGATCTTACACCAAAAGTTGCAAGATGGGCTTTACAATTAGAGGAATTTGATTACCAAATTGTTCACAGATCAGGAAAACAAATGGCACACGTAGATTCTCTTAGTCGAAACGCAGTACTTGTTGTTACTCGTTCATATAGTGAAGTGACCACTAAAATAGCCAATGCTCAAAAGCAGGACGAATTCCTTAAGAAATTAAAAGCTTTGATAGATAAACAAGAAGACGGTGAACACATTGTGAGAAATGGAGTTTTATACAAATACGATATGGTAGAGAATTGCTCATAGTCCCAGAAGCATTACAAAGAGAAATTATTCGAGAAATTCACAATAAAGGACATTACGCTGTGACTAAGACGGAAGAAATTTTAAAACAGGAATTTTACATACCAAAGTTGAGGTCAAAAATAGAAAGTGTGATTGCCAATTGCGTGGAGTGTATTCTTTGTAATAAGAAACGTGGGAAAGGTGAAGGTTTCCTTAACCCCATCCCAAAAGAAAATTTGCCTTTAAGTACATATCACATAGATTTCATTGGCCCTATGCCTTCTACAAATAAGAACTATCAGCATATTTTTTCAATAGTCGACGCTTTTACAAAATTTGTCTGGTTGTACCCGGTTAAATCAACATCTACTCAGGATGCAATAACTAAACTTAAGCTTCAACAATCTACTTTTGGAAATCCGACAAGAATAATAACAGACAGAGGTTCAGCTTTTACCTCAAAAGAATTTGAAACATACTGTCAGGATGAAAATATTGAACATTTCAAAATTAGCACTGGAATTCCTCGCGGAAATGGGCAAATTGAAATAATGCATACAATTTTAATACCCATTCTATCAAAACTCTCAATAACAGACCCTACCAAATGGTATAAACATGTTGCATCAGTGCAAAAAATAATCAATAGTACTGTTTCAAGGAGTACAAAGTTTACCCCGTTTGAGCTTTTAACTGGAGTAAAATTAAAAGATACAACTGATTTACATTTAAAGGAAATATTGGAAGAAGAATACACAAAAGCAATGATGGAAGATCGAAATAATATGAGAGAAGAAGCAAGGGAAAACATTTTGAAGATGCAAGAAGAGAATCACAAAAGTTTCAACAAACGAAGAAAAGTGGCGCGCATCTACAAACTTGGTGAATTAGTGGCCATACAACGGACGCAGTTTGGAACTGGACTCAAACTAAGACCAAAGTTTCATGGACCATATCGGATTGTTAAGGTTAAACCTAAGGATCGCTATGACGTGGAAAAAGTTGGATGTCATGACGGACCAAATACAACTTCCACAGCAGCCGATTTCATGAAAGCATGGTCTTCAGACTAAAAGAAAAAAAATGTTTATTGTTTTATCCAGATACTGTTTTCTTTTTTTTATTCTTTCAGATTTTTCTACTTTAACTTTCGAGGACGAAAGAGACGTCAGGATCGCCGAATGTAGTGACAAGCGCCTGTTGGCGAGCGCCATCTGCTGGTTGTTAGACGGAGTTGACGCTGGTTAGACGGAGAGCAGATCAGACGGATCTGGACGAGAGTGAAGACGTGTCAGATCAGACGGATCTGGACGAGAGTAAAGACGTGGCAGATCAGACGGATCTGGACGAGAGTAAAGACGAGACGAGACGCGACGTATTCGACGAAATCTACTGAATGTTCAATTCTTTTATGTTAATGTATATATATCCTAATCGTCCTAAATGTAATTAAATGTGCGTTCTAAAATAGTAGTGATTTCTGAGTCCTACATATATATTAAATATATCACATTTTGCGAATTGGGTAAAATTTTTGCTCCAATCTGCTGAGAAAAACGTGTCAAAAATACAAATTTGATTTTTAGATACTATTAATCGCATGCCGGAGATGAATTGCCAAATAACTCGCCAAGGATTACACGATAGATTCAGTAAAAGTACTGAATTCATGCCAAATGTTAGTATTTCATAACTACATTGCATGACAAATTTATTAGAGGGAATGCTAGAACGTTTTGGAGGGACCACTACCCTGGTATTCAAGAGTGGTCTTAATAAAAGGCAAGGTTTCATGGCAACGAATGTGATACGATTCAGTCTTTCCGAATCCACTTCCACTTCAATGTCTAATAAATATACTACAGATATTAATGAAATTCTTCTGATTATATATATATATATATATCGCTCTAAAGCTAAGTAAACCATAAAAAGACCGACTTAAATCTCCTGACTCCTCATTACAGGTCAGGACATTTTATGCGCCCATTTCGACTTTTAACACAAACGGCGTCCATACGCTTTTAAAGCATCGAGTTTCACATCGGGAGCCAGATTTGAAATTCCGATGTGAACCAAAAGAGAATTTAATAGCAGAAATAGGTTTAAGAGTTTATACGGACTATCGGATTCCACCTCTTTTAAGCTGGGTAACAGAGAGAGAGAGAGCTATATTTTCTGCTTGTTTAAGATTCTATTTCGGCTTCTTAAGATGGAATGGTGTTGCAGTATTGGAATTTATATCTTTTCAGATATATTCAAAAATATTTTCATCTGATTCTTAATATATGTTTATATGAAAATTCGGAGTATATTTCAGAATACTTTGGAGGAAAGTTTGGTACATAATGCGAGTATACATATATGTTTAGGACGTCCCGAATAAGTGTTTATTTCCTGTTCTCTGCATATATACTTACCACCTATAAAAGATTTTTTATGAGGACTCAAAAAAGTATTTTAAAATGATAAATATAATAATCAAATGCCTAAAACTCGATTGAGCTACCTTAATAATACCTTCAAAATACATTAAGGCTACAATGCTACCTTCTATTACAATCTACCTAATTCTTCTAACAATTCTTCTATTCTAATCTAATTTTTCTATTACAATTCTACCTTCAGAAATACATTAAGGCTACAATTCTACCTTTTATTACAATCTACCTAATTCTTCTAACAATTCTTCTATTCTAATCTAATTTTTCTATTACAATTCTACCTTCAGAAATACATTAAGGCTACAATTCTACCTTTTATTACAATCTACCTAATTCTTCTAACAATTCTTCTATTCTAATCCAATTCTTCTGTCACAATTCTACCTTCAGAAATACATTAAGGCTACAACTCTACCTTTTATTACAATCTACCTAATTCTTCTAACAATTCTTCTATTCTAATCCAATTCTTCTGTCACAATTCTACCTTCAGAAATACATTAAGGCTACAATTCTACCTTTTATTACAATCTACCTAATTCTTCTAACAATTCTTCTATTCTAATCCAATTCTTCTGTCACAATTCTACCTTCAGAAATACATTAAGGCTACAATTCTACCTTTTATTACAATCTACCTAATTCTTCTAACAATTCTTCTATTCTAATCTAATTTTTCTATTACAATTCTACCTTCAGAAATACATTAAGGCTACAATGCTACCTTTTATTACAATCTACCTAATTCTTCTAACAATTCTTCTATTCTAATCTAATTCTTCTATTACAATTCTACCTTCAGAAATACATTAAGGCTATTATTAAATACCGTTTAAATTCAAAAGCGGTAATTATGCTTATCACTGATTGTTCACGGTGCTAGGGTTTTCGTAATGACATTCAATTTCCAATGTTTGTCATTGAATTTTAACTCCCGGAAAGGTTTTCAGAAATAAAACACCACTGTGTTGTGTCCTTTGTCTAAGACATTCCTATATTTAATTATCAGTGTTTATTATTGAATTTATCTAACTCAAATTCAACATTCATTTTTAAAAATGAACAAAAACTGTAGACGCAGTGAGTGTTTCTTAAAACTCCGAATCTTCCTGTTCATGATTTTATGCATATTTTGACTTCATTTTTGATGTGTTGATTATTTGAATACTGTATTAGTTAGTAGATATTTTAGTTTGTTTCTTAATACAAAACGTGGTTAAGATTTTATTAAAGAAATTGCGTCTGATTGCAACAATTTTCTTTTGATGCAATATAGCGATCTGCCAAGCTGTCCTATCAAACGCAAAGTGAACTTCAAACTTTAATGTAAAGCATTACTGAATATCATGGAATTCCGTTTAATTCTGTGATTTATGACTAAAGAAAGTGAATAAAGTTTTAAATTACATAAAATTAAGTGGTAAATGCATTTATCAGTAATATTTTTACCCTTAACCCTCAGTTAAGTATGCTTACAACTTTCAGTTTCCCATAAGCGATGTCTGGTAAGTATATTTACAACCAATACCCCTTATTTCATAAATGAAACAGCAGATCAGATGGATATTTTAGTTCTTATATCATCAGTGTATCATGATATAACCACGCAAAAATTTTACTTATAGATGTCCCGGAGTTATGCCTTATAAAGTGTTAACTATTTTGATTAGACATATACTTCCAATCCCAAGGTTTCATTAAATAAAGTAGACAACTCCATAAAAACACTTTGGTTTCAGTGGCGGTTGACAGTTAAAAATTACAAAAGATAAATTTTTATACGTCCCCCATAATGAAAAATTGTCAGTAAATAAAACGTTTCTCTTACAATCACTTATGTACATATAAAGTTTCACATTTCTGCCAATAAAATTCGCAGCGGTATGGTAATTTTCAACTTTATAAGGACTAATATGAAATTTAGATTACAAAATTATTTCAGAAATACAAATTTAATCAACATGGAGAAAAAAAATGTCATACGTAAATATTTGTCTAGTAGGGCATAAACCAACCACCATGACTTGTAAGAACTTTCTTAATCACGCACAGTATTTTTCACTGATTATTCAAAATTCGACCCCTGGTGCGGTGGGGAAGTTTGGAGAGGAGGTTCCAGCTCAAATATCGTCCTCGTTATCTGAGCACGGTTCAAAATTACGAGGTCTGTCCCAAAATAGTTCTAGTATTACTTTAAAACAGGATGTTAATATAATTAAACTCAAAATTCGATTTTAAAGGAACTACAAAAAGTTACTCCACCCCGCTCGAAGGTATTCGGATAAATCGGAATGACCGGAAGAGCATAAATAGTTTTAAAGTGGCATCATGTCAAACTTATAATTATCAAATATTTTGACACCAAAAGTAGCACTTGATCGCCAAATGCGCCTTTGGCGAGATAAATCCACGCAGATTTCTCATGACATATAATAAATCTGAGGAAGAAGAATTTATTTATCAGTAGGCTATTAAGAAATACTTTAGGGTTTTAGGCAAATGGTAATATTTCCGTGTGTGTAATTGCACGCACATTCAATAAAATTGTTTTAAGTTGCGCGTGAGTTTATTTTTGCTTTTTCGTTGCACCACGATATTGAGGTGTTATATAATTTTTATTACGTATTAATAAAAATTTTCCTATCCTACTGACTTATATCGAGTTTTACATCTTTTTGAGATGTTAGTTTCATAATTAATGTAAATCAATCAATCAATTAGATGTGTGAAAAAGCGTACCTGTAAATAAATATCTGAAATAATTTTCTTATTCGTGTCTGCAGAGTAGTATTTAATAATGCAACGGAGGACAATAGGTATTTTAAAGTTTAAAATACTAATTTATTCAAAAGAAAATAAAAATTTATGCAAAATCAATATGTTTTCTATTTTTATTTTATCACATAATTTGATACTGAAATTAAACCGTGGAAGACAATTGTATAAAATATATCGATTATTTTCATCAAACGATAACTGTAACGAGTTTAAAAACAAATTCCTCGGAATATTTTTTTTTATTTCATATCCTTTGGCAGTTCAATATTGCCGAAGAACGCAAACACTAAAATCACACTGAGAGCTTTCTTTTATTGTCCCTTATTATCAAAACAAAATGCAAATGGGTTTTTTTTTCTCCTGTATTTTACATTGTTTTTGGCAGTGCATAAGTGGTATTTTGACAATTAACACGCACATTCAATTAATATTTTTTTTTAATATGTAAGAAGCAAAAGCGTAACCACAAAAAACATTTTCAGTTGAAATGACTTCATTTCCTTAAAGTAAAATAAATCATTCCGATTTCTGTTGATTTATTTAAATTCAAAACTATTCTAAAAATATTCTCGTCTCATACTTAAAAATATTTCAATGATTTTTTTTAGCAGGTTTTCTCTTTTATTTGAAGGAAAATAAATGCACTTTTCTTGTAACGAGTAAAAATTGAAAAACAGTTAAACCTTTTTTTTTTCTTTTTAAAGAATATTTTATATACAAATATAATCCACGATTTCCTGCATTTCGATTTCAGTAAATATATTTAAAATACTTACCATGCTTGTAAATATAATAATACGTCAGGAAAAATATGGTACTTACCTAAAAAAGTAAAAGAAAAAATTCATATATTACAATAAAAAAATAAAATTAAAAAAAAACTAATTTCAAAGAACCTTTTCAAAAACATATCAAATTACATATTTTATTGCAAATGATAACATCTGAATAGGTTTATTTTAAATATATAAATGAGAAATAACGCTTTGTTTCCAATTCCCAAACGATATTTCATAAATTCGATATTTCATGTTTTTCTGCTTTTTTATTTTCTCGTATTTTAAATATGTAGACAGGAAATATCATAATCATTTTTTTCACTTTGTAATTTATTTATTTTTCTCTTTTCCCCATAGTTACATACTGGAATTTATATGTACTTATTCAATTCATAGATACTATAATAGGATTAATAAAAATAATCGAAACAGAGTAAATACGAATTGCACATATTTTGATTTCTTTTTTCTCTATATGGTTTTTCCTTTTCTAAAAATAAATATTAACAATTCATATTATCACATTGATGTTAACAATTTATCGATATTTATTATTTTATAATGATACAAATTACGGCACCAAATAATACAAACTAATAGCACATTCAAAATAAAGCCAGATACCAAAAAAATTTAGCAGATTGAAAATCGCCATCTATTTTTACATTTTTCTAAAAATGCTCCAAAACATTTTCAGCAACTGTATACTTTAACATAACTATAAAAGAACACCTCAACAGTTACATTTTTCTCACTTCTAAACTTTAACATAAATTTTTACTTTCTTGAATACATTGTATGGAGAAAGTATAGTAACAGTAAAAAAATTGAAACTCGAGATTTTGATGAATTTCCACGTTTAAGATCTCTATGAGTTCAAAAAATACATTTTTAGAGCAAGTCCGTTTGTCTGTCTGTGATGAAATAACCCAAAAACACTTTGATCTAGACGGAAATAGAAATTTGTTACAGGGTTTTTACACAAAATTTGCAAATACCTATGAAATTTTGAATGAAATATATTAAGAAGAACAAGTCCGTCAGTCCCGCTGTTCCATTAGAAATTAACAGGATAACTATAAAATAAAGACAGCCAGATATATAAAATTCTGTACACAGATTCAAAATCTATAGTGTAGACACCTGTCGAATTTTGAGTCAAATCCAACAACGGGTTGATTGTCTGTCGGTCTGTACTTCCAGAAACATGTAAACTTAATGATTCAAGGGAAAAAAACGCATTGACTTAAATACACTCATGTCCAAAATTAAGGTCACAAACATAAAATCTGCGAAAAATGAAAAACTATTCACTGTGTTGCCACGAAATTTGGTACAGAGGTACACTACAATGGAAGAAAGAACATAGATACATAACAACATGGAAAAGATTTTAATTGGGATTTAAGAAACAAGATATATTAAAAAGTGTTACATTATGAATCAGAGATAAAGCATTTATCTTGGGAAAAGCCTGTCTAATATGGAGTGTTACCACCGTGCACTGCTATACAGGCTTCAGAACGGCTTTTAACTCTTGGAGGGTATTAGGAGGGGGGTTGCGCAGTGCAATGGCTCTTCCGAGACCATCCCAAACATGTTCAATAGGATTGTGATTCGGAGACCTCGAGAGCCAGTCCATAGTCGAATATACTCTTCCTCAGGAAAATCATCAACGATCTGGGCTTTGCGTGGATGTGCGTTTTCGTCCATAAATATGAAGTCTGGGCCAAAAGCACCCCGGAACAACCTCACATAGGCTTCAAGGATCTCATCCATATAACGATGTGCATTGACAGTACCCGCATCGAAGACGTACAGTGCTGTAAGACTGCCAACATTATGTCATCCCAGACAAGGATTCCGCTGCCACCAAATTTTCCGATTTCTTTTATGTAGGAGGGAATGATTATGAGAACTCATTCTCATTGGAAACATGTTAAATTTTTTGTTTTAATTCAATATACACAGAATTGCAGACAAAAATCCCAGATGCCTAAATGGTCTAATTTCAGTAATTCCTCAAAAACTAATGCTAAACAACATTTTTTCCAACAACAAAAGTTAATATCATGTTGCCGGTCCTTCACAATATATAAAATATAATTTGTTTAAATTTTACTGGTAGCTATTTAGAATTACTTTGAAAAACACTTTTGTGACCTTAATTTTGGACATGAGTGTATATCAAATATGGTATGGTACTTTGTGACTACAAGTTCTGATTTGTGCCTAATCTTTGTTTCAATAGGTTGAGAAAAACGTGCCTGAAGTGCAAATTCGATTTTCGGATACTATTTACAGCATGCCAGGGATTAATCGCCAAAAAACTCGCCAAGCATAAAACGATAAATTCATGCCAAAGGTTAATATTTCGGATGTATACGCCAAAGCAATATGAAGTGTTCTCTTGCATGACAAGTTTATTAGAGAGTATGCATTTTATTATAGAGACACGTTTATTAGAGAGACCATTCCCGTAGGTTTATTTATTAAATACTTGTTGTTTACACAATTTAGGAAGATATAAAGTTTCTAGCAGCTTTGCATATCTATCCATACAAAATTAAATTCTAGAAATTAATTCCAGAGAAATGTGTCGTGTGCGTGGTTCTGCGCTCAGTGTAACACCAAGAATGTGGATTTTAAATCTGCAAAAGGACCAAGCGCATTCCAACCTTAGGTAGAATTTATTAAAGAAGGAGTTATAATAGTTACTTTAGAAAGAAAACAAAGGCTTAGCAAACAGAAAATTTAGCACCTTTAACGGCAGCAAACTTTTCAGTTTAGCAGCGAATTTAAACTACTTAAATTCGAGTAAAAATTGCTGTTATAGTAATATTCTGAAATGTTTTTTTTTCTGAAGTAGACAGGTAAAATGTAAATAAAAGAATTAAGTAAATTTTATTAGGTCTCGCGCCATGTGAGTTATATAGTTTTAACTTTTTAAGAAGATAAGGCTTCAAAGTTTGAAATATCGTAGTTTTATAACTAAACATTTATCAACAAAAGATTAGAATTAATTTTCTCTCAGATTAGAAATGATAGATTTTGAATTGAATTTGTAACAATATTTTCAAATTATAAAAACTCCATCTAAAGAACAGGGTTGAATTTTCTTAGATGATAGAATAAAAGATAAAAAAACAGAACAGAAATAATTTTAATTGTATTTGAAAGAACATTTTCAGCCTTATAAACTTTGGAAGTAAAGTGTTCTATAAATTCAAAAATGTCAAATTTGGGGGCGGCATGTAGAGGCAACCAACACTGAATATTAATCTGACCTTGAAAACTTACAAAGATATAACCAAATGCTAACCAAAAATAACGTATTTTTATAATTAAAATTTTTTTCTCAAAAGGTAGAATTAAATTATTTTAGATTGGAATTGATAGCATTTTAATTGAATTTATAACAAATATTTCTAGTTTCTAAATATTTTTTCATTAAAAGAATAGAATAGAATTGATTTTGGATTAGAATTGATAGTATTTGAATTGAATTTGCAACGAATATTTTTAGTTCTTAAATATTTTTCCATCAAAAGATTAGAATTAAATTTATTTTAGACCGGAATTAATAGCATTTGAATTGAATTTGTAACAATATTTCCAGTTTATAAATCTTTTTTTTATCAAAAGAATAGGATTGGATTTATTTTAGCTTGATAGCATTTGAATTGAATTTGTAGCAATGTTTCCAGTTTATAAATCTTTTTTTTTATCAAAAGAATAGGATTGGATTTATTTTAGGTCAGAATTTAATTTTTAATAATATTTCCAGTCTTTAAATCCTTGGAAGAAAAGTGTCCTTTAGTTTCTTTGATTTTCTACATATTTACAATATCAGTGTCTAACCATATGGTAATTGACATTTTGAGCTACGAGAGCCCGTATTTAGATATTAAGACATGTTTCAGAAAAATTGGGAATGATAGAATTTTCTAAATATTTGCCAGCTAGATTTGAAAATACTCAAAAATTAGCAAGGAAAGTATTCCATATTTGGAATTAATTACTATCCTGCAATTATTTTGTCTTAAAAAAGGAGAAATATCCTCTCATGTAATCGATTACCGATAATCACCGTGAGATAGTTTCATCCTCTAAGTAGGAAAAAGATAGGCACTATCCTGCAGCAAAAATATTTCTTCGAAAAAAAAAAGCAAATAAAGGGAAGAAAAACGAAATGTGAATTTGAAGTTCTATCATCCCAATCTTCAATCGAATCCCATGACTACCTCTACTATCAATCGCGTTCTACTCAGAAATAATAATAATAAATGTGAGCTCAAGCAATAACGCCAAAAGAGAAAATAGAAAAATAAAATAAACTTAAAAAGTAAACACTATCACATTCTATAGATAAAAAATTCAAAGATAAATTCTATTCAAAGATAAAAAAATAAAATCCAGAAGTAGAGAGATACTCATATTTTCTGCGAGCAACTTTAATCTAAACAAAGTTTGGTAAAACCGAAGGAAAAAAAGCAGACGATCTTTGACTTAACATATTTCACAAAGCTTTCCACGGGAAAAAAAGCTAAAAAGTGATGAAGTGGGTTGCCTTTCAGACTATTCTCTTTATGTTCGAGCCGAGGCAACTTGCTTTTGGAATAAATCCTTGTTCAGCTCGATTCCGTGAAGGATGGAACATCAAAACCAAAAGAAGCAATCGTGAAAGAAACGTGTTCAAGTGGATTTGTTCCGATGCTTCGAACGCGTTAAATTATATTCTTCAAAACGATGCGTCAAGACACTTTTACTTTTTAAATAATTTTCTGGAGATTTCGCAAAGAAAAGAATGTGTTTCAATGGGAGATTACAGCACAAAAATGATTTTTTGTAAATAAAATAGAATGTCGGCTACGAGTATTTATGATCATCAGACAGAACATGAATGATAGAAATAAGACTCTGATAAAAGCCAGCAAATACGCGCAAGAATTAGACCCCCTTAAAAAGATAAGAATTCTACAATTTGAGAAAAAGAAATTTAAAAATATTTTTTGTTATACATCTATTATAAGAATATAATTTGGATAGCTTCACTTATCATCATAAATGCTGTTTGTATTGGAAACCTGCGCGAGTAATATCCTCAAATCTTTCCGGAATACTCTGTAATAAACTTCTGATGCCAGAGAAATCCCTTCCATGGCAATGACATATAATAGATACAAATTTTTGGCTTCGGTTTAGTATTTTCACTGAATCCATCATGTCATTCTTGGCGATTTTTTGGCGACTAATCCCTGGAATATGAATATCGAGTTTTCCTTTTCGACACGTTTTTCTCAACTGATTGAAACAAAGATTTGATACAAAAGTACACTTGTTGTCGAAAAACTCCTATGTCTAATTTACTATTTTTAAGCTGAAAGTACAGACCTGCAGACTGTTAGTCCTGTGTTGGATATGGTTCAAAATGTTACATCTAGAATAAAAATGTTAATTTCATGTAAATTTTTTTATTTATCTCTCTCCGTTTTATATCTGTCGAGTTAAGTCGCTTTCTAACGGTCCGTGGCCAATCATCTTGGCAACTGACGTATAACAAGCTTGGAAATTTTGTTGAAATCTGAAAATCGCCAAGTAAATTCATTATATTGATGGTTTTGGCGTAATTTGAAAATCGTGCAAGTATAATCCCGGGGAATGCAGTTATCTTGGCGAAATCTTGACACCTTATGCATCATAAGTTTGGCGATCTTTGTGTAATCTGAAAATCCTAAGAAAAACCGGAAAAACAGCCATCCTGATATTTTATGTATAATGGATTAAGCAACCTTTGTGCAATTTGAAAATTGTCAAGTAAACCCAAAAATACAACCATATCTATACCTCATGTATAATGGATTAAGCAATCTTGGCGGAGTCTGAAAACCGCCAATTAAATCCATTATTTTGGTTATCTTGCTATAATCTGAAAATTACCAAATAAACCCCTTACCCGTAAAAAAAAGAATTCTTTTTTTTAAATGGATTTCATCTTTTCCATTTGGTATTAAATTTGGATCAGAGCTGTAGAAATTTCTTTAATACAACCATTTCATGTTTACATGAAATACATTAAGAACTAAGCATAGTGAGTTTTCAAAATTAGGAGCTTATAAATTTGGAACAGCTCTGTTGTTTGAAATAATAGCGTACTTTTTGCTTTATGCCCTTCTTGATAATATAGTTGTAGGCCTTACGATTACACTTTTTCGTACTCGTAGTATCGATAAATGACAGTAATCGTCAAAAAATTCGAATCTTGAGATTTTGACAAATCTCCACGATTTAGATCTTCCTGAGTTCGAAAAACATATGTTTGGGAAATGTCCGTCTGTCTGTCTCTTTATGACAAATTTATCTCAAAACCGTTTTGAGCTAGAAAGATGGAATTTGGCACATGATTATTGTACCTAATTTGTAGATACCTATCCAATTTTGAGCAAATTCCATTCAAAGGAAGTCTGTCCGTCCGGCAGTTCGAATATAACATAACAACATAAGAAAGAGAACTAGATTGAAAATATTCAGTACATATATTTATAACATAGACAACTAGCAAATTTTTAGCTAAATCCATTGAAGGGGGCTGACCGTTTATTGATCTTATTTCAGAAACATGGTAATGCAATAACTCAAAGATACACTGATTTAATTATTTCATATTTTGTATGGGATTTTAAGACTATAATTACAGTTTTGTGAGAAATTTTTTGTGTCAATCGGGGGAAAAAAACGGGTTTAAAACACAAATTCGATTTTATGATACTATTAACCGCATCCCAAGGATGTCGGATTTACTGCTGGGAACACCGAACATTCTACGCCAGAACATTTGGTTAATGCATTATGGAGCACCAGCGCATTCAGACTTGTTGCTTGCGAATGATTTTTAGAAATCAGACTTGTTGCTTGCGAATGATTTTTAGAAATCAGACTTGTTGCTTGCGAATGATTTTTAGAAATCAGACTTGTTGCTTGCGAATGATTTTTAATGACCGTCAATTCTGCAATATTCATTAATGAATACTTGCTCGCTGCTTTTATTTTCCTCGAACGAATGAAAAATTTACATACAAGAAGGCGTCTTCTTCTCGACCACCTTGTTTCTAAACCTCGTATTCATATGACCATTCTCTTCGCCAGACTCATTGATTCCTCGAAGTTTGTTTTTGCGATTTCCATCGAATAAATATCACCTGCCACTCTATGTTCTGTGATAATTTTTCATCTTCTTAATGCCTATTGTCACTTCTCTGAGTTTATCTTTCGAATTTAGCAACAACCTCTGAAAACATCGGTACCGATGCTGCAGCGATTATTTCGGCGTCCATTTTAGTTTTTCTTAAATATCTTAAAAACTCCTCAGTTTTCACTCTTCAGGCTTACATCAAATGAAAGAGTATAAAATTCCTTACATTTTCAAGCTTTTAATTTTCTTCAAGATTTAATATTTCTGTAGACAAGGATACCAAACTATTTTTTCGTTTTCAGGAATTTACAAACCCTCCTGGGCCATCAAATAGTCATGTTACCACCATCAGAAAACCGTTTTAAGAACGTGCTTTCACTTAAAAGAATTATGGTGAATCATCATTCGTTATTTTTTAATTAATATTTTAAGTTTCCAACAACTTTCCTATATTTTTGGGATTTTTACCTACTAAACGTCGTTTGGGACCCGTATGATGATATTTTTGTCCTGTTAGTGCCTGCTATCACTTCTCTGAATCTGTCGGTCGAATTCGGCAACACCTTGTATATGCATCGCATTATACCAAAACAAAATAGCTGCGCAGTTGTTCTACTCAAAAAGTTAAAACATGTACAAATACTATGATAAAATAACATGTAATTTGAAATGACAGGCAAATGCTTTTTTGTAGTCGAAATATGCAACTTCACTTATTGTGAGAAATGTGACGTCATCACATAAGCTTATGCTGCCCATTCCATCATAATAGAAAGGCTAAATATCGAATACTGATTGATTCTGTATTCAATATCCAGCCAATTTTTAAATTTCTACAAAATTTAGAAATTGTTGTAGAAACAATCAGTAAATATAACAAGCAATCTGTTGACAAAGTTTTACAATAATTAAAAAACAATAATTAAAAAATTGTAATAACAAGAAAAATATGTTTCCTTGTGTAAGTATAGATTGACTTCATCGGTTGACTTATACATTATGCAATTTTCTTAAAAAATTATCAAACATTTAAAAAAAGTTTGTTTAAAAGTTCCCTGATCAAAGTTTTCTAACACAAATACTAAACTTCTTAAGATAACCGATATTAGAATTTTCTAACACGGATTTGACATTTTTGCATAGCTCTAATTACTACTTTCCAAACGCCTCAGCGATCTTCGTTCCGATTCTTCAGAGACTATTCTGAAAATTGATTAAAAACTTATTTCAAAACGAAGTGGCAACAGCTGCAACTTTCAGACGCCATTTGTTGCCATTACGCAGAATGTAATAAGTGAAGAAAAATCTGCTCTCACAGCCGTGCATAGAGTTAGGAGGAAAATGAGATTCTGATTTCTTTAGCTAAGAACAAAAACAATAATAAAAAGTTGGAAAAAAATATCGTTTGGCATCAGTAAATTCGTATTTAAATTGCCAGTTTTTACGCTTAATAGCAAAAATGAATGTTAAATGATTTTATTCTTAAAAAAACACATTCCTATTCAGAATGCTTAATGCGGGCATATTACCATTTCTTTAAATCGATTTGATGAGCGTTGAAACGATCGTTATGAATTATGTTAGAATAATAATAAAGATAATATAGCAATCAGGAACATAAAATGTTATGCATTTCAAGAGTTTAAAATAAAATATTTTATTTAATTGTACTTTTAAATAAAGCCGTTTGTTTTTACGCAGTGCAATTAGTACAATTTATTCTTAATGGAGAACATATATTTGATCTGTCTAATTAGGAAGTATTGTATTATACTATGTGATAGTTTAAACCAAAAGAAATCATTACTTCTAAATGTTCGAATTAAAATGGAGCTAACTAAATCCATAGATAATAACAATACCTACCGCATAAATATATTTAAAATAAATTTAACAACACTGAATTTTAAAATAAATATGCAACTTCAAATAGGGTTTAAGCTTCTATTAATTTTCAAATCAATTAATATTAATTTTCAAATCAATTAATATTAATTTTCAAATCAATTAATATTATTAATATTAATATAATTAATATTAACATTATATTATTTAATATCATATCATTTACATTAAAATTAGAGAGTTGAAAAGTAATTATCATTTAAAATTAGATATTAATTTGTTCTAATTTATATAAACTTATTAAATAATTTTATATACACAACTTATTAATGCATTAATAGAAAAACCACTATAATATTTAATTATGACAAAATTACAATAGTGAGCTAAATTTAAGTACTTAGTTTAATTTTTAAAAACTTTAATTGAAAACTATGTACAAGTTTTACAGATACAATTTCAAGAGAATTTTATACGTTCGCAGAAATTCAATAAAATAATTAATTGCATTAAATTTTTTTTTCAATTAAACCTTTTTGAGTAGTAATAGTTGTTATAATTTTCTTAGTAATTGTAGGTATAATTTTCTTAGTAATTGTTGAAATTGTCTCAACCATGTGCAAGTTTTAAGGAGATATTTATAATCAATTAATATTTATAGAGCAAAATATTGCCGTACTTTAGACGATATTTCATGAATTTCTTACAGGATTGTGACAAAAGAAAAGATTTCATACTTAAAGTGGCATTTCGAATTATTTCAAATTCATAAAAAAATACTGGACACATCCAGAATTTCGATAATGAATTCAGGCTGAGACTATTGATTAAAAATTTTATCTTAAGTGATAATGTGAGTTGACGGTTAACTTTTTGATTTTTAGCAACACTATTCTTTAGTTACTGCTATTCGATTATACTGGCTTTCAATTATAAAGGTTGCTCTATTTTACGCTGTATGGATGTTGTAAAATAAATGGGAAAACTTACGGGGTTTTTTTTTGCTGTTTCCTTTTCATCATCTTAGTTTTAATTACCATCTTTATAACGAGGTAATTATATAGGCTAATATCTTTCTTGAAAACTATTATAAAGAATTTAAATGCTCTTAAAACCTATTCACATATTGTAAAAGATTTTCAAATTTCCACAAACTTCATGAAATACTTGCAATTTTTTTTAAAAATGAAAAAAAAAAATCCTTACTTTTAAATTAAAGAATTTCCAAATGAAAATAATTTTAAAAAATAAGCTAATATTTTATCATTTAATAAAAAAACCTTAATTAATGAGCGGAAATAAAATAATGAGCTGCTTTTATAAAAGAATATTTTAACGTATTTTTTCATTTGCTATTTCAATAGAATAAAAATATATCATTCAACTTTCTGAACTTACTACTGTTGCCATTGTCATAAAGAAAATAATTGATTTGAATTTTTCCCTTATCTATTGAATTTGAAAACTAATGGAAGTTTAATTTCTTTAAAAAGCTATGGAACAAATTAGGGATAAAAATTTCAAGTAATAATCATTTATCAGCCTTGAGATATGTGATTATACCATATTCTCTAAAGAGATCTTTTAAGTTATGTGAATTGAGTTTATGAAATTAATCTGAATCCTTAGGGAATAAAAGGTTTTCACTTTCATTCGTTTCAAGAAAATAATTTTATTCGCTGCTTTATTAGGAGGAGACTAAACGGTTACCAGCTTCCCATGTGACTAAAGAATGAATGTCAATGTATAGACGAATGAAAATAGTTTTATTTTTAAAAAGGACGGAAAAAATAAAAGGCTACAAGGGTTAAATTTAGAAAATGAGTTTACATCCAAGTAAAATTCAGTTAAAAGAGAACAATTTTAAAATTATTTATGCTTCAGTTTGGTTTGGTTCATTGGCGCAAGAGCCATATTTGGCTATACTGCGCCAATATTTATGCTTCAGAGACTGTATACGCACTATTGCTTTTTATTGTATTTTTAGTACAATTTCCAATTTCAGAGTGTGCGCTATTATATATGATTTAAATAACTTTTTTTATTTGCTAATTCAGTTTATTTTCCATCTTAGAGTACATGATATTGAATTACAGGACTTAAACAATGGCAAAATCACTTACTATAATTTCTCAAAAATTGGGGTAGAAAGATATTTTTTCTTTGAAATCAGATCAATTTTATCAAAAAAAAGTTGATACTATCATTTTAATGCAAATTATTTGTTCACTTAGAATTCATAGCAAAATAAATATCGTTGGGTTTTTTTTATCGTTAAAATTGTATTAATCGAAATTAGAATTGTTTCTCAGCAGACGATAATTTTTTAAGTTTATTTTTTATTTGAGATTTTCTCACACATTTTCATTTTATAAGGCAAACAAATTCATAATTAATTCTTTAATTCTATACTAATGCATTACGATTACTCGGATAACTTTATTATTATACTGCGAAGTCTAAAACTATTTACATTATTTTAAATAAAAATTATTACATTTCATTCACAAACAGAAAGACAATTTTTAAAGAATACACTTTTCATAATTATTTCCAAGGTTCATAAAGATTTAAAAAACAAAACAAACATATAATCTCATATAATCTTAATTATTTCTTCTAGAGGAATATACCGCAAACCTCCTTAAAATTTAAATAATTTTATCTGAAAGTCTATAATTAATGTATTCTACATCAGAACGTGATTTTCCTTTTGTTTAAGAACGGACATTTGAATTTCCAAAAAGTCTTTTCGTTTTGTTTAAGAACAAAATCCGAAATTTTGAAGTCACTGGAGGGTAAATTTGCGAAAAATTTTGAATCTTAAAAAGCAATAATGATGAATAAACAAATTTTCTAAAATCTACTATGATTCGAGTGTTATTGCTAATATTAAAAAATGTTTTATTTGGATATTAATTCCAACTAGAATTTTGACTTCCGCTTTTACTTATACGTTTAGTATCTTTCTCCCTATTATTATTTTTATTTGCGTGAAATATTATACATGAACTGCAAACGAGTTTTAAATTTTGAGCATTTTCATATATTTTTATCTTTGTTTTTAGCTTAAATAAAAAAAGTGTTAATAATTAAATGCAGACGATTTTAGTGAAGTTGTTGCATTTCCCTTTATATATTTATTTTTAGTTTCAGTAAAATAAGTTTTTTTCCAAAATGGCCATAAAAAATGTAGTTATAAAATTGTAGATTAAAAAAATAAAAAGAAGTAAAATATTGGAATAAAGAATTGAAAAAAAATTGAATTTTTATTTCGGTAATCAAACTGTATAGACTGATTTTAAAATAAAAAGAAGTAAAATATTGGAATAAAGAATTTAAAAAAGATTGAATTTTTATTTCGGTAATCAAACTGCATAGACTGATTTTATTATGTGGTTGCAGTAAAATACTTTTCCAACATGACTTTAAAAATTGTATGATAATTGTGAATTAAAAATTGCATAATTTTGTTGCTTGTATTAAATGATTTAATTTTTTCTCATATTTTTGTATTTTTAAATCAAATAAAATCAATAGGTACATAAAAAGCCTTACCATACATTTTTTTTAATCGAATAAAACATTTTTCAATAAAATTCGAATTTTATGTGACATTTTAAAAATATTTATTGTCTATATTTACTCTAATCGGCTTCAAAGTACGCTTTTTAAAACAGAACATTTATCCTTAGCTTTGCATTTTAAATTCAGAATGTGGGTATTAATGTGATATCATTTTTATTAATTGATCACATATTTTCTGCTGTTTTATAATTTTGGTATTAAAATTCTGAGGTTCTCCTACTTTGAAAAAAAACCCAACAGGTACGATTTTAATTCAGGAATACGAATTTTATATTTTGCATATGACTAAACGTTCATATTTATTGCAGTTAAATATCTGGCGTATATCAAAATTCAGCTTCACAATTTATTTTCGATTTATATTTTGATTTGTTGCAGTTGATCTTTATTGCGTAGACATTATATGGTAGATATAATCAAAGCTTTATATGACAGTTAAATTATAAAACATATTTAATACAATCACTATTTTAATGAGTAGATTTCAAATAAAAAAAAACCACGCATTTGAATTTTTTTTCTTTTTTTGGCTTTTACATTAAATTTTGTATCAAGTATTTTGAACAATGGCTACAACGGCAAACATAGGAATACTTATTGATATGAAAATTAATTCATATTCTTCTATGTAAATTAGAACGAAGGAAGTTTCTACTTTTTCTTTCAGGTGTGAATTTTCATCATCATGTGTTTGACAGAAATTACACCATCTGTCACAGCAATATTAATTGTTGCTATGGTGATTCTGTGACGTTGTAAGTTATACATCCACTTGCTGTTGCCATATATAAAAATTAAATTCCTTACGCTGACTAATTTATCATGAATTCTGCCAAATGTGAGATCTAAGAGTTGCAATTATCAAGTAGTTAGTTACCTCTTAGATATAATAACCTTGGATTTATTTTGCAACTTATCTTACCTGCTTTTACTTTCTCGTATTCGTCATATAGAGAAATTATAGTAATAAAAAAAATTGGAACTCGAGACTTTGACGAATCTCCAGGTTTTAGATCTCCCTGACTTGAAAAAGCAGATTTTTGGAAAATGTCCTTCTCTCTGTGATAATAATAACGCGAGTTCGCAAATTGTACAGACTAAGTCTATGGCAAAGGATACCGACGTGCTCTGATTGGTTTAAGCCTTGGCAAAACATTGCCAAAAAGATGCCAAACCGAAATATATTTTTATAAAAATAAATAAAATTGTGAATTTATCCCCCCCCCTATTTTTTACAGTTTACATGTAAGATTAATCTGGAACACATATACAGCAGAAAAGATCAAATCCTGAAACCTAAATTCAGGAAATATAAAAATTACAATTTATTAAAAATATTTTTTGTGTGCGTTTCTTCCTAATATTATTTTAATATAACTAAAAAAAATTAACTACGAAATCACATATTCCATTAACTTATACGTTTTGGGCATTAAGGAATCATCTCCCCATATGTAGTTGATGGGAAAGTAACAACCGTTCAGCGACAAGTTTCAATGACTGCATAAATTATCTAATAAAGGCACGAAAATTATAGAAAAATAAGAATTATTTCATTGATGCATCATATGTTGAGTAATAACTTTCATTTAATTTTTATACTTCTGTGCATAAACAACATTAGTTACTTGTATTACTAGTATTATTAGTAATATTTATTAATAATTAGTATTAGTAGCATTAGTAGTAATATTTACAGAAAACAGTTATATTAATAAAAATTAGATCGTGTTGATATTCACTCGTATCTTCCATAAAACTAATGAAAGGTCCAAGGTTTGAGCCAACTATCCGTTCACAGGAAATCTGTCTGTCCGGTTGTTGGAATATAATTGAATGCAATAACTACAAAACAAAGATATTCAGACGAATAAAATTGTTTATGTTAAACATATATGCTTCCCAACCTGCCGATCTGTACTTACAAGAATATGTAAACGTGGAAACTCAAAAGACTTGAAAATATCAAATTTAATGAGGGATTTTGTGGCTACAAGTGAAGTTTTGGGTCGATTGTTTTTCAATTCGTTTTTTCATAAAAGTTTCATTCATTTACTCCTTTTAACATTCTACATTTTCTTTGTAAAATTATTTTAAAACAGAAATATTAAAAGATTAGGTTTCAAAACTCCTTTCTTAAGAAAGAAAATAAGACCCGAGTTAAAGAATTTAGAGACATATCTTAAATATTAAGGATCGAGTTTTAAGTCTTTAACAAAGTACAACTATTTTCCGAAGTTATTTTGCAATAGTGATTTCTAGAATTGAAAGTCAGTGACTCAGTTAAATCGAGAAAATTATCGAATATATTTTTAAAAGCTAAAATCAACCAACAAATGACAAAATAAGATCTGAAAGTATCATTTTTATTCTTCCAGTTTATACCTCTACTTTTTTTTTAATCTCTAATCATAAAATATTATCGTTTGGTGTTATGAAATTTTCTCCACTCAGCTTGAAGAAAACGTGCTGAAACTTTACAACTGTCGCAAACCGTATTTGCTTTCAGTTATTTACACTTGCCGCTGGAAATGAAATTTTTAAAACTTGAGAAACGACTTTTTGCCACTCTAAAAGAGTCCAAGGAGAAAAAAAAACGATAGGAAGTTTGATGAGATATCTTGGCGACGAATCCGAGCACAAAGCATCAAGGGTATTCATTCGAACTGCACAAAATTACCATACTTGTCAAAAGGCACTCCGTAGAACGTGAAAGCAAATATTTGCGTAAACAAATCGTCTGCTTATAAAAAAAAATGGTACCTTCCATGAATGTTTATCAAAATATTTTAATTTAAGTCTCGAAGTTCTTTTTTATTTTATTTTGCAGGATAATTTAAAAACAATGAATGAATAAAAAGTTTTTTTCGTAGCATATAGAAATACGTTAGCTAGTGATATGTAAATTTATAATCATATAAAATCTAAATAATTTTAGATGAAAAAAAAAAGAAATAAATACATTTTTCACACAAAAAATGAGGCATGTTCATAAAATAAGAAAATGATATTCCTTCTGTAACTACACACCATTTTTTTTAATTAATACATGCATAAAAACAAGCGAAATTAAGCAGTTTGTTAATACTGCAACTACGTAATGGATTATATAAAATTATTTGATAAAAATTTCGATTAATTCCGCAAATTCCATTTTGATTGAATATGTACCAAATTTCGGCTTTAAGCATTAGATTAATCTTACGTAATGATCAAAATTAGGCATTGTCAGTTGTAACGGTGACCAAAAAGCGCAAAGAAAAAATTTCGCCAATTTGGCGATTTTGATCGTCAAACTAAATAGCATGTGATTACACAACTTGATACTTGAGTATACAGGGTGTTCATTAATTATTGTCGAGGTTTCTGTACCTCATAACTTTCGAATAAAAAAATATTACGCAAAAACCGATTACGTATTCGTAAATTACAACTCAAAGAATTTTACGTGGCAACAATGCGATCTTAAAGCATTTGCAGTCTGGGTAATTATGACGTCATAAATAAAAGCGATCGTGCAAGAAAAAGCAATGTGTGTATTGTGGTTTTTCGAAACTAAATCAGTCATAACTACTCAACGTCGCTTCAGGACCACGTACAAGAAAGATCCTCCTTCGGATATCTATCAGACGCTGGTTAACACAATTTCAGGAAACTGGTAGAGTTCTACACCGAAAGGGAGCGGGAAGACCGAGCACCAGATATAACACCGCTGGACTTCTTTCTATGGGGGTTTGTCAAGAACATTGTGTACAAGACCCCTGTGCCCTCCCTTGATGAACTGAAGCGCAGAATTGTTACTGCGATTCAAAATGTTACCCCACAAACGCTGGAGAACACGTGGAGGGAAATCGAATTTCGTCTCGATGTGTTACGGGCCACGAAGGGCAGCCATGTGCAAATTCATTAATCTTTTTAATATCATTAATAAAATTCTTTGAGTTGTAATTTACGAATACGTAATCGGTTTTTGCGTAATATTTTTTATTCGAAAGTTATGAGGTACAGAAAACCCGACAATAATTAATGAACACCCTGTATTTTTATAATTTGGCTAAATTTTTTCTTGGCGCTTTTTGGCCGCCTTTACTACAGACAAGTAAATAAAAAATTTCCCTCAATTACCAATTAATTTGTATAAAATAAGTTATCTGGAGTTATTAGAATACAACGCATTATTTATCGATTTAAATGCTACTGATTCAATTTAGCACCCATCACAATTTAGCACTGTTAAATTTTTGATAAAAATATTTTTAATTATAGCATGGATTTTTATATAGATTAATGTATGAAAATGTGAAAATTGTTTTACAAAAACCATATCCTTACAGCGCGTATCCAAACTTTACTATATTACACTTTTGATTTACGTATTTATTTGATTTCCAAATTAAATGCCACATCCTATTTGGGACATATATAATTTCTATAATAATATAATACTTTTTGAATTATGAAATGTTTTCAAGTGATTTTTGCGCGTTAAATCACTTAATTTCAAAATTAAAATTAAAAATTCAGTAATTCGATGCGCAAATCAGACTCGTTAACGTATGTGTAGGGTTAAGCATAAATTATTTCCTTCTATCAACATAAAATGTGCTGTCTTTCTATATATGGAATTTTGATCCGACAATATTATCATGCGAGATACATTGTATGATGTTTATGTTTGAGGATTTTGAATGCACGGACAAAAAGTCTGCGATTTATCGCTTCTGATGCCTCAATTTTTCGCTTTAATGATTCTTAGAAAATGATAAAGAAAGTTGTCACATTTAGCGATTTATCGCTAACAAGAAGTTACAACTGAGTGCGAATGTCCGCCATATACCCAAATCCTCTTTCTGGCCAATAAAGGGCAGAGTCGTAATATGATATATATAGGGTGTTCATTAATTATTGTCGGGGTTTCCGTACCTCATAACTTTTAAATAAAAAATATTACACAAAAACCGATTACGTATTCGGAAATTGCAACTCAAAGAATTTTACGTGGCAACAATGTGATCTTAGCGCATTTGCAGTCTGGGTAATTATGACGTCATAAATAAAAATGGCGACCGTGCAAGAAAAAGCAATGTGTGTATTGTGGTTTTTCGAAACTAAATCAGTCATAACTACTCAACGTCGCTTCAGGACCACGTACAAGAAAGATCCTCCTTCGGATAATTCTATCAGACGCTGGTTAACACAATTTGAGGAAACTGGTAGCGTTCTACACCGAAAGGGAGCGGGAATACCGAGCACATACGACTATATGGAACGTTCTCCATAACCGCCTTCAACTACATGCCTACAAAGTGCAAATTGTGCAAGCTTTACATTTTAATATCATTAATAAAATTCTTTGAGTTGTAATTTACGAATATGTAATCGGTTTTTGCGTAATAATTTTTATTCCAAAGTTATGAGGTACGGAAACCCCGACAATAATTAATGAACACCCTATATTTATATATATAAACATTTTCGCCAAGTTGTAACTTTTCTTAGCGATAAGTCGCTAAATGTGATAACTTTATCATTTTCTAGAAACCCTTAAAGCGAAAAATTGAGGCATCAGATGAGGCAAAAATCTGATGAAGTTAATTCAGCGAATATTTACTGCACCCATTTCGATGCATGCGAAAGGTATAGCTTTAAATTATTTATTGGTTTGGAAATACTCCCCCCACCAAAAAAAAAAAAAAAAAAAAAAAGGCTCTGCGGGAATGGTTTTCACAAAACTTTCTCGCATACACTCTAATAAAGGTGTTATCCAAGGGAACACTTTGCTTAGCACTGGAGTACAATAGTTACGAAATGTGTAACGTTTGGCATAAATCTAGCATTTCTACTGAATCAATAATTATTGGCGAGTTTTCTTTGGCGATGTATTTCTCTTATGTGGCTGAAAGTATCCAAAAAGCAAATTTGTGTCATCGAAACATTTTCCTTAACCGATTAAAACAAATATTTGTGACAAGACTACACTTTTAGCCACAAAATGACATACCAAATTTATATATTTAGGCCATTGTGTTTTTGAGTTATCGGAAATAAAAAAAATATCAAAATCATATTGCCATCATTCATATTTTTACCACACATTTCAAAAGTCAAAATTTTAAAATAATATTTTGAATTCCGATTTTCTAATGTCTTATACATTTCTGATAGTATAGACTTACAGATTGTCAATTCCTCGTTGGATTTGGCTGAAACTTTGATAAGTGTCTATACTGTAGATGCTAAATCTGTGTACCGAATTTTATCTGTCTATCTCTCTCCGTTTTGTTTTTATCGAGTTAAATTATATTCGAACAATCAGACAGACAGAGATCCTCTGAGCAGATTTTACTCAAAATTTGATAGAAATCTACAAATTCGGTGTTAAGCATGTATAGAAAATTCAAGCCGTCTAGATTAAAACGTTTTAGAGTTGTCTTTGTCACAGACAGACAAAAAACACTTTCCCAAAATGCGTTTTAACTCTGAGAGGTCTAAAATGTGGAGATTCGTCAAAATCTCGAATTTGAATTTTTCGAGAATTTCATTCCTTTCTTTATACTACGTATTAAAAAATTTCTGAAATAAAATAAATTTACATTTATATCTCATTAATCTACATAGGTTGAAATGCATCTTTAATGAATCCATTTCTAAATAATCAATGAATTTTAAATTTCCTACTGTTAAATAAAATTATAGTAAAGCAAAGATAAGAAATTTCAGGATCAAAATTATATTGCCATCATTCATATTTTTACCATACATTTCAAAAGTCAAAATTTCAAAATAATATTTTGAATTCCCATTTTCTAATGTCTTTATTACTTCAAATATTCATGTGGCAAAATTTAATCAGCAGTTTTCAAAGATTAAAGGTCATTCCTAAAAACCTTATAAACAAAAAAAAAAAAAAAAAAAAAGATAATAATTAGAACTTTAACCTATTTATGATAAATAATTAGTCTTGTTTCTAGAAAAAAAGTAAGAAGTAATTTCTTAAAACATTATTAATATTTTGCGTAAAAAAAATCAGTATCAACACAAAAATAATTATTTCAACACGAGTGTAGATACACTTCTTAAAACAAAACAATTTTTCATTTTTTGTTGAAATCTAAGTCCCAAGAGTACCAAACTTTTTGTACTTAATTAAATTCACCAACTAGTTCTACTTTTCAAGAACGGCTATATTGAACACGGCTGAGTCTAAAAAAGTGGCAAACGATTTCAAAGTAAATGTAACGGGCGCGGTCGTTACAGTGAAGTTATATGGAGTCCGTTGGGGATAGCAGTTTCGCTGATGAATGGAGATTGTTCGCTCAACTAATATGAAATCCCCGTTACATGATCTCTTGTACTTCTTTACGGTTGCGTAAAGTTTTGAAGACTGATGACTGCGCAAAAGGTTAAACAGTCCATTCTAAAGGCTGAAATGATAAAATTGTAAAGCTGCATAAGGTGAGTTAAGCAATTCACAGTAAAAGTCCTGATAACGGAAATATATTAATTATAAATATTATTAAATAACGGAATAAATATTTTTAAATAACAGAAATATATATTTCATCGAATAAATAACATAGTTCAATAACAATGAAATAATTGTTTGCAGCTGAGTTTGAGCCTTCTAGATGTTGCTGTAAAATAAGAGATTTCATAATGTATAGAAAACAGACGAAAATATACTCACTGCAGATATTATTTTATTTTCTCCTATATATGGTATGCCAGAAAGTACAGTAATTGTCATACAATTCGAATTGATGAATCTTCACCTTTTAGACATTACCGAATTCGATAGACACGTTTTTGGAAACTGTTTGCCTGTCGGTGCGTGACAAAGATAACACCTAAACTCTTTGACCTACACGCTTGGAATTTGGTATACGGTTTTTAGACTAAATGTGCAGATTTCTATCAAATTTTGAATAAAATCTGTTCAGAGGAAGTCCGTCTGTCCGGCTGTTCGAATATAAGATAACACGATAGTTATAAAACGAAGAAATCTATACAAATAAAATTCGATAGGCAGATTTAACATTTATAGTGTAAACACCTGTCCAATTTTGATCCAAATCCAATTACGCGCTGACTGTGTGTCGGTCTGTACTTTCGGAAACATCCAAACGCGATAATTCAAAAACGCAATGACATAAATATATCAATTTTGGTATGGGAATTTGTGACTGCAAGTGCAGTTTGTTGTCAAATTTTCGTTTCAGTCGGTTGCGAAAAACGTATCTGAAACACAAATTTGATTTTTATTAGCGCAGCATGCCAGGAATTAATCGTAAAGGTTGACACGACAAATTCAGTAAAATTTCAAAATTCATGCCAAAAGTTCGCAACTATCGTAGTAACGCCAATACCATGTAAGGTGTTCTCTACCAAGGCAGATTTATTAGAGAGTATGCGAAAATGTTTTGGGGAGACCTTTTCCATTGATTCTTTATAGACTTCATATAAGATATTGAAAAATGGGAAAGTAAGTGTTTATTAAGCAATACAAAATATAACTTTTATTTGTCCTTTTTTTTAAAAAAAATATTTTTATAGAGTGGCAATAGAAATACTAATATGTGCGCTATAAAGATCTCAGCGCCATCTGACGGGGAGTATTAAAAGCAGACGAACATGATTTGCGTTTTTCGAAATGGATTCCTGCGTTCCCCGTTCCACTCACTGTCCATTGAAAGCAAAACCGCGTAGCAGGATGCCCGTCGGGAAGGACACACTATGCAGACAGATAATAAAGATACGCTTCAAGCCACTAGAGTCAGACGATCATTCTAACTTTTACACCCCTCATGAAAAGAGAAGAATCACGAGTTTTACACTAAAAGCAAAGGAAAAGTATCGAAATTTCTAGTTAAATTCCCATGCAGTCGGTAAAAGCATCTTTAGCAGAGCATTCTATTTTTTTCTGATCTAAATTTCGAAGAATGAGTTGAAAAGACATTTCGTAGTTTCAAATGCCCTTCGATTTCTAATTCGGTGAGACATACATAGTAAAATGAAGGGTTATTTAAATTTATGTATAATAGACTGGTTCACAGATCAGATTCAGTAAGAATTTAAAAAGAAAGCTTTTATCATGCGAGAACATGATGTTGCTTTGTTTAGGGGGTTTTGAAGCTCAAAATCGCGTAGGCAATGAATATTGATGCTCGAAGTCGCGCAGGCAAGGAATAAAGCATAAATGGCAATTTTCATCATCATCTTTTAATCGCATATATTTTTATTACCTGCTTTTACCATATTGCACTATTATTATGCATACTTCTTTGAAAGCAGATGCTTTTTTAAAAGGTTGACCTGCTTTAGCCAGTATTGCTTTATTATTATGTTTGCTTCTTTGACAGCAGACGTTTTTAAAAGGTTGACGTTTACCTATGACATCATAGCTGTTATTTCATTTCAAAATCGGTCGAGTTCCAAAACTTTGTTTGCCAGCTTGAAAAATTAAAAATTAAAATTTAAAAAAATTATATTATATTTATTATATATAAAATTATATTTATTATATATATATATATATATATATATATATATATATATAGAGAGAGAGAGAGAGAGAGAGAGAGAGAGAGACCGATAAAAAAGTCTCGCGATTGTTTCAAACCGGTTTGAATTGGTTAATGACTTAAATTAATTAAGACAAATAATGACTTCAAAATAATAATGTTCTCACATGATAACTTGAAATTTGCGATCGTAGATTTCATTTTAATTTTCTTTATTTCTTTTTCTTTAGCTTGAGGGGAAGAAATAACTAAGAAACAGAGATTCATCATCGTTGTAATATGCAATAGAAAATTAAAAAAAAAGAACTGCAGCTTTAAAAAATTTGGCCAAAAATAATTTTTTTTTATTCTACAAATGTGCAATAAGATTTACTGCCAGCAGATGGAAACTTCCAGACTGGCCCAGACGTCAGAGCTTTAATTTCTCTTCCTCTTTCTGTTGGCATCAATGGGGATGATTGAAAGCACGTGATCATATTTTTGTAGCGCTACGAAATTTAAATTATTAACAGTGATTTGCTAGTATCCGAAATCCTTATATATCCTTTTTTCGCAGGCCTTTGTCCAGTTTAAGTATTCTTACCATAAATTAAAATTTTGAAAGATATTAAGGTATCATATAAGTTTCTTTTCCTTTTTATACGAAATTAATACACGATACTTGTTAATGTTGATTTATTGCTTTATATATAAATAATTCTTTATCACTTTATTCTTAAGCATCCTCGTTATTTCTTTCCAAAACAATTAATATTCAAAATGTTCTTCGAGATGTGTTCTTATTTTGCTTCCGGATTGGAACAATTATGCCGGAGAGAATATTTTAATGGCGCGAACAATCAGCAATTGAATAGAGCAAAATCTCGAGAATACGGATCGGTAGAATGTCCTAATCAAACAATAATAGGTATTTTCTTACTGCGAATGCAGTTAGTTGATTTGAATTGATATGATAAAAAATGATACTTCGCTGGTTCACATATTCTGGCCATTTTTTTTTTTTTGTCCTATGGCTGCTTTTTATGAATCAAGCTCATTGCCATATTTGGCAGAATTGATGATTTCATTTGAAGCAAGAAGTGTTTAGTAGAATCGCTTTTCCAGCTGCACCAAATGGACAAAAGAACTTTATTCGGATGGAGTCCAGACTTTATGTCAGTTTAAAGATTAATGTCTTTAGATGAAGTGCGTTTTCAATACAAAATCCAATTCATCTCTTCTTTCGATACATACTCCGTCTCCAGAGACGAAGCATTTTTCCTGCCATGAATGCTCTCAATTTATCAAGCAGATTGCAATATTTGGCAGAAACTGATAGTTTCACCTTAAGCAAGGAGCGTTTAGCAGAGTACTCTTTTCTAGTCCTACCAAATGGACAAAAGAACTTTTTTGGGTTAAGTCCAGACTTTGTCAGTTTAAGAACTTTAGATGAAGTGCGTTTTCGATGCCAAATTGGATGCAAAATACAATTCGTCTCCGGCTTTTGATGCATAATCTGCCTCCAGAGGCAAATCTTGCCGTTTCTCTGCTATGACAGCTTTCAATTTACCAAGATGATTGCTGTATTTGGCAGAACTGATGGATTTACCTTAAGCAAGGAGCCTTTAGCAAAGTACTCTTTTCTAACCCCACCAAGTGGACAAAAGAACTTTCTTCGGCTAAGTCCAGGTTTCGAAGCAGTTTAAGACCTATTATCTCTAGACGAAATGCGCTTTTGTTGGAAATTCTGATGCAAAATCAATTCAAATTTAGTTACCATTGACAAATTTCTTTAAGAAGATCTTCGTTCGTGTCTGTAGAATAGCAAATCGCACCTAGAGACGAATATTTCCAATTCAAAATATTCGTTTAACTGTCATTTATTTCTAATACGCTAGATGGCAATAGTAGCTGACAATACGAATTGTCTGTAAGGGCGGTTCCCGTCAATAGGCGTGTAACTTATACGCGATTATGAATGTTAGTGGCACCTTCTACCTTGCACACTATATAAAACGGGTTTTTAGCGAGCATGGCCTCGACAATGTTCATATTCCTCGTTTCCGTTTGGCCGTTATGGTCGACATCTTTCAAGATCAAACTGCCCTTTCTAAATCTAAATATTTTAAACCAATTGTGATCGTCTTAATAGTCAGAGACCACTCCCATTTTCGTTTAAAGCAATGAAAAATAAAACGCAATAAATGCCTTCTTTGGTTATTCCGTATCAAACTGTGCAGCAAAAATGTTATAAGATGCTTTGTATTGCCAAGATAACGCACTTTAAGGGCTCTGAGTCGATTGAAGCCTAAAGCTATTACATAAAGTTTATATGTTTATATAGAAATAGACTGTTAAAGTCAGTGAAAAAGAAATTTATGCGACAATTTAATAAATCTTGTATTCCACAGCCTGAAGTGTTGTAATCTAACCCCCAAAAAACTTTGACTTAACAAATTTGTAATATATATTACTTGTTTGTTTTGAGATAATATTTGTGTCTTTTTCTGTAAATCATTCTTAACATATGGCTAAAGATGAATTAAGCACCCTTTTATAACCGAATAAAAGAAGTTGCTTCTGGTCTAGAGGGCAATTGTCTCAGAATTTAGATGCATTGCTTCAAACAAAATTTTTTTTTACTGTGTGAACACATAAATTACCATGAAACCGATCTTCTTGGCACTTACGCCATTGAGACAAATCAGTCATAATTTATTTAGTGCGACACAGATATCAAGATTGCTCTTCTCGATTTCAAAAAAGAAACTACACAAAAGAAAAGCTGAAATCAATAGATATATTAGTCTTAGAAAAGAACCAAAAATTGAAATTCATTTCAAAGAGGAACAGATCTTTATTCCAAAGGCAGATGAAGTTTTTATACTTCTTCAAAGAAATGATCCTCTAACCATCTGCATAAATCTTTCATCTGCCGACAGGTACCAAGTGAGGTAAAGGAGAACGAAATTTTCCCTGCTGACATGAAATATGGTTGAAAAGGAGTAGAAATATTAAATTCGTCCCGGCAGACAATTCGCAATCTGCAGCGAAAAGCAATTTATCCACATGTTTCCAGCAGGTCTCAGGATTATTATTCAACAATAGCAGACTAAGGAATGAAGCTTTTTGCTTTTACGTTTTGAAAATTGGAAGCTCTTGATATTGGAATTCCCGTTTTTACCATTATAGTTCCTTTGAATGGTCTACGAATTCTAAATGAATCGTCTAAAAGATGGAATCAATTTCAATTTTGAAATGAAACTTCGATGGGATGGATTGTGGGCCAGGCAAAATTGCTGCAGAAATCAAAGGGAAACAATGTTAAAGATAAAGATAAGAGCCATTTGTTTTTGCTATTTAACATCGTTTACAATACCATCCACGGTGTGATGGTGAAACAGAAACTCTTCAGTTCCAGCTAAAAGTTCTTAACAGCCAAACCTGAAACCAGTGGGTGTCTAATAAGCAAAAAGGTGTTTTACTAAATAAGGTTCTTGAACATTATTTGTATTTGTGTATTCTATGAAATAAGATCTTATATAGTTTTTCATATTTCTCCTCTTTAATTAATGTATATCAAGATTATCTAATTTTGTCAAAATTTATAAAAAATAATTTTAAATTCAAAAAAATAATTGCTCAAAAATAATTTTAAATTCCATTTCACTAGAGGTAAACGATTCGAACTGCACAGCGTCGGAAAAAAGATATTTTTTAATATGAATTTGAATATGTCACGCTTTTTCTATTTAATATAGTGGGAAAAGTGAAGGAAAAGTTTCCAGATTTCTGCACCAATTAGTCATCATTTTTCCGCTAAATGCAGTGGGAAAAATTTTGAAAAAGTTTTAAGATTTCCACTCAAATTAGTCATAATTATTTCACTAAATACAACTGAAAAAGAGAAGGAAAAGTTTACAGATTTCTACTAAAATTAGTCATGATTTTTCCACTAAATACAACTGAAAAAGAGAAGGAAAAGTTTCCAGATTTCTGCTCAAATCAGTCATGATTTTCCCACTAAATGCAAATTTTGAAACATTTGCTCAAATTAGACCAAATTCCATTTGGTCATGTTTTCTCCCCTAAATACAGCCGCAAAAAAGTGAAGGAAAAGTTTCCAGACTACTGCTCAAATGAATCATGAGTTTTCCACTAAATACAGTGGGAAAAGTAAAAGAAAAGTTTCCAGATTTCTGCACAAATTAGTCTCGATTTTTCCACTAAATGCAGAGGATTGAAGTATGTGTTAGCTTTATTGAAGTTCTGTAACTCTTGAATTTTTTTCAAAAGCTAAAATGACGGGCCTCTCCGATTTTCAAAAAGGCCAGATTGTAGGAGCCAGTCTTGCTGGAGAAAGTGTGACCGAAACATCCCAATTTTTCGGCGGTTCTAGAGGTACGATGTCTAAAGTCATGAAAGGATACACATACTGAGGCAAGACAAGCTGGGCAAAGCAAAATAGTGAGCGGAAAGAGAAGCTCAGTGAAAGAGACCGATGGGTATTGAAGTGGATTGTAATATCTAAAAAGCGAACAACTGCAGCAAAAGTGATCGCTGACCGCAGAGCTCAATACCCATCTGGATTCTCCAGCGTCAGTGATTACAGTTAGAAGGCACCTTCATAAACAGAACATTTATGGCAGAGCAGCAGTTCCCAAGCCACTTGTCACAGATGTTAATGGTAAATGCCGTCTACAGTGGTGTCACACTCGCAAAACATGCTCGAATGATAAATGGAAGAAAGTAATATGGTCTGACGAATCGTGTTTCACCCTTTCCCCTACAACAGGACGGGTGCACCTTTGGACCGCACCTGCACAAGCCTATGATCGCGATTGTCTCCTTCCAGCTGTCAAGCATGGAGGTGGATCTGTTATGATATGGACAGCCATGTCGTGCTGGACCAATCGTAACCCTGAAAGAAAGGATCACTGGGGAGAAATAGAGAGAAATTTCAGCTGACCATGTCCATCCTATGATGCAAACTTTGTTTCCTGCAAGAGATGGAATTTTCCAGGATGATAATGCACCTATCCATCCACCAGACTTGTCAAATCATGGTTTGATGAACACGAGGATGAAGTGAAACATCTGCCTTGGTCCGACCTCAATATAATTGAACCGTTATGGTCTATTTTAGAGCGTTTAATATGAAAACGATACCCTCACTGGCATCTCTCCCAGAACTTTCGCAATATCTCCAGGAAGAATGGTACGATATTCCTCTAAACACTATTCAACACTTGTATGGATTGATTCCTAGGAGAATCGAAGCTGTATGACATGCCAAAGGCGATCCTACACCTTACTAATAAAGGATTCTTCATAAATCTAAGGCGTTTCCATTATTTTGATAACAACCTGTATCTACACTATAGATGTTAAATGTGCATACCGAATTTTATTCGTCTATCTCTCTTCGTTTTCTAGACAGACGCAGACGGACAGACAGACTTCCTCTGAACGGATTTTGATCAAAGCTTGGTATAAATCTACAAATTTAGAGAAGATCATACACCAAATGTAATCATATACAAAAATAATTAAGCTCAAAGTGCTTTTGAGTTACCTTTGTCATAGACAGACAGGTGAATATTTTCCAAAAATGCGTTTTTAGAACACATGGGGGTCGGAAACGTGGAATAAATCGAGCTCGAATTTTTGGAAGAATACTATTTATACTACGTATACGAGAAAGTAAAAAACATTATCCATGAAATTCTCATTTATTCCTCGCGACTCAATTATCTTTCCTCATCCATTTCTTTGAGAAAGCTATTCCAAAAGATAAATTCAAACATATACATGTATTAGTCGTGAAAGATTTGAAAAAAGAATTCACTTCAAATTGGAACTGATTTTCATTCCAAAAGCGGACGAACTTTTTCTTTCTCCAAAGAAATACACCTCTAAAAATCTTCAAATCTGTCTGCATAAATTTTTCATCTGCCGCCAGGCATCCTGGGAGATAAGGAAGAATGGATGATAGAAGATTTCTCTTCTTAATTTCAAGCAGTATACTAACCAAAACTAAAACTGAAATCAATAAATGTATTCATCACAGAAAAGAACCAAAAATCGAGATTCATTTCAAAGAGGAGCAGATTTTCATTCAAAAGGCAGATGAAGTTTTTATCTTTCACCAAAGAAATATTCTTCCATCTGCATAAATCTTTCACCTACCGACAGGTACCAAGTGAGGTAAAGGAGAACGAAATTTTCCCTGCTGACATGAAATATGGCTGAAAAGAAACAGAATTCGTCTGGGTAGGCAATTGCAATCTGTTGCGAAAAGCAATTTATCCACATGTTTCCAGTAGTAATTCAACAAAGGTGAACCTAGAAACCATGCTTTTTGCCTTTAGTTTTAGAAGATTGTCTCCTCTTGATATTGGAATTCCCAATTTTGCCTTTATAGTTTCTTTGAATGGTCTACGCATTTTGAAGTTAGGAATAAACCGTCTAAAAGGTGAAACCAATTTCCATTTTGAGGTGAAATATGCATGAGAGTGTTGGGGGGGGGGTATAGTAAAGAAATAAAGAAAGGTTAAAGTTAAATGTAAGAATAGTTTTTACTCGCTGTTTAGACTCGTTTGTAGCAGCATGTGACGACGAAAATAAAAAAGTCTTGAATTATAACTAAAAGCTTTTAACAGCATGACATTGTGGTGAATAGCATATAAGCCAGTTAACAACTACGCTACACGAGCATATGCTTTTGTATCTTGGTTATGTTACTGGACTGCAAACCACAAGGTCCTACGTTCTATACTCGCGCGTCTCAAATATAAAAGGGAAGCACTTCTACTAAATATCAAATCAAATCTTAACCATATTTAAGGAATGCCTTCTTCAATGTTCTTTATGGCTTTTATCCAAGGAGGAGTTATATAATCTTACGAAGATGGTCCCATTTCCACTGCTTTAATCATTTATTGAGCTTATAAAGTTTGATACAATTTCTCTTTTTACATTCTCGCATTAGTAGTATCAAGAAAAAAATAATAAACGCCAAAAAACTGGAACTCGAGATTTTGAAGAATATGAGAGTGCGAAAAACATATTTTTGGAAAATGTCTATCTGTCCGTGGCACAGATACCTTGCGAACGCTTTGAGCTAGAAGATTGAAATTTGGTATTCGGTATTTACACCAAATTTGTAGATTTTTATCAAATTTCGAGCTATCAAATTAAGTCCGTCTGACCGGCCGTTCGAATGTAAGTGAACAAGGTAACTTCGAAACGAGGACAATTCGATATAAAGAATAAAAATCTATATTCTAGATGCCTATCAAATTTTGAGCCAAATCCAACAAGGGATTGACCGTCTGTCGGTCTGTACTTTCAGAAACATGAAAACATGATAATACAAAAGCGCAATGACTTAAATATTTTTGCTTTGTGACTACAAGTGTAGACTGGTGTCTCAAATTTTCTTTCATTTGGTTGGGAAAAAGAGTTTGAAACACAATTCAGACTTTAAGATACCATTAACAACATGCTAGGGATTTATCGCCAAGGATGGCACGATGGTAAGTAAAAACGCCAAATTAATGCCAAAGGTTAATATTTCGTGACTATCGTACGCCAATGCCACAGAAGGCGTTCTTTGTAATAACTTCTTTAATGGAGTTTTGCGGAGAAAATTCCCGCTGATTTCTTCAGTATTTACCATACTGAATCTATATTAATAATAAACGAGTAAAATGTATAATATTAGATGTCTAACTGTGGGCATATAACTTTTAAAAAAACTGATAAATTTGGTAGAATTAAATTTTGGACGGTGAAAAATGTGCACGTGGAAACTAAATTTATAGAATTTAATGTAGAATTGAACTGAATTAAAAACTAAACTTAATCCTGACGTTTTCTCACGATAATCTCTGCAATCGATGAAAAAATAATCTCTGCACCAATTTATAAAACAAAATTCTTTTTTTAATGCCATATCAAGTTAAATATAGTGCATTTTTTTTATTGAATTTGAACATTTTTTTAAAGTTTGTTGTGTAATGTCCAACACTACATCGATTTGTTTGCAATGACGGCGAAACAAATTAATTTTCCTGTAGATTAGTTACTAATTTATGGAAACAAATCAATGAATTGACTCTCTCTAGGGCCATTCGAAGTATACTTCCCACCAAATTCATCAACCTTTGAATAAAGTTATGTAAGTTGGCATAAGTTCTCACAATTTTTTCAAAAAGACAAAGTCCTAGATGCTTCAGTTTCTTATCTCACACAAAATGATCTGTCTTGATTTGTTTATTAGTTATTAATTAACCAAATTAATTAATTAATCAAACTAAATATATCTAATAAGCTAAACGAATCACTTTTCTTAAGTCAATCTCAATCCTAAAGATATTTTAATATACCACGACAAGAAAAAAATGACCTTTTAAAGGGTTAATATCGCTTGAATCATTAAATATGAGCATTATTTCATTTTTAATTAGTTCCCGAACGAAATAAAATTCAGATATTTTTAGTTTAACTTTTATTGAACAGAATCGGTGTACAAATGGGATCCATCTAAATCTCAGCAATGATATTTCCTAGAAAATTAAATTTCAAATAATTTATTCATGATAAATTCTATCCAGTATGAAATATAAAAGTGTAGTAGATCATGAAATTAGAAAGAGCTTTATAAATTAATATCCTCTAAATCAGCAAAAATGTGAATTTTATTCTCTTTCTTAAAACCTTATTGAGCTATATAAATTTTATTATTTCCATTAATGAAATTTATATAGCTCATTCTATGTAAATTTTGGAATAAAAATAAAAATTTATAGTTATTTAACTATTTCTAATTTAAACATTGTTGAATACAATTGCAATCTAGAGTTGTAGTTCCAAAAAAATTTTAAATTTAGCTTTACAAAGGAATGAAATCTACTGCGAAATCTAAAAAAAAATAGCAATAATAACTATAAAATAATTTGAAACTCATTTTCAAATAATTTATTCTAATTTCTTCGCATTTATGAAAACATATCATAATCTATATCTATAAAAAAGAAAGCGATTTCAATTGCCGCTGGTTGAAAACGATTATAACAATAAAAACTTACTTTTCGGGTTATAAAATCCAAATTCCATCACAAAAGAAAAAAAAAATAGACACTACCTTGCGGCGAACAAGATTATTTTATTGCGATTTTATCCAGTATTCTTAAAAGGTTTCATAAAACCAGAAAGATAAACTTTCAAACTTCCCCCACCAATTCCCCTCCAGACGGTTTATTCCAATTTTTATTTTTAAGAGGCATATTTTTAAGTCTCATGTTATTATGGACTTTTACTGTTGTCCATTTTTTTCATGCTTTAATATTTCTTTTTATTTTTAACCATTTTGTTGTCTTTTAATAAAAGCAAATATAGCGATAAAGGTCTAAGTAAGAGCTAGATTAATTTTGATAATAGAATTTTGTGGCAGTCGTGATTTTCTTAAAATTTTAAACCCTCCCTTAATCCCTTTAAATGAGGTATGTAAAAAGCTCCATTTATAGTTCTCGTCAAATATTTATTGGGACTTTGAGAAAACATGTTTATGAGTAAGAATTCTGAATCAGTTGTCTGTGTTCCTCTAGCTCCGCAAATTCTATTTATTTTCCTTTGAATCCTATTATATTTTATGGAAAATTATTATATATTTATAAAATATTTTATTATAGTAAAATATTTTTTTGCTACTGTTATGAAGTGACACGGAGAGATTTTGTTCCTATTTAGAGACGTATTTAATTTTATTTTGAGCAATAGAATAAAAATAATATCAGCAATTAAAGAAATATTAAAGAAAATATCTCGATATATATCATTATGCAATCTTATTTTCAGTTTTAGTTCACTATAAATTGAAAAACGAATTTAAATATCATATATTTAGCCTAAATGTACAGAGTTATAATCTATATTTGTAATAAAGCTCAATGTGTGTGTGGTGGCGCTCTACAGGCCAGACTGTTCGACTAACAGATACCAAATTTGGCATGTGTATACCTTGGAGGCTAGAAATGTGCACCTCGGAGCGATTTTTTGAAATTTTTAATTAGAATTAATATATTAATTTATTTTAATTAATAAATCATTCTAAGTTCTCTTTTAATAATTGCATTAATATTTTAAATTTCGTACTGACTTATATAAGTATAAAAAAAGAAAACAATTAATTCGAGATAAAAACTCAGCTAAATAGCAAAGAATTTTAAATGAAAAAAATATTAAACTAGTCATATTTAAAATATCGTCATAAAATTATTCATACTTCAGAAAAAATAAATCTTGTATATTTAAATAATATAAAAGTATTTAAATTCAAAATTTTAATTTGTCTACTTTTTAATTAATACTATACTTTCAACAGCGCAACTAAGTTAAAAAATTTTTAGCCAAACTTTCACATTGTTCCATATTTCTAATTAAAGTTTTCTACTCGCTTCAATGATTTCAATTTTTAGCCTTAGCAGACCGTTCCGAAAATTGATTAAAATTTATTTCAAAACAAAGTGGCAACAGCTGTATACTCCAGATGCCGTTTGTTGCCATTACGTTGCAAGTAATAAACAAAATTCTATTCTCACAGCTGTGCAAATGAGATTCTGATTTCTTTTCCTAAAAAAATAAAATAAAACGCTAGAGAAACATACAGCTTGTTATCAATAAATTCGTATTTAAAATTCAATATCGTCTGCTAGTTGCAAAAATAAATATTATTTTATTTTATTCTTAAAAGAATCCATTACGATCTAGAATTCTTAATATAGAGAAATTACAATTTCTTTAATTATATCAAACGAAAGCTGAACGCGATCGCAATATTAGCAAATATTAATGAGAATAATATAACAATCAAAAACACAGATTGCGATACATTTTAAAAGTTTGGAATAGTTTAAGCAATTTATCTAATTCCGTTTCTGAACATTTGCATCAAGCAGAACATTTAATATATACAATTTAATTCTAAACGAAGAACAAATATGTTCTGTGTAATTACTTTGTATTCTACAGCATCCTTTGGTAGTTAAATGACATTCCAATTACCCCAATTAAATGTTTTCAGAGTTAAACAAAATAAGAAGTTATAGTTGAAGCTACATCTAATTACATTTTAATTGAGTTTGGAGGCGCTACATTCAACAGAAACGATGCACTGAAAAGTTTTTTTTTTCGTTTTATTTATTGTCTTTGACAAGTTAGTTGTAGAACACAGAAAAAAATGAAGTTTCTATTAACATTAATTGGAAAGTGCGTATAAACGTATAATCTAACGTAACGTAATACGTGCGTATCTGTGTATAAACTCTCAGCATTAAAGAAAGAAAACATTTTTTATTTGACATTGATTAAAATCTCCCCCCTCAAAAAAAAACCCGTGGAAGTGGTCTCCAGACAACTTTCTCGTATACTCTCTAATAAATTTTTTATTCCAGAGAACGCCTTGCATGGCACTGGCGTACAATAGTTACGGGATATTAGTTTTTGTCGTGAATTCAGCTCTTTTTACGGAATCTATCATGTCGTAGTTCTCGAGTTTTTTTTGGAGATTGATGCCTTACATGCAATTAATACTATCAGTAAATCGAATATGTGTTTCAGAGATATTTGTCTCAATCAATTGAAACAAAAAATTGTTAAAAAGCTACACTTGCCCTCACAACATTACATACCGAATTTGATATAATTAAGTCATTATGTTTTTGAGCTATCGCATTTACACGTTTCTGAAAGTACAGACCGACAAACTGTTGTTGGTTGTTTTCTCAAACTTTGACAAGTGTGTAATACATGTTAAAACTGTGTACTCAATCGTATTGTCTGGTGCTCTCTGTTTTGAAGTTATCGTATATTAGCTTAAATTCTAACAGTCAGACCTCGTCTGAACAGATTTTATTGAAAATTTTATAGAAATATGCATATTTGATGTAAAGACCTATACCAAATTTCAATCGTCTATCTCAAAACGTCTTTGAATTATCTTTGTCCCTAATAAATAGACGGACATATATTGTCCAATAATGTGTTTTACAATCCCGGGGAAGTCTCAAAGTGGAGATTGAATTTTTTGACAATTGCTATACTTTCTCTATACAACATACACGGCAAAGAAACAAAACTGAAATTGCTTAATAGTATCAGTAGTTTTTCATGACTTTATCATTCCTGTTATTTTTAAATTCTTTATTTTTATTTTAAAATACTCATAATGCGAACTTTTTTCTTTTTTTGTTGTACTAAAGACAATGTTTATTAAGGGTATCTGTAAAATACCACAATATATGGAGAAAAATATTAGTTTGTTTTTGTTGATATTTCAATGTTTATCCCTAAGCCTAAAGCAAAACCAATGTTTATCTAGCATTTCAAAACATTTGAAAGCCAAGATGTCTTTTCAGAAAATCATAGAAATATATTGACTCCTAATAATAAATTTACAATGAAAGAGACAAAAAAAATCAGTTCAAGTGTGAACGTGAGCTTGAAGCTAAGTATTTAATTTCTCTACATTGTTTTTTTACTCTCTTATGTAAAGGGCTTATAAAAGGAAAGCATTGTAATCGTCCAAAAGTTCATGGTCGAAATTTTGATGAATCTGCATGTTTTAGATCTTCATTTGTTCAAATATTATTTGGAATTATATATAGGATTGATTTTTATATAATTCCGAATTGATTTGAAACTATATATAAGATATATCTGTAATAATGATAGTACAACAAGTGATATAAATATTTTTTTAACGTCAATTCCTAATTTCGCAAAAATTGAATTCGCATTTCTCAACTTCACGTGAAAAATACTGATATCCTTGCATTTTACCGATTGAGCTACTGCCTGTTGATTTCAATTTTCATTACCAACCGCTAAAACTCTATTTAAAGTATTAAAAATTAATTACCTTTAATAATTAATGAATTAATATTTGAAAAAATGTATTAACATCAAGTATCATCCACTACAATTTCAAAAAAATGCACTTGAACTTGAGTGAATGAATAAAAAGTATTTTATTAACGATTGAAAAATTTGAACAAGATATATTAATATATATAGGGAGAGCGTGAACTAATAAGAGGGATTGAAAAAAGGCCGTGTTTAAATAGAAGATTCAAATCAATGTCAATTCAACAATACACAAATGTAGATAAGTAGATGATGAAATGAAACGTCTACAATTATTGATCTACATAACTGTTTGAATAAAATCCGTCAATGGGTTGACCACCTATCTGTCTGTCTCTTTGCGAAAACGTGGAATAAATCATTTACACAGTGGCAATATTCTCAATTCTCTCAAATAAAGTTGTTACCACAGAAAACCCCTTGCTCAGCACTGGTAGACAAGAGTTACGAAATATTGACTTTTTGGAGTGAATTTAGCATTTTTACTGAATTTATTCATGTCAATTCAACAATACACAAATGTAGATAAGTAGATGATGAAATGAAACGTCTACAATTATTGATCTACATAACTGTTTGAATAAAATCCGTCAATGGTTTGACCACCTACCTGTCTGTCTCTTTGCGAAAACGTGGAATAAATCATTTAAACAGTGGCAATATTCTCAATTCTCTCAAATAAAGTTGTTACCACAGAAAACCCCTTGCTCAGCACTGGTAGACAAGAGTTACGAAATATTGACTTTTTGGAGTGAATTTAGCATTTTTACTGAATTTATTCATGTCAATTCAACAATACACAAATGTAGATAAGTAGATGATGAAATGAAACGTCTACAATTATTTATCTACATAACTGTTTGAATAAAATCCGTCAATGGGTTGACCACCTATCTGTCTGTCTCTTTGCGAAAACGTGGAATAAATAATTTAAACAGTGGCAATATTCTCAATTCTCTCAAAGTTGTTACCACAGAAAACCCCTTGCTCAGGACTGGTATACAA